>NC_041400.2:7197245-7562245 GCF_900747795.2 Erpetoichthys calabaricus
GGTCCGTTACTCCCAGTAATAACTTTTGCATTTTGAACAACAAAAAAAAAAAAGAAAAACTCACTTGGAAAATGTCTTTCAGGCCCGAGGCCCTCATCAATCTTTTATTATTTCCAAGTTTTCTTAAAAAGTACGTGAAAGTAGCACCATAAGCTCTCGTCGCAAAATGATTACACAAAAAAAAAAAAAAAAAAAAATTCAGTAATTTGGAAATACTGTTATTTTATAACTTTATTAACAAGTTAAAAAAACAAACAAATTACATTATTTACAGAGTATCGAGGAGAAAAAAAAAAAACTGGAATAAAAGCGTAAACAAGCATTCTAAGTAACGGTCACATATCCACCTCGAGGATTTTTTTCAATTTTTTTTTCGTTTCTTCACAGGAAAAGGCAATCAATCCAGTATGTTGAAGCTAAACTGAGCTATGGTCGAGTCCAATATAAAAAACAAACAATATATATATACTGTATACACAAGTTTCCAGTGTCTTGTCAATGGACACATCAGCTCAACACCACCCATTCCTCCAAGCTTATCGTCTTTTTGTGTTTTTAAACGTTTTATCATCCTAAAAATCACATCGGCCGGTTACACGGTGACTACTGTTGGAATTGTTCAGGGAGTGAATGCATCCTATTATTCATAAAGCCCCGGACAAAAAAAAAAAAAAAAAAAAAAAAGGAAACAAAATGAATGCAAACCGTGGGACATTAATTACAAAAAAAAAAAAAAAAGAAGACCAGACCCGGTCAAATCAACAATACCATATAAAGCATTCAGCATGAAAGTCTTTAATGTTTGACATTTATAGTGTTTATAGTGTACGTTTAAAACAGAAAGAGAGAGAAAAAGAAACAAAATCAAATTACAGAAAGAAAAAAGTGAACTACTGCCGAGGGGATTCAAGATAGCAGCATCGGTATGGGAATCAAAAGCTGGCGGCATCTCCTTACCGTACAGGAGTCCAAGGGAAGAAAACCAAAAATAATTAAAATAATAAAAATCTCCATTGGCATCCAATGCGGTACTCACAAACCAAAATTGAGAGAAAGAAAAGAAAAGATGCCATTTCCTAAACTGTCATCTAAAAATAAGGCTTTAGGGCTTAAAGTCACAACTGATATTATTATTATTATTATTCTCCTTAAGTTTTAATACAGATACTCTTATCATTCCCATAAAGAACTGGAAGCAAAACAGCAACCACACTCAAGTATTTCCACTAGTAAAGAATTTTAATACAAAATAAAAAATATATAAAAAAAATTCACAAAACTTTCTTTTTGTTTTTTTTGTTTTTTCTGTTTTCAGATAGCAAAGTGTTAAACGTTGTGATAGTTTTGACCCAACAAATGTTACTTTGCAGTACAACCGTACAACCATCCAGTGCAAAACCTCTCCTAACGGCAATTTTTCTTTTTTTAAAAATTTGTATTGAAAAACGTCTTATTTTTGTCACTCCTGTAAAATACGGAGTTGGATCAGGCATTCTATCGGATTCACTTCTAGGGACTCGGTAAACATACAGAAAAAACACTAAATTAGAACGTATTCATTACATTTTGTTAGTTCTGAGGTACTATGAGAGAGAAAGGTTATCATAAGCTTCAAAGATTAGCTGTAGGAAATCGGCTACCTTTGTATTTCCTCTAACAATTACACTTAACAGACAACAAGGAACAAACTAAGTGGTTTAAACAGCTGCGACTGTTCGTAGTCGGACCAAGGCGCCACATATGGAGCTATCCCTTTGAATGAGAGAGAGAGAGAGAGAAGAAAATAAAAACAAACAAACAAAACAGTAAAATTATTATTATTATTATTATTCTAGACATGAATTTTAAAATTGCTGCTTGGGACGCAACATCCCATCAGTGATAAGGCATCGTTTGCCTTTTAAGTACAATAATACACGACAGTACACTGAAGAACAAAAAAAGCTTGGAGACATATTCCTGGATTAACGTAGCAATTTGCTACAATATTTTGGGACATTGCTAATAATTAAAAAAAAAAAAAAAAAAAAAAATGAACACCAAAACCCGAAAACAAAAAAATTCCAAAGCTAATCTGCTCTGTAGAAAATGAACACTGAAGTACTCAATGCGTATAAAATCAAATCAAAAAGAAAAATCGACAAAGTCTTCATCGTTAAGGTCAAATCTGTGCAGCCGCCAACTGTTTGAAGTAGGAAAGTCCCCCCAAGTATGACATTCAAGTGTCATTTGGTTGAAGAATATTTAACATTCTTACAAAAAAAATAAGGAAAAAAAAAAAAAAAAAACAACAGCACCCAGCATGCACGTGGTGTCTGGCAGGTGAACATATGGACTGTAGCGGCCCCACTGTACAGTCGGACCAATTCACACAAAGAAGAAATGATTTGAAATATTCCTAAGAAGCAACGTCTCGCACACATTGTGTTCACATCCTCGCACTCCCAACGGCGTAATTATTACAAAAAAGGTAAACGAAGAAGGATTTGACCTTAATGACGACATCTCAGTACCATTCACTATTGGTTACCAATATATTAGCATATGTCCTATGGACCAAGTCTCTTATTTCAAAGTTCAGAGTTTAGAAAATATGATACAAGTACACACAGGATGTTATACATTTAAAACCAGACCCCCCCTCATCTATGACCCCTCCCCACCAAAAAAAAAACAAACAAACAAACAAAAAAACAAACAAAACGTTATATTATCAAACAGTGCTCCGAAGGTTTAAAAGGTTAACGTAAAGCAGCCTTGGTTGGTTTTGTTTCTCGTTTTAAATTTTCAAGTACGTGTCCAAGCTACACTGTTTCTGCTGAAGTATCATTTTTTGGTCTCTGATATCTCAGTCTCCATGCTGATTAGTGGGCTGTCGCCAGAATCCTCATGGCTGTTGACTTCCGTGGGTTCGTCCGAGTTTTCCTCGAGTTTATCTTCCAGTGTTGGTGTGTTCGGTACTCGGCTCACCTGGTTCAGAAATTCTTCTGCTTGTTCAACACTAGTGTCATCCAGCTTATTGCTGCTCAGAATCCTGAAGGAGAGAGCAGAACAGACAACCAGTCAGACAGTCTGAGTGACGAGACAATGAAGCTGTGCGTTCACGATGGTGGATTACCTTGTAGTGCACGTTAAGTACAGTGCATGAAATGGTTTTTCTTTTTGTAACATATTTCGATGCCCCCCTGCTCACTTCGCTCGCCAACCCCCATGTTTGGTTTTCTGGATACACACTTTTAAGATTTTTTTTTCTTTGAATTGTTGCTATTTCAGAACTTATGTAAAAACAATATTTGGAATCTTTGGAGTCCCACTATGCTGAATCTTTTAAATGAGGTCAGTGAGATGTGTGTTTAATGACTTTGTACCATAATTCAGGAGAGGTTTCTGTTTGGAATTTCAGCACAGATAGTGATCGACATCATCAGCAGTTAATCATTTTATCTGCAAAGTAACCAATAAATGCTTGTGAGGTAAAACACGTTTTTGAAATTCTCTGACTTAACTCTTTCAGGGCTGATGTCGACTTTTGTCAAAAGGAGGAGTTGACGATGGTAATCAACTGTAAACTGTGACAAAACCAACCGTTACGTTTTAGTTGGACTCTCGTTGCTACAAGGAAAGTTAGATTCATTGGTTTGACCAAGATTCCCTGTGCTCTCGCGAGTAGCAAGGCGCACGCAGTGGCAAAAATGGCAAGAAGTCAAAGCGAATGCGTAAAGCAAAATACTCCATGGATGACACTTTGCCCATTATCTCTGAATTGGACTATGACTTGTCAGACTCAGTTTTTGATACAAGTGATCGAAAACAAATGTGACGTTCCAGCTTCAGCTGATTGGTGCCCAGCTAATCATGGTACTGACAGTGTTCGCCAGGGAGGACTGCCACTTAACAATAATAAAAGGTAGTAACAAGATTATAATTCACTACGACCATGACCGCTGCTGCTGTCCCAGCCATGCGAAGACAGCCTGGCAGCAAGCCTGCCGCACATTCATGCCACAGCATGCAGCAACAGATGTTTTATGTTGATTTCTGAATGAAACCATTGTTTTTTGGAAAATATATTCAGCCCTCAAAGAGTTAAACTTCAAAGCCTTACAATATTTCCATACTTCTGACATATCACCTGTGTCCATATATTCATTCTCTATTCACCTTTTCGTTATTTCTCCGAGTAATAATTTCTTTTTTTTTTTTTTTGTGCTAATGTGATGTTTACTGTCTTTTTTTGACACTGTCGTTTTTTTCTGCGTTCGTATTCTGTATCTTGCTCTGCATGTGTTTCATTGAGTCTTTTGAATTCCAGTTTTCATTATCTCTAACCTGCTCTGCATGTGTTTGGCCCCTTTGTGTTTTAACCTCTTTATGACGTTTTACTTTGTTTTCTACTCTTTGTCTTTTATTTCTGACCTCGCTATGTCCTGCATTTGTTTCAATGACACCTGGTCCGTGGTGATTATTTTCCCTTTTTTGTGTAATAATTTCCGTTTGTTTGCGCTACTGCGATCTTTACTTTCTTTTTTTTATACTTTCTAATTTTCCTACTTTCATATTCTTTAACTTTCTCCACATTTGTATCGCACATACGTTTTTTTTTTTTTTTTTGAGCCTTACGAATTCCACTGCTTTCATAATCTGCTGTACATGTGTACAGCGCCAATGTTTGTGAACGTGTTCATGAAGTTCTACTTTGTCTTTTACTCTGTCTTTTAATTCTGAGCCTGATTGGACATGCTTTGTTTTAATCCCACTTGTTTACTTTCCTTATTTTCTGAATTTGCACCTTTTTCTTTTTTTCTCTCCCAACGCTTTTGAGTCTCTTTTCTCCATGCTGCTTTCTTCTTCGCTTAGTTGTCGACGATTCATTTACTGTATAACGTATTGTCCTTATACGCTTTATATGCGCTGAGACCCTGGATCTGTGTGTGCTTAAATCCTTCACACAACTGAATGTTTTGCTGCCCGTTGTCTTATTTGATATTGATCGTAAGTAGGGCGTGTCTCACAAGATGTTCTACATCATCGCGAGATGGTCCTGAGTCAATCTCTTGGCACAATGTCTCATGTTTAAGGTCGTCGCAGGGTCTTTTAACTGTATTCCATGATCTTAACGTGAAGATCACGTCTCGACGCCCTACTGTTTCTCTCCAGGATTTTTTTTATAATAGAGAGATAGCATCTATACATAAAAGTGATAAACAAAACATTGTGCCACATTTACATCTTGTAGTCCATTGTATTATTTAATTAAACATAAATGCAAATTTCACACGAGGAAAATGTTAGGTACACCTCTACAGTACCACCGTAAATGGCTTAAAATTAGAACCAAAGGATTAGAACATCATTAGAGGGGCTCTTGTACTTGGAGATTCACTCGAAAGAGGCCCCAAATATTCTGTAATAACTCTTGCTAGGATGAACCAACGTGCAATGTGCTCCTTGGTATATAGAGCTTCGAACAAGCCGGGATGCCCCTGCGTCGGAGCAACAAGGTAGGCGCCGGACAGCCGCTGCGACGTTTAACCTCTGTTTGCAACTTCTGGGTGCATACCACCCATACCCCTTCACTCAGTCACTCGACTTCTCATCAAGATGGTGGTGTACAGTATTGAGCAGAGCGTCTTCATGGCTGTTGGGTAAGGGGATTTGAAATGGGTTGTGCCTGCAAGATACCCCTCAGACATCACACAGTTGTAACAATGCTGCATGGAAAAGGGGGTGAAGGCTTTCTGTCAGCTGATGTCAAAGACTAACTAGACAGTTAGGGGGCAATGCCAACTATTAGACAGGGCTAACGTTTTCCGCAGATGGAAGTGGCTTATCATTGAATAAATTATTGCAGTTACATTTTCACTTTTTTTAAAATGACATCTCCTGTACCTAAAGATACTATTTAAATAAAGATAAAATCTTAATATATGCACTTATTAAAAGGGAAATCATTTTATGGGGTGTACTTACTTTTTCACATGACTATATGTGGCACTCCAAAGGTATGGCATCATATTTGAGTATTTTTTTTTCTTGGTGTTGTTTTCACTCATGTACTTTTTCTGTTGATATTCCAGGTACTTTCAAGTTAAATTAATAGAATAAATCACTCCTGTGGCCACCACTAGGGGGAGCAATGTGAAGTGGGTAATGCTGTTCAGATGAGCACAACTACCCCAAAAAGCAGCACAGTCTCACTCTCTCTCTAATTTCTTCATCCCAGGTCGATATATAGGATTGTTGTTTTTAATCTTTAGTCAATTCAGAAGTTTTCTTTCTTTATTGTTATTTTACTGTTTGTCATAATACAATAACATTTATTTAATTATTAAGCTTTACTTCTCCCTGGGGACAAATCACGTTTGTTTGTTTGTTCACTTGCTCGCTTGCTTTCCATTTGTTTCTTTGTATCCTTAAGAAATCGCATGGCAGTACTTTAAATTAAATGTGTTAAAAGTACAAAAATGACTATTTGGTATTGTTGACTAGTTACAAAATTACTAATTATTTTTTAAAGAATTCTCACCTTCCCGGTGTTAGTGGAGGGTAGCTTTCCTGTCAAAAGGCATTTTGTTTAATTGCCGTGATATGCTCCTGTACACTTATACAATACGCCACCCAAAATTGAAATGTTTTCTTTTTTATTTTACTTAACCCCATGTACTTTGTAATAATGAATGAGAAAAATCATTTAACCTCATGCTTTCATGCTAAACACAGGGCCGTCTTAATGCATGGGCATGCTGGGCAGTTGCCTGGGGGCCCCATGCTAATCTATGTGTGTTGTGAGGGTAGTGGCACCAGTGCACAGCTTTGCCCGGAGGCCTATAATGCTGTTAAGATGGCCCTGGCTAAATGTTGATTAAAATAGTTTCTGATACAATGTGAGTCAATGGTGACCAACATTAGACAACAATACCAAAATGTCCACGAAAAAAAAAAAATCACATAATCCACATGTGACGTCACCCAGTCATACGCTCACAGCATCCCAAACGCATGTATTTTAACTTTATAAATAATAAGTAAGTCACTTAACTTATAAATACAGTAAGTCATTTAACTAAAACTAAACATACTCAGATGTGAACAAACATTTGAATTGAAGACCTGCCATGCCCCAATAGTGCAATTTATTCTTTTGACAACATTAACATCAATGACAGATAAAGATTTAGTACTCGGTGTTGTACCAAAATCGTAGCAACTAACTTGAAGCCCAATGTAGACTACAATGTCAAACCGGGGTCTAAGCAACCAGTTGACATTAGTCATGTAGACCTAGAATTGTCTTTAGTGACCGTGGCAGCCAGTGGTTTATTTTCTCAGGGATATGAGTACTCGACTTGAATTTTTGTTCTCTTTTCCACTGTCACACTTTAAACGGATACTTGCACATTATTATTGCTTGCTTGCGTCCTATACATGGTAATGGGATGCTTGAGAAGCTAACTTTAAGCCTTCAACATCTGCAATAAGATGCTGCAGATGTTCTATCAGACGGTTGTGGCGAGCGCCCTCTTCTACGCAGTGGTGTGCTGGGGAAGCAGCATAAAGAAGAGGGACGCCTCACGCCTGGACAGTTTGACATCTGTGGCAGAGCAACGGGCGCTGAGCAGACTCCTGTCAATCATGGAGAATCCACTGGAGCCACTGAACAGGATCATCTCCAGACAGAGGAGCAGCTTCAGCGACAGACTGCTGTCACCGTCCTGCTCCACTGACAGACTGAGGAGATCGTTCCTCCACCACACTATGCAACTCTTCAATTCCACCCGGGGGGGGGTAAACGTTAACATTATACAAAGTTTTTGTCTGTCTGTATACCTGCATTGTTATCACTCTTTAATTTGATATTGTTTATCATCAGTATGCTGCTGCTGGAGTATGGGAATTTCCCCTTGGGATTAATAAAATATCATCTATCTATCTATCTATCTATCTATCTATCTATCTATCTATCTATCTATCTATCTATCTATCTATCTATCTATCTATCTATCTATCTATCTATCTATCTATCTATCTATCTATCTATCTATCTATCTATCAAGAAAAAAAAAAAACTCTCTCACCTAGAGGAGACGACAATGCATACCAACTACTGACACAGCTCTACTGAAGACAAAATGTTCAAGTAATAACCGACTTACATGCCATGTCTTAGCACGTGGCGCTCCCATTCTGAGCAGTGTGCAAATATGCGGCCACAGAACTCACAAGGAAATCGCTTCTCATTATTGATGGATGCTCTGCTTCCTGGAGAACCTGGGATATCTGAGAAAGAAATCCAGATTTAGGCACAAAGGAAAATATGACTAATGCCACGCACCGTGGTTCATTGCACGGCTAATGCCATATTAGTTATAACACCCAACAGGAAATACAGTGGATACAGAAAAAATTCAAACTCCTTCAGAATTTTATAATAATGTAGCCATATGCTAAAATCATTTAAATTAATGTTTTCCCTCTTCAAGCAATAGGCTACTCAATACCCCCAGACTAACAACGCAAAAACAGTTTTTTTAAGACATTTTTGCCAATCATTTACGCAAGTGGCGCAGTGGTAACGGCTGATGCTTTGCAGTAAGGAGATTGTGGGTGAGAAAAGTAGTAAGAAAAGTGCTAGATAAATGTAAAGAATTATTATTATTATTATAATTATAATGTATTAAAAATAAAAACTGAAATATCAGACTGACACAAGTATTCAGATCCTTTTGCTAGGACTCGAGTTTGCCTTAGGTGCCTTCCATTCCATTCTATTGCTCCTCGTGAGATGTTTCTATACCGTGTTTGGATTCAACCAAGCGGTCAATTCAATTAACTGAACGTGAATAGGACAGGCACAGCCCTGCCTATATGAGGTCCCACAGATGACAAATGTGTACCAGAGCAAAAACTAAGCCATGAATTCTAATGCAGGACTTACAGCAGTAGTCTCAAACTCCGGGCCTGAAGGGCCGCAGTGGCTACAGGTTTTCATTCTCACCCTTTTCTTAATTAGTGATCTGTTTTTGCTGCTAATTAACTTCTTTTGAATTCACTGTAATTGACTTGCTCTTGAAGACTCAGACCTCATCATTGTTTCTTATTCCTAAGTTAGCAGCCAAACAGTAATGGGATACAAAAGGAGCCAAAACATGAGCAGCAAACTGTGTCCATCATACAATATCTGAAAATAAAGAAATTGTGATGGTGTCAGGAATGTTGATCTGCTCAGGTCCCCAAAACATTTTAACAGTACTGATCTCAGAGAAGATAAATTCAGCAATTTCGGATGTTTGCTAGTACACAATGAGAGCAGCAACAAGCCATGGAATTAAAGAACGGTTTAATTAACAACAAGACTGGTTGGAGTTTTGAGGCCCCGACTTAGCTGGTCTTCTGTTGGTTCACTCACTTCACATTTCATTTCTGTTTGGGTGCCATTTAAGGAAAGAAATGAAGAAATTCAGGGGGTAAAATTATAAAAAAAAAAAAAATCAATTAAAATGAACGGAAAAGGAGTTAATTAGCAACAAAAACTGGTCACCAATTAATAAAAGGGTGAGAATGAAAACCTGCAGCAACTGCTGCCCCTTTAGGACCGGAATTTGAGACCACTGACCTACAGGCAGGATTGTGGTGAGGCTCAGATTGGGGAAAGGCTACCCAAAAAAAATCCTGCAGCATTAAATTTTCACAAGAGCACAGCAGACTAATTCATTCTTAAATATTTGAAGTTTAGAACCACCATGACTCTTCCTACAGGTGGCCACCCAGCAAAAAAAAATAATCATGCGAGGGGGGCCAAGAGAGGTGACCAAGAACCTGCAGAGAACCTGTGTGGAGATGGGGGAAACTTTCAGGAGCAACAATAACTGTAATACTCCACCAATCTGGGCTGACAGAGCAGAGTGGCCAGACACATGGAAGCCTACTTTGGGGGTCTGAAAAAAAGGCATCTAAAGGACTCTCAGACTAAGAGAAACAAGATTCTCTGCTCTGATGAAATCAGGATTAGCTTCATGTCAACAGGAAGCCAAGCACTGCACATCAGCAGTGCAAAACCATCCCAATGGTGAAACATGGTGGTGGCAGCATCCTGCTGTGGGAGATTATTCAGGGTTGAAGGAAAGATGAATGGAGCAACGTACAGAGACATCTTTAATGAAAATCTGCTCCAAAGTGCTCCGACTGGACCGAGACTGGTTCACTTTCTACAGGACAATGACCCCAAGCACAACACAAACTCGACACAGGAGTATCTTTGGGCCAACTCTGGCAATGTCCTTGAGCGGCCCAGACTTGAACTCAATCTTAACAAATCTTGAAAGACCTAAAAATTGCTTTCCACCAATTGGTCCCCATCCAACCTGACAGGAGCCTGAGAGGATCTGCATAGAAGAAGGTCCGAAAATCCACACATCCAGGTGAGCAAAGCTTGTTGCATCAAACCCATGAAGACTCCCAGGCTGGAATGTCTGCCCAAGTACTGAGTAAAGGGTCTGAATACTTGTGCCAATGTGATATTTCAGATTTTTATCTTTAATAAATTTGAAAAAATTTCTAGAACCTGCTTGCGTGTTGTCATTTGGGGGTATTAAGTGTTGGCTGATGAGGGAAAAAATGAGTCTAAATGATTTTAGCATAAGGCTGCAACAGCACAAAATGTGTAAAAGCGAAGGGGTCTGATAAGTAGTCGCTGCCGAATAGCTACCTCCACCAATGGGAGAACCTACTCAAGAAGGATAACACATTTCATTTCATAGAATGTCTTCTTATCGGGAATGTGAACAAAAAAATTAAAAAAAAACTATAAAAAACAAATGTTTGACAAAATGCGGACCATCTACTACTAGTACTGCTGCTACTACTGAGGATTTTATGATTCGCAGACAAAAATAAGAAAACAGAACAGAGAGAAGAATGATGAGGTGAAAGTGTGGAGTAGCATGGAGTGAGAGGAATATCAGTGCTGAGGTCAGAGAAAGACTTGATGTGGAGCGTTGAGGAGTAACAGACAAAGGTAGTGGACAAATGATTGAAGAGGTAAAACAAAACTGAGGAAGGCTGAAGATGATGTTGAGTTGGGATGATATGAACAAAATGTGCCTCACCACAAAGGATGCCCAGGACCTGCTGGTGAAAAAAAATTTGGGAAGCAACTGGCTAATTGGAATAAACCCAGAAAATGGCTGTTCAGCCCAATGTGGTGACGATGATAATCAGTAAAATTTGTGAATTTCCCCTTGGATTAATAAAGTATCTATCTATCTATCTATCTATCTATCTATCTATCTATCTATCTATCTATCTATCTAAAACAGCCCACATTATAAATTAACCAAAATTCTACTTGTTTTTTCCCTATTATATTAAAAAAGTTTTCCGTCATGTCCGCATCATTCAGCCTTGACCACACCCCCCAACACCTCCTGTCCAATCGTTACTCCTGCTGCGCACATCCTCTCTCCATCCCACCCCGTGACACTCCCAGTCTTGCTTAACTTGCCCTTCAATGCAGTCAGTTATAATGACAAGTCAGAAAAGCAAACGATCTATTCAAGAACGTCAACTTTTAGATTGCGATAGAAAAAGAGCAGCAAGAGCTGATAATCAACGTCGAAAATAAAAAGAAAATGAACAAAAAAAGATCTTTGATTTTTTTTTTTATAATCATAGATCTATGATTTTTGATATAATATAAATCAAGAAAAATGAGAATCATCCAATAAATGAAAAACAGAAAAATATCCAAAACAACATGAAATGCAAAAAAAGCAACATTAACAGAATGTAAGTTAGAGGATATGTAGGTTCATCATATTGTTTCTGACAAGGCGTTCATTTTTTTATTACATTTATCTTTTTTTACTTCTACTTTAACTTTTTTACTTTTTACTATACTTTATTATTCATTGGTATTTAAAATTGACAGTTGTAGTGAAATACTCAAGTAACTGATTTTCTATCTATAATAAGTAAGCATCAAACTGTCTTCCTCCCGCACCCCACATGCTCTTCTGTATACCATCTCTTTAATTAGAATCGCTTTCTCTAACGCCGGGGCACCCCAAACCCTTCGAGCAGCTCAGCCACGTAATAGCAAGTGTCCAGTGCCCGCCGTCGGGGGTTGGTGGGCAAAGCGCTCCCGAGTTGTTTAAAAAAAAAATCAAAAATCAGATTTAAGCATAAATAGTCTAACTTAAAATCTCATTGCTTAAGCCATGCTACCCTAATTAGCAGAATCATGATCTAATTTAAACCTCTCACCTCTGTTAATTATATATAAAAGATATGATAACCCAATCAGTCAGAAATCACCTTCATGTGGTTTATTGTATTTGAAACTATGTGACATATACAGGGGTGCTTGCTAGTTAATGAACCCTTCAGAAGTTTCAATATTCCCACATAAGTATGACTTAAAACATCAGTGTTCCACACAAGTCCTAAAAGTAGATACTGTATGAAGAATCCAGCTAAACAAATGAGACACAAATATCATACTTGGTCATTTATTTATTGAGGAACATCACCCAGTATTACGAGAATCTTTACTTCTAGTGTTTGGTGGGACCCCCTTTTACAGCAATAACTGAAACTACACATTTCCAGGTAGGTCTTTTTATGAGGTGAAAACCTATCAGGACAACCGGTTCCCCCAACACACTAGATGGCAGCATTCCTGGGTTAGGATTCCCGCAGGCTTCCATCAAGCTACAGTATGTCCTAGCACCGAATGTACTTCCCGGTCCAAGTTAAAATGAGCTGCTTGACCTCACCCAAGCAAGTTGGAGTTGGATGGAAGAGGACAAAGCTTGCCTGGGAGGTGTAGAGAAAGACAGAAGAAGAGTATTATATTACTGTGCCTTTCTTGAGGCCATTTTATGGTACTTTGTATAATAAATATGTGTTTGCACCCGGAACTTGCGTCTGTTCAGTTATGCTTGGGATGCTGCAACGCCCCATACTGGTCACAACACATATGCACAAAAAGATCCAAACGTTTTCCTTTATTTCACTCACAAGATGACAATAAAATCAGATGACATTTCTCATCTTTTCCTTTTAATCACTAACCTTTTGCTTCATTTTTCTCTTCCGGCTCCTCATCGTCTTCCAGTTCAACTTCCTCTTCTGCCACCTCATCTTCATCTACTTCAGCCGTTTCCTCTTCTTCTTCCTCCTCTTCTAGGTAGTCTTCCTCTTCTTCATCTCTCTCCTCAGCATTTAAGGTCTCTACCTTTTCTCTCAGAGCCTCCAGCTGGTCAAGATTCACTCGGCCTACAAGTTCAAAATTACGGGCCACCTAAGGAAAAGAGAAGCAGAAAGATAAGCAACCTGATAATGTCGATCAAGCCCACTTGCCTACACACATTTCTAACTTCTAAATTAACAAAATGGACTCGACTGGTTTTAGCTTTAGAGACCTTTTAAGATGCGCCAGGAGTTGGGAAGGGTGGAAGAGAAAAAGTTGGGAGGGGGAAAATGTTGGCGAGAGCGAAAACGGCCCTCAGTCAGCCCTTACAGCTCCTGATCATTTAGGGATATATCTGGCTTGATGCTCAATTTCATGCCTTGTTCTTTTATTTTTCCTCCACATGGAGTCAGCTTTCCCTTAATTTTTGTTTTTTTGTTAAATGTACATTGATGCAAGACCATTTTATTCCTACCTTTTTTTTTTTTTTTATTGATGCCATGGTATAAATTTTACTCTACTGCTGCTTGCTGGGATATGTGAACACAAATAAAATATCAACCACAGCACTGCCTTGTCCTTCTTAGCTCTCCCCTTCTTTCGCTTGCAGTCTCCACCATGGCCTTTCATTCTCGTGCTCCTCCAAACTACCCTTCTTTTCTCGTTCAAACCCAACCAACTTCCTCCTCTGTTTGAGGCCTTACTACCCATGTGACTTACAATGGTGTATGAAGCTCCTATAAGGATTGCCCTCCCACCTTGAAACACCACCTTGCTACACAGGTTGGCATGTGGCCGCATACTTAAATGAGATACGATTCACATTGGCTTTATAGTTCAAGAAGGAGTTATACCCTTCAAGGCTAAACTGTTTGGGGACCTAGCGTTTTTATAGAGTTCCTTAATGGCTGTACTGGTAAATGTTACCTTGTGCTCATCACGCAGGTGATCCTCCAGCTCCTCCCGCTCTTTGCTGTCAAAGTAGCAGAGCTGACACTTGTAGGGCTTCAGTTCGTTGTGCTTCTCGATATGCTGCTGGAGGCTTTCATCACTGGAGCAGGTAAAAGTGCATCGGTCACAGCGGAACACAATTCCTTGCAAATGCTTGGACAGCTTCGAGCGACACACTTCAATTGGGACCACACGTTCCTCTGTAGAATGCAAAGGTAATGAAGAATTAGACTGCAGCTTTAATGAATAAAGTACATGAGCCTCAGTGTTTGTGAAGAGGAAAAAGGGAGTCAAATTATGCAAATGTTCAGAGTGTTAAGTGAGTACAGGCAAGTGAACACGTAGGAAAACACAGTTGGAAACTTGTTAAGGGTAAATATTGCACAAACATTACGAAGTTTTTCTTTACACAAAGAACGATAGACACTTGGAATAAGCTACCAAGTCCTGTGGTAGACGGTAAGAACTTAGGGACCTTCAAAACTCAACTTGATGTTTTATTTGGAAGAAGTAAGTGCAGAGGACTGGGGAGCTTTGTTGGGCTGAATGGCCTGTTCTCGTCTAGAGTGTCCTAATGTTCTAAAAGTGAAATGATTGTTGGATATAACAACGCTCATCTCCAAACAAACTCTTTAGCGTATTAAACATTTCACTTGCTATACAAGTGTAGTATACTCAGCATATTTGTAAAACTAAGTGTATAGAAAAGACTAACAGGATGTTAGCTTAAACTGCATTTTGTGTAAATCACAAGTTAAGGGGAGGTTATGCGTAAGCTATACAAAAGTCTTGTGAGGCCTCACCTGGAGTATCGAGTTCAGTTTTCGTATTCATGTTACAAAAAATAAAGACATGGCAGCAGTAGAGAAATCCAGAAAATAGCAAATAAGTTGATTTTGGGACTGAGAGGTAGAAGGTATGAGGTGAGACTGAAGGAACTGAAGCTTTTCAGTTTAAGCAAATGAAGATCAAGAGGTCACAGGCTTCGAAATCACGAAAGGGAATCAGTCCAGTGGATCCCTGCTGTTACTTGTAGAAACACACATTGCTGGAAGCTTGTTATGGATGAAAATCGTACAAAAAAAAGTTATCACTTGCCAAGCTGTAACTGACCAGATCCAACGCAATGCAAATAAATGACCTATATGGAATGCTTTGTGAAATTAAAAGTGTTCTTTTTGTTCCACCAAGAAACATAGATACTCTGGTTTAATTGTCTCGGGCACCCCATGTCCATTAGCCCACTCACTAAATATCAGGGGTCTCAAACTCCAGTCCTGGAGGGCCGCAGTGACTGCAGGTTTTCATTCTCACCCATTTCTTAATTAGTGACCTGTTTTTGCTGCTAATTAACTTCTTTTGAATTCATTTTAATTGACTTGTTTTTTTAAGATTTATTCCCCGGATTCAGGAAATGGGAGGATGGGAATTCAAAGCTGATCAGTTTTTTGAAAATTCAAACCTATGCGTAATGAATACATAGCATTTTGGCCCCATTATGTCTTGATGCCCAAAAGGGCAGGAGTAGCAAAAATGTTGGTTGGATGTCTGAGCAACCTGCAACACATCACCACTGTCTGGCACCATAAGAAGAACGCATAAAGGTAGTTAGATATGAAAGGCACAGATAGATAGATAGATAGATAGATAGATAGATAGATAGATAGATAGATAGATAGATAGATAGATAGATAGATAGATAGATAGATAGATAGATAGATAGATAGATAGATAGATAGATAGATAGATAGATAGATAGATAGATAGATAGATAGATAGATAGATAGATAGATAGATAGATAGATAGATAGATAGAAGTTACTATATGATAGAAAGATAAACAGACAGACAGATAGATAAGCGTGAGTAAAATCATTATATGATAGACAGACAGACAGATAGACTGATAGATGAGAGTGAGTAAAATCACTATATGATAGACAGACATATTTTAGCATAGTTGGCATAGTTTAGCATAGATGGATGAAAGGCACTATATAATAGATAGACTGACAGACAGATAAATAAGAATGAATAAAAGCACTATATGATTGACAGACAGACAGACAGAAGGGCAAGTGAATAATTATCTGTACCTTTGTCTGAGTTGGCTCAACAGCTTTCTCAAAGCACATATCTAAACATGGTACGTCTGCAGCCACAGTTTTTCCCTTGCTCAGTCAGTTTCTTTTGTTGTTTTCCAGGGCCACTCCACTCTCTAATTACACCAAAGAAGAACAGTCAGCAGTGATTCATTTTGTATGGGCTGAAGGTGTACCAGGAGCAAAAACCTGTGGAAGGCTTTCTGCACAACATGAAGTCAGTGTTGTGCCATGGTGGAGTGTTTACAAATGGGTTTTCAAAAAATGGTCAGGCAACTGTTAAGCATGTGCCCACGTCCACTACTAACAACTAAATTGAACGATTCAGACAAACGAAAAATTCTGCCCATATACAATTTTAGCCCATAAAATGTGGATCACTGCTTGCTGCTCTAATGTAAAGTGAAGCGGCCTTGTTTACTCTTAGAAAACAACAACAAGAGAAACTGACTGATCAAAGTCAATACTTTCCCACTGTTACTACAGACACATTATGTTTCCACGTGTGCGGACGGGAAAGCTGTACAGTCAACTCAAAAACAAAATTATCACAAAAGTGCAGATAATTATTGACCTACCTTCATAAACAAAGATATATAGGACAGGTGTCCAGGAGATATAGGATTGGCCAAATGAGGAAGACCAGGAAATGGCTTAAAGTATACAGGAAGTTTTGAGAAAAGGGGAGACTTTACAAATCAGAGGATCAGAGTGACTGCGTTGGAGTGGAGGAGCCGTTTCTGTGCCAGAAGTAACACAGCCTACCAGGGCGGAGTATCCAGAAGTATGGAATCGCTTACTCTGTTAGTGTCAAACTAAAAAGGGATATCTAGATGAGGCTTTGTGAGAGACGGTAGGAGACAAACTGCATTTTCAATCTGAAAAACAACTTCATTTCTTATATCTTATTAATTGTGCTTCATCAGTTTACATTTTAAGAATTCATTGGGCCATAATCAACATAATTATAGTTTGTGTCATGTTCTCCTTGTATTGGTGTACTGTACAAGAGTGTGCCAATATTGTTTTCAATATAATTGATAATTTGACTGATATTATAAGTGTGGTGTTCTATTATTATTGGCAAAGATCCTGTACTTGTAATATTTCTACTGCACTACCGTATTGTATTGAGGAGTACTTGTGTTCTGTTCTGTATATTGTATTGTATTTACTCCCTTTATCTGACAACCACTGTACGCCAAACCAACCTGGAAAGGGGTCTCTCTCTTTGAACCGCCTTTCCCAACGTTTCTATCCATTTGTTTTTCCCTACAAGGGTTTTTTTGGGAGGGCTGTCAAAAGGCAGGGCCTATTAAAGCCCATTGCGGCACTTCTTGTGTGATTTTGGGCTACACAAAAATAAATTGTATTGTAAAGAGGAAAGAGCAGAGCGGTATTTCATAGGGGCCCCATTATTATATGAAAACGGCGATGGCAGCAGATTTGATCCATCCAGTTTTGCAGCTTAGTTTAGTAATCGATACAAGTGTCTGGACACAAATGGAAGGAAAAGAAAAAGAAACATCCTTGTACACCCCAACACTGAAAGTTTAAAGAGAGGAAGTCATTCACCCTCATCACTCCATCATTTATGAACCCTCTAACCACAGCTGGTTTGAAGGGCCAATAATGAAGAGGAGTGAAACCCAGCCATTAAACCGAATAGAAAATCAGTTGTCTGAGTAGATGGAAAACAAAGGCTTTTAAGAGAATCTGCACCTTTATTGCAGATACCCATCTGGCAATATGCAGCCTTCAATTTCAGAAATTACTGATACATAAACAGTAATATGATGGAATGGTTAGACTTTGCAATTGTAAATCATTTAAAATGAAATGACCCTGTGTAAATCCAAATTCCCCAGAGGTGGAAAACTTGTTTCAGCCAACAGGCTTAACCTATCCTTCTGCTACTATGATGTTCTGAATTTTTATTCAGCTCTTCGGTAAAGTAATGCCTTCGTATCGACAGTAAAGGGCAATATTTGAAACTCAAAATTTTTCATTACAATGCTGCAGTGTGAGTTAGATGAATATTTTATGTAAGGTATATAGGAACAACTGGGAGTGTAATAAAATAGCAACGAGTCACTCAACATTTTTAAAATGTTGGCATGAGGGTAGGCTGTTGGTATGTCAGTGTAAAGGCAGATTTTGAGAATCTGAGATCCCCCAACACACAAAAGATAAAACTATGCAAATATCACCAATGTATCCATCCATCCATTTTTGAAATCCACGTATCCAGCACAGGGTTGTGGAAGAGCTTGTGTCTCTCCAAGTAATCACCAGGGCACACGTCAGGAACAAGCCCTGAATATTGTGCTAGAATGTCATATAAACTAAATTTAAACAGTATTTTGGTATTTGTCTGATAAAAGCATTGAGAGATGGCCAAACAAAATTCCCCTCACCAGTTAAGCCTTGCATTGTCTTACCACACGGTCACATTTGTACCTTCTGTCTGCCAAACAACTTCTCAGCCCTCACATTTCCCCCCAAGTCAACCTCATGGATCCTCTGTTAATGGGATTGCTCTAAAGGAGATGCCATCAAAAGCTCTAACCACATCGTCTAGCAGGCTATGCTGTCATCGTGAGAAGAGTAATGCAAGATCTTATTTTATACAGTATAAAAAGCAATGTTTGGATAGGAAATTTATAAAACATATTTCCTACTTATGCACATTTGATTTACAGGTTAGTGTGAATTGGTGCAGATGACCGATCTTCCATCCAGTGTTATGTTTCTGCTTCCATCTCTCCATGACTGGACTAAGAGAATTCTAGAAATTAACCACATTGCCTTTGTAAAGGATTCCCGAGAGCTGTGGGGCTTCCAAAGTGCATCCTCAAGAGATCACCACTGACACTATACTGCGTGTTTTCCTGAGAATCACCTGCCAGCCAAGTCGTACCCTTGTAGGCCAGGCAATTGAGGAGCTTCCTGGGAACACCATTCGGAGTACAGGATATTAGAGGCCTAGGAAAGCACACAAGGCACTGTAACCCTCCAGTCTGAAATGTAACGACAGACATCTGGCAAGGGCCACATTTCCTGCATGCAAAGACTTCCTCTGTTGAGTTCCTCGCCTATGTATGTATGGGTTTCCCACTCAAATCCAAAATTCTTCAGGCTGGTGCTTTTAAACTGGCCCAATAATGAGTGACTGGTACCCTAATCAGGCTTTGTTCTTGTCTTATGTTTGATGCTTGCCAGAACAGGTTCTGACCCCCCCTTGAAATTACAAATTGGGAGTAATTGGGTGCAAAAATAGATACGAGATGCTATTTTCAGAAGGGCACACCATCCAAGGCTACAGCTTTTTTAAATGAAAACAATCTCTTGCCCACACTCCAACCACTCTGCACTGATATTAAGGAGTCTTTTTTTGATTATCAGTGTCAAAAATGCCCTGTGATTCAATGTCGTTCAACAATAAAATGTAAAAAACTTTCAAGGGGTGAATATTTTTAAAGGCACTGTACCATAATAACCTCTGCTTTTTTCCCAGTTGATTCTGGGGTTCGTCAGGGGTGTTCTGCTCCTACTCCATTCAATACTTGCATGGGACTGGGTGGTGGGTGGGGTCCAGCAGCGGTGGGGCATCTGTTGGTGAAGAGAGATTCACTGATCTTGACTTTACTGACGATGCTGTGACATTCACGGAGTCAATGGAGGCTTTGATGGGGGCTTTTGAGAGACTGAGCGAGGAGTCTGAGGGTCTGGGCTTGCGAGTGTCCTGATAAAAACCAAAGAATCAGGCCTTTAATGACCTCTTGGGCACGGACATCAGCAGTGTGTCTGTCTGTGGAGAGAGTGTCGACCGCATCGAGAGGTTTACTTACCTCGGCAGTGACATTCATGTATGTCTCTGGTGACTCTTCCTATGAAGTCAGTGGACAGATTGGGAGAGCAGGGGGGGAGGGGGGTCATGAGGTCACTGGAAAGGGGTGTGTGGTGTTGCCTATATCTCTGCAAAAGGACGAAGGTCCAAGTCTTTAGAGTCCTGGTGCTTCCTTTTTTGCTATATGGTTGTGAGACATGGATGCTAGCCAGTGACCTGAGACGAAGACTGGACTCCTTCAGTGCTGTGTCTCTTTGGAGAAACCTTGGGTACCGCTGGTATGACTTTGTGTCGAATGAGCAGTTGCTCACGGAGTCCAAAATGAGGCACATCACCTGCATTGTGAGGGAGCGTCAGTTACGGCACTATGGCCATGTGGCGCAATTCCCAGAGGGTGATCCAGGACCCTCATTGTTAAGGACTCGAGTGACTGGACCAGGCCAGGGGGACGCCCATATAATACCTGCCTGCAGCAGAGAGAACGTGGGACTGGGCCGTGTGTCTGCCTGCCTTGGGGGTTGCCAATCAGGACCCTGAGCAGTTTTGTCGTGTGGTGGGTGCGGCAACACACTGTACCAGTACATGCTCCCCAACCTGACCTGACCTGTACCATAATAATTTACTTACAAATTAATAGAAAATGTTATGTGCACTTGTACTGAATGAAATACCAGATGAATGAAGACCAGTCTGGACTAAAGTACAGGGCCAATTTTTGATCCCAGTCATTCCCTGGCTCTCTCTGACTATGAAAGTTACTTTGGGGCTTGGGTTAGAAATGACACAAGGATGGGGATTTAAAAGCAGTTCTAGGCAGGGCATATTTGAGTATATATTTAAGTCTACATAATAATACATTTTATTTATTTGTAGGCACCTTTCTAAACACTAAAGGACACACAGTATAAGAGAAGTGGAACAGAAGGATGGACTGGTGCATAGAGATGTATGGGGAGTGAAAATGACAATACCTTGAGATACTTATTATAAGTGGGAAAGTGGAAAAGCTACAGTATCTTGGTAGTTATTTTCTTAACAAATCTGTTACATGGCATAAGATTAACGTTTCTTTGCTCGTATTCCATTCAGAGTGAGTGCCATATAATCCAGCATTTTTTTAATCACATCTGTAGAGATCTAATGCATTATTAGGACTGTTAAGTCATACTTTCACTTGCCAGCCTCTGCCACATTTCTATCTTCTGCATATGACATTACAAATTTTCTACTGAACATCACACTTAATTTGCCACATATCTGTCTTTCTGTGATATTAGATCCTTAACATGTTTGGTACATCCGAGAGAACATATGCTGTTCCAAAAGGCTGGAATGTTTTTAAGGTCTTTCTATTTAGGAGTAAGCAAGACGTTAAATAGAGTCACTACCAAACCAGATATAAAACTACAACCTGACACACAAGTCACACCAGTAATTGTTTTCCCAGTTGATTTCCTTGTCTGTGTTGTTTGACTCCTTCAAAGAAAAGATCTTTGTAAGAGGCCAAACCCCTCACACTCTGTTGTGCATGCCACCATCTTTTATAGAGCAGTCGTGCCAGTATTACACACATTACAGAAAGCACAATGTAAAAATATTTCCCTAACTGATTTGCTTTCCTCTTTCATTGCTTGAAAATGAAGTCTCTCACAAAGGTCCACTGACAATCATCTACCATATTAAAAACTAAACACAATTTTGCCATTTTTCCCCTAACACCTCACCTTTATGGAGGACAATGTGATCAATCATATTGCTCTTGTATTTGGTATGGTAGAGGCAGAGTGGGCAACGTAGATCTTTGGGGCCTTCTTCAGGAGCAGCAGTATGACCAGCTTCCACATGCATCGTGAATGTGGATCTGAATGAGAGACACACATAATGCACATGAAAACAGATTCTGCAGCCTTCTCACTCTAAATCGCATCTATGAAACACAGTATAATAGAAATAGACAAAGCAAGAGGCTCAAGTTTTTATCATGAAGTCAAGAATCCATTTAAATGAAAAGTCAAGTCTACCTTGAAGCTGTCACTTCCCTTGAGCTGAAGGGGAGACTGAGATGACCGACCCCTGGCAGCAACATGCAGTGGTCACCCCAGGCGGTCCATAACAAGCCTATCTATATTTAATTACATTATTTTCAATTAAGGCCGTCCATATTTGTAGGCCATTAGGAGAATGTTTGAGAAAGTTCAATATGGGGTAAACTTCCCCCATGTAGAAGTTAACACACATGAATTCCGCTTCATTTTAAATCAAATCCAAACTGAAATGCCTTCTGAAGGATCTATAACAAAGTGACAGGTCAAAGCTGCAATGGTGTTACAATTAATAAAGACGATTCTAGGGATGTGGACACATTGGGAGAGGAGTACCAAACGTGGGAGAAGTAGCAAATGAGTGGGCAGGGTAGCGTCTTAGCTGCCATGATAACAAGGAGGCTCTGTCTGATCTCTTCACCATGTAACTCTGTTTCTTCCCTAGAGCAGGAGTCCTCAACTCCAGTCCTGGAGGGCCACAGGTTTTCATTCTCACCCTTTTCTTAATAAGTGACCTGTTTTGGTGCTAATTAACTTCTTTTGAATTAACTTTAATTGACTTGCTCTTGAAGACTCAGACCCCTTGTTTCTTTTTCCTTAATTAGCATCCAAACAATAATGAGATACAAAATGAGCCAAAACATGACCTGCAAACTGTGTCCCCATCATACCATATCTGAAAATAAAGAAAGATAAATGTCTCAGGAATGCTGATCTGCTCAGGTCCCCAAAACATTTTACCAGTGCTCATAGAAAAGAGAAAATCAACAATTTCAGAAATTTCTGCACAATGAGAGCAGCAACAAGCCATGGAATTAAAGAACACGTTTAACTATCAACAGGACTCAACGCCTAATTAAGCAACTGGTTGAGGTGAAATTGGTTGGAGTTTGAGGCCCTGACTTAGTTGGCCTTCTGTTGGCTCACTCACTTCACATTTCATTTCTGTTTGGGTGCCATTTAAGGAAAGAAATGAAGAAATTCAGAGGAACGATGTAGACATTCAGGGGAAAAAAATTGTAAAAAAAAACAAGTCAATTGAAATGAATTCAAAAGAAGTTAATTAGCAGCAAAAACAGGTCACTAATTAAGAAAAGGGTTAGAATGAAAACCTGCAGCCATTGTGGTCCTCCAGGACTGGAGTTGGGGACCCCTGCCCTAGAGTACCACTCTACTTATTCTTTGCCCTGACAGCCTATGGAGACAGTCCTCTCATGAAGTCCACCTCAGGTGGTCTGAAATCATCAGGTTTGAGTTGAATCAGGAACAAAAAAAAAAATGATTCCAAGACAGTCATTTGTCTTCAGCCAATCAGATCTAAGGTTAACTTCTGACATCATAAATCAGGGGTGGTAAAAAAGTCACATATGATACAAGCCAAAGGTGGCCAATGCTATACAGTGGCAAACGATGTGAAAAATGTCCATGGAAAAGAGGAAAAAAAATCGTATAGTTTACATGTCAGTTATCCAGTCGTGGGCAGAGAATGTGTAAAACGCATGCATTTTTTGCTAAAATATCGTTATATAGATTCTTTCTGAAAAATCAATGCACAACAGTAAACTGAAGTCACATGGGATTGTCTTTTTGAATTGAAGATCCACCTCTTCTTCTCATTCATTGGAGTCTTATCTTCAATTCAAAAATAATTTTTAGCTTCTTGCATCAATTTCTCCTCTTTATCATCTCTCGAAAAGGTTTATTTTAGTTGAAATTGGGATGTGTAGGGCAATGTGACATCAGCACAGTGCTTCTTTTTCTCTCTATGCTTACTTCTTGTCTCAGTTATCCATATACATTGTCAGGTGGGGTGTCGGCGATTGAAGGAATTTTCTTTTTCTACCTTATCATGTACGAGAATTTCCTAATTTGTTTGTGCCCCCCTCTTGTTTTCCTCTTTTTAAAAATCAAAAAAAAAAAAGTTTAGCCTACTCATTATTAAACAAATAAAGAACATCAAGGGTTCAAAACCAATTTAGCAAATACTGGTGATCACAGTTAGAAATAATGACCGTCTTACCTGTAGCAAGTGAAGAAGGAGCAGTCTTTGCACTTAAATAACTTCTTTCCTCCATGTCTGTCCCGGTAGTGACGGCGGAGACTCTGTATGTAGCCAGAACTGAACTCACAAAACTCGCAGGTCAAGAGGCTCTCTGGCCTGCCTTCTGGGATAGTGCTGGTCAGAGGAGTGGGGCTGGCACTTGCATTGTTGCGCGCTGCCAACTGGTAGTGATTGAGCTGCTGTTGTACGTCTACGGGCTCAGAATAGGAGGAATCTAAAGACAGACAAAGAAGAACAGCCCATCAGAAAGGATCAAAGCCGTTTGCTAGGCACCCAATCACATTCATCTGAAATAACCAATGAAAATTTCTCAAAAATTGTGTTTTTCTTATAGAAGTGTGCTATCTGAACAATAAATGCCATATATAGTATACTGTATTTTATATTTTGCTTTCATATTTATTATCTCCTGTTTTGTATTTTACATTAACCATGTCAATGCTTACCATGCTTCAAGTAAATGGAAGTATGATGTATAAAAATGAATCGAATGTTTAATGCTTCAATTGCTTGACTCAAACTTGAATGTATTTTAACGAAATCTGTATAAATATCTACTCATTTGGGCTTGTAAATGGATGTGTGTGAAATAAGAATGAATTGAAGTAAATTTCTGGATGTTTCCAGCAAAAGAAATACATTACCTAGGATCTGTTCACTAAGAAATAGCAAAATAATTTAGCAAATTCATGATTATAATGGATCACATGGACATAGAATGATTATATTCTTCAGGGATCTGCAATCTTTACTACTCTAAACTTTTTTCTGCTGTCTTTTCCAGTTCCTCTGTGGTGGCATTTGGCACCGTCACCACCACCTGATCAAGGCACCATGCTTTACCACCAGCTGGGATGGTAGAACAAAGACGGGCAACCCCAGTTGTCCATGAGACCGACTTCATCATGAAGCCTGAAAACAAAGAGGAATGAAATAAAAATATTTATGTTAGGTAGAATGTCCAGTGGGGGCTGGGTGGTCATTTGGCCTTGGAACCCCTGCAGATTTTGTTTTTTTTTTCCCTCCAGCCTTACTAGAGTTATTTTTGTTTTTTATGTCCTCTCGGCCATCTGACCTTATCACCGGACTTGTATATATGAGTATATAAGGACGCTACTCTTCTACTTGATATTTATCCGTTTTTAAGATTGTTAACATGATGAAGGGTACGATGTTTTCACCATACAAAAGCAATAAAAAAGAAAATAATGATTGTAAATCTGGGTTTTCCAAAATGTAACTGGAATGTAGGAAGCATTTCTGTATGATACATGGAGATAATTGAATGCTTTTTCATGTTACGATATTCATCGTTTTGATGACACTTGCTCTGGTTATTCAAATTGTAATTTACTAATGAACATGATAGTGGATCAGACTCTGAGGGATGTAGCCTTTCCGCATTTAGGGTCGTTTGCCCCTGTATCTGCTCTTCATATCGTTAATTGTAACCATCAGGATACAGCTAGGGGCGGCACGGTGACGCAGTGGGTAGCGCTGCTGCCTCACAGTAAGGAGACCTGGGTTCGCTTCCTAGGGTCCTCCCTGCGTGGAGTTTGCTTGTTCTCCCCGTGTCTGCGTGGGTTTTCTCCCACAGTCCAAAGACTGTATTGGCGATCCTAAATTGTCCCTAGTGTGTGCTTGGTGTGTGTGTCCCCGGCAGTGGGCTGGCACCCTGCCCGGGGTTTGTTTCCTGACTTGCGCCCTATGTTGGCTGGGACTGGCTCCAGCAAACCCCCGTGACCCTGTAGTTAGGATATAGAAGGTGGGATAATGGATGGGGCGGCACGGTGGCGCAGTGGGTAGCGCTGCTGCCTTGCAGTTGGGTGATCTGGGGACCTGGGTTCGCTTCCCGGGTCCTCCCTGCGTGGAGTTTGCATGTTCTCCCCGTGTCTGCGTGGGTTTCCTCCGGGCGCTCCGGTTTCCTCCCACAGTCCAAAGACATGCAGGTTAGGTGGATTGGCGATTCTAAATTGGCCCTAGTGTGTGCTTGGCGTGTGGGTGTGTTTGTGTGTGTCCTGCGGTGGGTTGGCACCCTGCCCAGGATTGTTTCCTGCCTTGTGCCCTGTGTTGGCTGGGATTAGCTTCAGCAGACCCCCGTGACCCTGTGTTCGGATTCAGCGGGTTGGAGAATGGGTGGGTGGATGGATAATGGATGGATGGATGGAGGATACCAGCTAAGGTAGCAGGAAAGTGCAATCAAAGGAAAATAACAAAAGACGGTAACACGCTAGGAGAATTAATTCCAATATTTCTAAATTTATTAAAAATGTAAATTTCACACTACTGCATTACTGAACAAGAAGAAAAATCACCATAAGATCAATTAAAGGTACAACATCCCACTGAACATGAGGCTGGGTGCAACAAAAACCTGCAGCCACAATAGGATTCCGGGGAGTGAACTTTCTAATCATTTCACAAGGCAGTGAAGATAATCTCAGAGCTTTTAATGGGGTAAATGTTTGGACTTTAATGCATTTGTTGGAAGGAAGGATCCGATTGTCCTTAATGTTGTTGCATCGACATCATCTCCATTTCAGCAGCGCTCCTATTCCCTGTGACAATTCTGTGTTCATGTGCTGTCAGACAGATGGGATTCACATGAATGGCCTAGAGAAAAGCCAAGCAAAATGACACCTTTTATTGGCTAACTAGAAAGATTACAATATGCAAGCTTTCGAGGCAACTCAGGCCCCTTCTTCAGGCAAGATGTAATCAGGGGCCTGAAGAAGGGGCCTGAGTTGCCTCGAAAGCTTGCATATTGTAATCTTTCTAGTTAGCCAATAAAAGGTGTCATTTTGCTTGGCTTTTCTCTACATTCATAATGGCTAACACGGTACAGCACCCTAGTACTACATGAATGGCCTACAAACTCGGAATAACGAGTTAGACAATTTGGAGAGAACAAAGCTACCGAATTCTCCAGTTTGTATCGTTAATGCTGAACTTTCGTCTCAGTCAATTGTATAAAAGAAAAAAAAACCTGATCGGCAATTTTTGTGGTTGAAATGCAAGTTATACGCATTCACTATATATATTTTGCTCTGTATTTTCACAGAAATATGCAGTTTACCTTAAATTAATTGTTTTTCAGGCCAATTAACAAATCATCTTTGATCTCAAGTCTCTCCGATTAGTTGGACCGAAAATGAACCGAAGTAAAAGGTGAAACGCCACAACTCAGTACTCCAAATACTCAAAAGAGCTGGTGAATGCAACATTAATGCTGAAGTAATGGGATTGAGGGAAAAAACCCATCCCGACATTTATGCAGAGCAAGATGAGCACAGGTACAAAGGTGGTAACAGAAAATACTTGCCATCTGACTCTTGGATTTCCAACGTCTGTCCAATTAACTGTTGTAGCCTTTGGGGTCTGAAGGCAGACTGAGCAGCAGCACGCAGTTTAGAAAGGGTCAGCGCCTCTCCATGGATCTTCAAGGAGTGTTCTTTCAGCTGGCTTATCGTCATGGAGGAGAAGGAACAGGACGAGCACTTGTAAGTGTGTTCACCTGCTACAATAGCAATAAGGATGGTTACACGTTTTCCAGGGACACAAAGAATGGCAGCCATCAATCCTCCACACCCAAAGGCATTCACCTCCCATGACAGCTTGATAAACATTACGCAACAAGTCAGAGTTTTTACAATATGTAATATTATCTCAGAAATTCTGCCCACTAGCTTCCAAATGAGTGTTTTAAGCTCCAGATGCTAGGCCCTAATGTCAGTAATTAGGTTTTTAAACCTTTACACACTGAATACCCAGCTCTAAAGCATATTAGATGTTAGACAATAATACATTTACTAATGATGATGACAGATATATGAAAATAAAATGCAAACTACTTCACTTTCAAAGTCAAAAAAGATTAATTTCTCTGCGTGACAAGAGTCTTACCTGCATGAGCTTTATGGAAGTGGCTCTTGAGTCGGCTCATGTAGGCAGACTTGAAGGGGCAAAGCTTGCAGCGGAATGGCTTGTGGTGGCCATGGTGAGTCTGCATATGGCGGTCCAAGCTAAAGCACAACATTGGAGAAAACGAGATGTCAAAGGAGCAGAATGACAAAACCCACCATCAATCAGAGAGCAACTGTGGAGCTCCCTAAGCTTGTAGCAGGCAGGCCAAACTTGTTAATTATAGCGTCACAAACATGGGGGCAACTTCCTGATGTGTGGTTAGTACAGTAAAAATAAATAAATATATATATATATATATATATGTTGTCAGATGCATGCAGCCCATGGCAGGAACTCTAAGAAGTGGTTGCTGCAAGAAGCAGGCTGCACAGCACCAGCAAATGACAGCGTGTGGGCAGATTTTATAAAGCAACCAGGTGAACTGGAGAAACCACAGAAACACAGCACCCATCAAGTATAAATAGGATATAATATAAAAACAGATGCATAAATAAAACATTGTATTTAATAACCATTATAGCTGATTATAACACCTAAGGAGTATTAATAAAGACTTGACAGGCCCCTAAGATCCATAATAGGGCACAGAGTTGAATTTGAGAGATTAATTTGAAAAAAAACAAAAACCACACACAAGCTCTGTTGACCTTTAAGACTAATGGGGTTAATATACTAGAGGTAACAAGAGCGTAACTACTGGCCATGCTTACTTGTGCCTGAATGCTGACACAAACTGGCAGTACTGGCAGCTGTACTTGTCTTCTCTGGTGAACATGGCAAGTGCAGAATGACTCCTCTCATGGGACCGCAGGCCCTGCATGGACATGAAGACACGGTCACACTGTGGGCAGGCGTGTCCACCGAAGGAACTGTCCTTCAGCTCCCCGCAGTCTTCCATTTCTCCTTCAGCTTCATCCATCTCCCCTGTTGCTGTCACTGTAACTGCACCATTGCTGGTCCCTGTGGATTCTAGTCCCACAGCGCTTTGCCTATCTGTTGCATCTTCTGAGTGTTCACCATGAACTACCACATGCTCCGATGAAGAAACTGGTGTATCACTCACTTCATGCTATTTAAAAGAAATAAATTTCAATTCAGTACAATTTCACTTTTTCCAACAATAAAAACAAGGAAAAATTTACATCATTTAAAAATGAGATCATCTTTTACTGCCCATGCACCTCCATGAATGCAAAATAAATAATGTTGGGGGCAGTCTAATACAAAAATGATTTACATGGTTATAGTCTCCCAATTTATATAGAGGACAGAAAGATATGGAAGAAGATGATCCGCTGTGGCAACCCCTAACGGAAGCAGCCGAAAGAAGCATCTTTCAGCAGGACAACGACCCTAAGCACACAGCCAAGATATTAAAGGAGTGGCTTCAGGACAACTCTATGAATGTCCTTGAGTGGCCCAGCCAGAGCCCAGACTTGAATCCGATTGAACATCTCTGGAGAGATCTTAAAATGGCTGTGCACCGACGCTTCCCATCCAACCTGATGGAGCTTGAGAGGTGCTGCAAAAAGGAATGGGAGAAACTGGCCAAGGATAGGTGTGCCAAGCTTGTGGCATCATATTCAAACAGACTTGAGGCTGGAATTGCTGCCAAAGGTGCATTGACAAAGTATTGAGCAAAGGCTGTGAATACTTATGTACATAGGATTTCTCAGTTTTTTTATTTTTAATAAATTTGCAAAAACCTCAAGTAAACTTTTTTCATGTTGTCATTATGGGGTGTTGTGTGTAGAATTCTGAGGAAAAAAATGAATTTAATCCATTTTGGAATAAGGCTGTAACATAACAAAATGTGGCAAAAGTGAGGCGTTGTGAATAATTTCCGGATGCACTGTATATATATATACACACACACACACACACGCACGCACATATATAGACACACACACATTTGCTTTAAAAACAATTCAGAACCCTTCACTTTTTTCACATTTAGCTATATTGCAGCCTTGAGCTAAAATCATTTCAATAATTTTTTTCTCTCATCAAACAATACTCAATATTCTAGGAATGGCAAAGCAAAAACTGAGTTTTAGGAATTTTTGCAGTTATAAAAAAAAAAAAAAGACGTAAAAGACGTATCTCATTGAAAGTACACTGACCTTTCGCTATGACTATTAAAATTTGCCCTAATTAATTGTCACTGAGATGTTTCTACACTGGAGGTCAATTCAGTTAACTGGACTATTAAAAAGGCGCACACCTGTCTATAGAAGGTCCAGCAGGTGACAATGACCAACCCATGAGGTCATAGGTATTGCCTGCAGAGCTTAGAGAAAGGATTGTGCTGAGGCACAGACCTTCGTAAGGCTACAAAGGCAGGATTTGTGCAGTATTGAAAGTTTTCAAAACCCAGCAACTTCTGTCATTCTTAAATGGAAGGAGATTGGAACACAAGAGCTGGCGTTCCAGCCACACTGAGCAATCATGGCAGAAGGGCCTCGGTAACCGAGGTGACCAAGAACTGATGGTTAATCTGGATGAGCTCCAGAGAACCTGTGTGGAGATGGGAGTAACTTCATGAAGGACAACCATCACTGCAACACTCCTCTGATTTGTACTTTACAAGGGGGCTCCGCCCCCTGCTCGCTTCGCTCGCCAACCCCCGGGTTGGGTAACCCGAAATACATTGATGTATGTATGAGATATATTGGAGTGTAAAGGTGTAGATGACGAACAAAGGAAGTAAAGAACCCATAGCATGGCACATTAGAAAGATCTATTGGAATATTTCTTTATACACAACATTTGTAGTAAAATCGTTGATAGATTGCGTCATCTGGATCTAACACGTAGATCTGTGCATATTTGCGTTCGTGATTTGGCTCAGGGTGCACTGTTCCAATCCGATGTAATATTTGTCCACATATGCGAAAGCAGTATGGGCCATTGCCAGCTGGTGACCTGATATTTACCCCGGTAGATGCAAAAGCAAATGAACTATTGTAGGATCTAATGCAGTCCATAAAGTTTTTACTTTCGGGTACATTGTTAGTTAGAAACATCCGTAGATATTCAGGATATTCATCTAAAGGAGGCAGTCTAACCTGACCCCTTTGAGAACAATGTGTAAACTCATTAGTTGTATTGCCAGTTGTTTCTTCAGGGAAGTTAAGTGAATGACAATGACAGCAAATGATATTCATTAATCCTAATTAATGTTCATTAATAGTGGACACATTACAGAATGCGTTGTCAGCTAATTGGTGGAATTGTTTAGCGGCTGTTTGTCGTTCCTTTCTTTGCCGTTTATCTATTGCCTCTGCCGTTTGAGAGGCGCGTTGTAGGCGCCTGTGTTCATTAATTGTATTTAGGCAGGCTCGTTTCTGTATGTCCGTTAGTTGAAAAGTTTCATTTTGGAGCCGGAGCCGTGACCATGACTCCATTAGTTATCCGTTGTCTACCATTAGTAATATGGATAATTGCACTTACTGTTAATACGGAGCGTTTTCTGTGGTTGTACTGTTGTTAATGCATCACTGTAATGTGATTCACATATGCTATATGGTTTGGACGTGTGAGGATGCCGTACGTTTAATACGGAGAGTACGTTTATTCTCATTACCCGGACCATGCTGTGTAGTGTGGACGTTTAGTTCAGAAGCGCGTTGTAGGCGCCTGCGCCTTTCGTACTATCTTTGTGGACCTTTGCGGTCTCCGTAGTGTCTTCCATTTGACTCTGGGGTGCAGTGCAGAATCCTCTTTTCTGTGTGGCTGTGTCGTTAGTCGGTAGCTATCGGGGAGTTGTTGCTTCATGTCTTATTTACGTTAGTTGAGCTCTTTCGTTTTTGAGCCGTGACTCCTTCGTTCGCGGTGGATCAGACTTCGCTTGCGGTTTATGAGACGCGCGCTGTAGGCGCCTGCGCACTATGTCTCCTGGTCCCATCGCCGTGTACCTGCGTCCGTGCCTTCCATTCGGCCAAGCCGAAGCCTCTCCGGTTGTAGTTTTCAAAAAGGACACCTAATGGACTCTCATACTATGAGAAACAAGTTTCTCTGTTTTAATTAAGCAAAGACTGGCACTATGTCTGAACGAATCCAGGCACCACTCCAGACCTGTGCAATTTCATCTCAACGTTGATGGATGTTGGTGGCAGCATCAGGCTGTGAGGCTGTTATTCAGTGGCAGAGACTGAGAGACTTGACAGGGTTGAAAAAGAGCTAAATGGAGCAAGGTACTGAGATATTCTTAATGAAAACCTGATCCAGAGTGATTTGGACCTCAGACTGGCCCGATGGTTCACTTTCCAAAAGCAAAGACAACACAGGAGGGGCTTAGAGTCAACTCTGAATGTTCTTGAAAGTCCCTACCAGACCATAGACTTGAACCAAATTGAACATCTCTAAAGAGACCTCAAAATAGCTGTCCTACGATGTTCTCCTTCCAACCTGACAGAGCTCAAGAGGATCTGCAGAGAAGAATGGCAGAAAATCACCAAATCCAGGTGTGTGAAGGATGTCAGATCAGACTCGAGAACTCAGGACTCTAATTGTTGCCAAAGGTGTTTCAACTGAGTACTAAGTAAGTGTCTGAATACTTGTGCCAATGTCATATTTCAGTATTGTTATTTTTAATACCTTTGCAAAAACTTTTAAAATCTTGTTTTCACTTTGTCATTCTGGGGTAATATGTGGGGGAAACATGAATTTAAATGATTTTAGCACAAGGCTAAAACATAACAAATTGTGTAAAAAGTGAAGGGGTCAGAATATTTTCTGAATCCACCATCTGTTTGTGTGTATAAATATATAAATATAAGCAATCTAGATGATATGTATATTATACATATAATTGGTGAAATTTGCCAAATTATTTTCCCAGAGAATATGCTGGGTTTGCTGGTGATCTTGTTTGCTGAATATTTTCATAGACATTCACCCTGTGGCTGGCTTAGGCAAACGCTTTTTTGCCCACATTATGCTTTGCGAGCCCGGTGTGATGGCAGCATGTACAGAACTTTCATGCAAGTGTACTGTAGGAATGTTGTGGAGCCACTTCGGGCATAAGTGAAGTCACCACCAACTTGCAGTATTTCTCACCAAAATGAGAAGATTATGAGTACTGCCACTGGACATACAATACTGATCCTTGTGGGCTGGACAGTGCCGCATGGCAAATTTGCATGCATAATTAGCCATGTGTCAGGCTACAATCTCAAAACAAGCTTTAAAGGAACTCTTGCCTTCCCCTTCTCTGAGAAAGAACAAATATGCGACCCAGTGAAATAATAATAACCAAAGATTTATTACTGTTTACAAGGCATTTCTATCTTCTTCATGGAAGAAAAAAGTGCAAATCATCTGCACAAGAGATGGGAAACAAAAAAGACATATAGCTGCATCTGGAATGAGCCAGACTCATACTGCTGCTTTGTTGCATGGCTAAAGTTTGCCCCACAATTGGAACTCTGTGAGCAAAATGACATTTTGTTTTTCCTTAGTTTTAGTTTGTGGCCATTTGCTGTACTGTGTTTGTGGTTATCATTCTGCTTAAATCCTTTGTTGTTTGGGACACAGTGGCTAGCACCGCTGTCTCATACCTTTTATCACATTTTTGGCCACAATAATGAGGCCAACATAATTGACAGATGCTTTCCTAGCCCTCCGAGACACTGAAAACACCATTACAAATTACTCCAAACTAGTTCAATTCCTCCTTTCCCATTGACTTTAATGCATTTTGCTGATTGTTTTCACCAACATTTCCATGTAAGCGAACTCCATAGGGTTCAATCATCACTACATGAAATATATGAGATATTCAATAATATCTGGAAAACAGACATTTGGGCAGAATTGTAGACTCGATCCCTGATTGTACTACTCTGCAAGAAAAGATGATCCAAAAAAGTGCAACAAATAAAGAACAATTACAATGCCCCAAGAAAGAGCAACCTACAATTCAAATAATGACATAGGCCTTCAGGCCAAGTGCACACAGAAAGCACAAGGCCTGATTGACCAAGCTGATAACATAGATACAGTCTTGAGATAACTAATACTAAAACAGAAAATTTAAAAACATGCAAGAGCAGCAACAATAATCTCAGCAATTAAGAAATTCAGCTAAGAGGCAAGTCATTGAAAAGCGTGGACTGGTTCATGTACTTAGGAGCACACTTTACAAGTGATTAGTAGAAAAAACAAGATAGGGCAGAGTAAAAGAAATAATGTGAATACTAAATTCTATAAGTTGTGAGATATGGCCGGCCGTTCATCCCGGCCAATACCCCCAGGTGGAGCCCTCCCTGCAGCATGGAGGTGCCCTGAATGCCAGCAGGGAATTATGGACATTGGAGTTTTCCTTTACAACCCTGCTGGATACCACGGGGGGCCGTTAGATGGCGCTGCAGGGAGGAGCAGTGACTATTTTCCCTACACCCCGGAAGTACGTCCCACTCACATGGACAGAAGGAATGACGTGCTTCCGGGATGAAAAAAGAAGAGTTTTGATCTGACCCGGAAGTGCTAAGAAGTCACATGGACTGAGGGTTCGGAAACACTTCCGGGTCAGGGAATATAAAAAGACTATGGGAAATCCCAGACGATGAGCTGAGTTGGGAGGCAGGGTGGCTAAGCGTCTGGGAGAGTGGAGGATTACTGTATTGGTTATTGTTATTGATTGTTTATTGAAGTATAGTGGAGGTGGAGGTGCATTGTGCTCTGTGTTATTATAATAAACCATTATTTGGACTTTTACCTGGTGTCTGGCGTGGTGTCCGAGGGTTCAAGGGAGCGAGAGCGACCTTATCTGTCACAATGTACTACATGCTACATGTACCGATTGCCTTGTACGGCTGTCGAGACACTCGCAGAAAAGGTAAACGACAAGCTAATTGCGTTTAAAATGACTGCACTATGACGTATAGCAGTGGTTCTCAACCTGTGGGGTGTGAAGTAACAAAAAAAGGGGGTGCGAATGTTGCCATATGTGGCGGAATTTCGCTATTAGTAGGGAAATTTTAAACTTGTAGCGGTGTATCGGCAGCAAAAAAATATAGGAATAAATTTTATTAGGGTTTCAAAAAAAACGTTACGGGGGCGCCATTAAAACTGTTATGAAAACTCGGGTCCCAAATACTTAAAGGTTGAGAAACGCTGATGTATAGAGAAAGTGTGCAATAAAGAGATCAGAGAGTGCCTGGGAGTGAAGACAACACTGACAGACATCGATTGACATGACAAAAGAGACACATATTGAGGATATGTGACCAACGCATTACAAAGAGGGTCTTACAAAGTAGGTTGGATGGTTGTAAACCACAAGGCTGTTCGAAAGCTAAGTAGATAAATACCGTATTAAAAAATCGATCTTAATTTTAGTATAGTAGGCAGGATAAGATAGATAGATAGATAGATAGATAGATAGATAGATAGATAGATAGATAGATAGATAGATAGATAGATAGATAGATAGATAGATAGATAGATAGATAGATAGATAGATAGATAGATAGATAGATAGATAGAATCACTCTGTCGTCCACTGCAAAGAGAACAATAGTCTAAGAAAGAATGGACTAAATAAATCAGAACAGCAGTTCCATAAGTACATTGGGATATTCTTATTCACTACTTAAAATGCTATGCAGTTTTTAGATGCAGTTTGCAATTTTATCTGGAGTGTTTAAATCGGTATAATGGGGTCTCAGATACATACTTTCTGAAGTAGCTGGAACAGTTTTAACTAGTAATTTTCTAAAATCATTTTTAATGATACTTGCCAAAGGCCCACCATCCAGGTAAGTGAATGGATTAAACCAAGATAAAAGATGAAGTAGCTTCATGGGATTAGAGAGTTGATATCTAGGATGGCATTTAGGGAACCTGACAATTCACAAGACAAACAACTAAATGAAGTAGTTAGTTAACAAGTTATGTTAGGGTTATGAGCTATAAGGAGAGATTGAAGTAGCTGAACTTTTTCAGTTGGAGCAAAATGAAGATAAAGAGGTGACATGACTGAAGTTTTTAAAATTATGAAAGGAATTAGTACAGTGGATCCTAGTCGTTACTTTAAAACACATTCTTCATCAAGAACACAGGAACGTGGTTGGAAAGGTGTTATGAGCAGATTTTGCAGAAATGTTAGAATAAATGACCAAGTAGTGTGGTGAAATGCAGGACTTTAGGGGCCATCAAATCTCGACATGACGTTATTTTGGACAAACTAGGTGAACAGGATGGATGAGCTTATTGGGCTGAATGGCCTGTTCACCTGTGTTACAGTTTCTCTAATGTTCCTTTAGAGAAAAGGATCAGCTTACTTTGACATGGCCGGCTTTGACCTCGCCATACTGAACGTGCTTTCGAAGATGGTTGCATATAGCCCTCAGAGTGGGGTGCACCTCAATGCAAAAGTTACAGCGGTAACCGATAGGAGTTTTTTCAGTTTGGTTGTCAACCTGCAGGTAAAGAAGACAAACACAGAAAATTTTACTTAAATGAGCATTACCTCCTAATAATTATAAAACAACTGGATCTTTTTTAAAAACAGTTACTGTTAAAAAAAATAGATAATTTAAATCTCATAGCAAATTCATCATATTTGTAAAATTTGTGCACTACCTGTGCCATATATAAATATGAGGCTTAAAAAAGCGTATTAAAAAAATAAAATTGCTCCTTCTTTTCCTTTTCTGACTGGCAATAATACTGCAAAAAGTAGATCATCATCATCATATTTTGGCCAATATGAATATTTCTTCCAAAATATAAGCACAAGTAGGGTCTAGATGGGTGTGATTCCTGAAGGTATTGTATGATGGGCATCCCTTTAATTGTAATTTGATGCTAATACACAAAACTCACTTAGTGAATGATGGAAATAAGACTCCCGACACGATTTAACAAAATTAATTCTGAAGGAAGGAACGTCACAGAATTTGTATGAACTTGAATAGGACTTCACAGTGACACACTTTCGATGGCAGAGGATTCTTGCATCTTTCCAGGACATGGAATTGTTCGCTTTAAAAAATTATTCACCACTTAAATGGAAAACTAGTTAGTGACGATTGAACAGGAGCAGCCTGGAGCAGGATAACAGAAACCTGCCTTCCGTAGCAGTTTAATAGCTTGCATGTTGCTATGATCTGTGAACATAATTGTTGTTCTCTCTTCATCTTAAATGAAACGTACTTAACTTGTTCAAACATAAAACCATATAAATTAAAAGCTAGCCTCTTTGTAGAGAAAGGCAAGTAAAAGCATGAAAAAAAAAGGTATGAAATTTTACAGCAAACAGAGACAAAGCCAAACGTGGGAAGGACTTTATACATTGAAAAGAAAAGAAACTTCAACAAAAAGAAAACGTACATTCATTTAGATTAATATTAACATTGGTTTAATTAGTTGCTTTTCAGGAAATTGAGAGTTTGGGAGTCTATTCGATGGAAACAGAATGAAAAACATATAAGGCTGCTACAATCCAACTCAAAAAACAAATCAGTCCAAACAAACTTCATTACAATCATTTTCCATGGGCTTCCTTAGGTTGTTCTTGCTGAAACAATCAGAATTAAAATCTCATATATATTTCTCTTCTGGTTCGTCCTGCTTCTACTTCAAAACCGGTCCCGCCCACATGCAGCCGACATGGCATTTCTCGATTCCTATTCATCCTCTTCCAAACCCTTCCCCACGCTAGCCCGATACAATGGCCCGACATGTCACACCGATGTTGCAGCGATTTTCGTCGGAGAAGATGGCGAACTGCCTGCAGAAAAGGACATTTGCATCTATCCCATAGGCAACTCCTGAAAACAGATTTCCACACTCAATATGAATTATGATCCTATGGTTTACCCACTTTTATTCCCTTATGGAGACATTGGCTGGCACAAAGATTTACATGTTCCTGATAAAAGAACCGGCAAGCGAATAAGGCTTACTCAATGCCAATTTTACGCATACAGATTAGCAATGAGGAATACATTTTGTATTTTGCACTCCAGCAGCAAACTATTCCAACAGTTCGTCGTAGATGCGTATGTTAAAACAGAGGTCGCACGTCTTAACTATCTCAGATTACATCAACATGATCTGTGCGTGGAACAATACAAACGACTATCAGACGCACTGCAATCAAACGCTGAAAATAACAACGTACGTGTAGGCAAAATGATCATATTACCGTCCACATTTCCAGGAAGTCCAAGATACATGCAACAAAACTATCAGGATGCCATGGCCATAGTACATAAATTCAGAAAGCCTGATTTATTTATCACTTTCACATGTAATCCTGCTTGGCCGGAAATTCTACATGCACTGTTGGATACCCAAAGACCAGAGCACAGACCTAATACCAGTCTTCAGCCACGGTCAGTTGTACGTGGCTTTTTCTAGGGTTACATCTTTCGACTCATTATCTGTCTTCACCACCAAAACACCTATGCACAACTGCGTCTTTCAAGAAGTATTTATTTCTTCTTGATTTCCGAATTCCATTTTCAACGTTTTCCGTTCCTATTCTTACACCGCCGTATGCTACGGCGGGAGTTGGCTAGTATATTTAGAATTCACTAAAGTCTTACATGAATCTGATTATATTTACATTTAGTGCACAGTTAGCCATCAAGTTTTGGAGTTCAAGATTTTATCATTCTGTGTGCTGTTTTACATGGGTGTAGCCAAGCTGTTTACAGTGATGAGGTGCTTCACAAGCAAAGGGCGACTGCAAGCCCAAGGCGCATGGTGTCATCTCACTCTTCAACATCTGAATTTTTCAACATAAAGGGGAAACTCAATTAATTAAAACAAATAAATTACAACAGAAAAAGATATTTAAATACGACTTTGATCTAGGCTTTGTTCTGGTTTTTGAATTTGGGCTACATTTTTGCATTGGTGGTTTGGCAAACTTTTGTTTTTCTCCATGCATCAGTGCTAGCTATGAATGACGATTTTGTTGTCTCATTCCTTAAACATAATAGAAGTGTATGCTATTCATAATATTTTACTTTAAACGATGTCAAATCTCTAGACCTGTCCTAGTGTGGCTACGACAATCAATCCAGCAGCTAAGTGGACACCCATAACCAACATGTAAAGGACATTTTAAAGCAAGCCCTTGTTTGTCAAACTAGAAAAGTGTGAATTTTATCTAGATAAGATTTAGTTTCCTGACTGCAATATTACTAGAGTGTGAATATGGACAAGTCTAAAAAGGCTGCAATATATCGCGTAAGAGGATGGTTTTGTCACGCTAAAATTCTCACACCCCTGGTCTCTGAAGCTTGATTTTAGTCTCAATCGACAGTTTATGCAATGACACATAAAACATTGTTTCCTTATTTTCATAATTGTGGTGCGCATTACCTTTTAGGATACGCACGTCTGTGTGCGCCACTGTGGTACTCGCCCCATGTATGGCCGACTGATGACAGCGCTGGTCCAACACAAAGTGGGCTTCAAGTCCCAGGCATGGTTGAAAGAGATGCAACAGTGCGCTGGAAGTCTCAGGATACGCAGAGCCACACGCCATTCCAGCCTCACACATACTTGACACAGGAAGTACAACCAGCCAAACAGAATGCTGCTACGACACAAACCGGAACTCTCAAATACAAGTGCGGCCTAGAGTGGCCGTGATTTAAGCCTTAAGCCTCTCACGCAGCACAGATAGGCAAGGCCACCAGCACTCAACCACATGGCTGACATGTCGGGTATGGTCGAACGATGACACTACAGGTCAGACACAAAACCAACTTCACCAACTGGAGACCCTCATAGGGATCTCGGCGGACTGACCAGGACTGCTTGCTGTCCCGATAGCTGCCTGCATTGCCCACTCTGCTATGCATTCAGGCCACACACTAATCAGAGTAAGAAATGTGCCAACAAGTGCAGATGGTGACCTGCGTTACACAAGAAGGCCGATCCTCTTCGTTGCTCATGAGACCACAATAAAACGGGATAAACCCTCATTTTATCTATAGCTCATGAAGAAGATGTTATTTAGAACGTGCTAGAAACTGACCAAAAGAAAACTATGCTTTTCGCGAGTAAAATTTATTACAAATTTTTATTTTTTTGGTTAGTAGACATTTATTCAAATCCACTGCGGAACAAATCAGTAATAATTTTAGGCTCTGATGCCATGATTTTTTAACAGTTTTTTGCATTAAAGGAATCAACTTGAAATGGCTTTCATAACGTTACCACATAATGCTATTAGTCATGTCCTGTAATTTGGAGTTCTGCACCATACTAAAACCCCCCAGGCCCACCCATACTATAGGTGTATTCCTTGGTTCATACACCCGAGCATTTACAAACAGAGGACAAGTTGCAGAAGAATACAACCTACAACCACAGACAAACGTTATACACCTTCCACAGTTTCACAAAATGCTTCCTCCCGTGTTTCACACAACAACGATGTCGTTACAAAACACAGCACTACTGCCTTTTTCTTTCATTTTTCATCACACTCTTCCAAAGCTTCCATTCCAGTTTATTTGAGGATTGGAGGAATGCGTACACAAATCCTACCAGCTCCTTACCGTTGGTATCCCTTGGAGCCTCTAGAGATAACTTCTCTGTGACATGGTGCCTACGAGTTCAAAGTTCATATTCAACTTTATCATTCTATTGGCAGACTTCACCCCTTTCAAATCCCTTTTATTTGAGGACTGGAGATCCGTCAGTCCCACTAGTTAATGAATAAAAAATGACAGACCTAAAAATAATTTGAATCATACCCTAGCTTAAACATAACACTAGTGGGAGTGAATGTGGGTAAGTGAGCAAATGTGCACTGAGATAAGACCGCTGTCTGGTCCAGGTTTGCTTAATGCCTTTTGCCAATGGATGGATACCTGAATGGGCCTATTTGGCTTAGGCAAAGGGCAGGCCCTCTTGAAAAAATAAACTGGCTTGTCTTTAAAGTCACTCTCTCTAATGGTCATAGACTAATAACTTGGACATAAATGATATTGTTAGCAAATCAGCGAGGAGAAAAGCAACAATAAGATAACAATAAGAACAATAATTATTATTCCTTATGCCAGTTCGAACCCCATTAACACCACTCCGTTAGGCCCCAGAGTAAGGCTCTTAACCTGCAATTGCTTGGTCCTGGGTATGACATTAATCTACGTCCAGCCCAGCAAGAAGGTCCTCCAACTTGCAGGGAAAACTTGGGGGTTGGTGGCAGGATTGGCACTTCCATTGCACGGCTGCACTCAGATCTCACTCCGGGTAGTTTGCCGTGTGGTGGGTGCAGCAACGTACTGTAATCAGCATATGCTCGCAACCTCGCCTCTCCTCTGTCTTACCCTAGATGTATTTTCTCTTGTATTTAGACCAAGTGATATAGTTTGGACTATATATTGGAATCTTAAGCCAAGATAATACTGATGACTATAACATTATTGTTAGCAGATCTACAGAATTGGTCAAGCACACCTCACTACTAAGAAAGTTTATAGCGCAGTTTGGGTATGTCAGCAAATCCAGTGCAACAGTGTTCAAGCAACTTTAGCGAGGACAGTAAACTAATGACTGTGATTTTTGTTATCGATTGTGGGAAGGAAGACATCAGGAGATTTCCCAATTATTGTACAGCGCGTTTAAGTGAAAGGAAGAGTATTTTGGACAAATTTAAATAATTATGCAAATAAAAATAAATATAGTGAAATGTGACACTAAATTAGTAATAACATTATTTGGGAGCATAAATAATTACATATGTCACAAAAAATGTTTTTGTTGCTTGTTTATTTATATACTCGTTTCTTCACTTTTTAATTTTAATGGCCCAGCATGCACCAGGAAATACGCCTTGAGAAATAAAAAACTTTTGTCATTTTAACCCATCTAAGTTGAGAGGGTGGGCTCTAGCAAATACAACTTTTTAAAATCGGTGAATCAACAGTAGCAGGGGCTTAAACCTTCACATTTACAGCAGATACTTAGTCGCTGACTCCCAAGAGGATGTGGAGTTCAGAACGTCTTGAATTCAAGTGACCACTTTGTGCAGTAAACATTTTTTTTTTTTTGCACTCATAAGTCGCCACAAAAGCACAATCACAACTTTGAGTATGTGCTTCACCAGCGATACACCGATCAAAAAAAAGAGTACTTGTTACAGCCTATCCTCTCAGGTTTTGAGGGGTGAAAAAACACATTTCATTTCAAGGTGTATTTCACGTTAAGTCCGGTGCTGCCAAAATAAACAAATGAAGAAATAATCAAATAAAGAAATAAGCATCAAAATATATATTTTGTGACACATTTTATTATAAATTATTTAATCTCACGTCACACTATACATTTATTTATTTTCACATTTATTTATCAAATTTAAAGTATTTGTATGTTATTACTGAGTGCAAAGTGTGTATAGACTATTGTGTGTTTCCCCCAGTTGCCAGATCTTCATGTAAGCAAATTAATTATTCTGTAAGGCGCATTAATTATTGTGTAAATTGTATATATAGTATGTGTTATCTACTCCACTAGTACAGTGAAGTTTTTAGATTGTATTTGATGTACTATTAAAAAAAAACAAAAAAAAAAAACAACTCAAAGTCAAAGAAAAATTTGGTCAATAGTTTTGACAAACTTTGCTGGGCCGAGTCTCTTTTGTCAAAATGAATTCTCACGTCCTCACGTTCTAAATACAAATAAACATTTGAGTTAAGCACATAACAATTTTTTTTCCATAGAATGAATACCTTTTCGACTTTTCCATCCCCAGGTTCACATCCTTTTTGCCGACTCAGAAGCTGTTTCCTCCGTTCTTGCCGCTTGGCCCTCTTCTGGAACTCCTCGTTGTGGTTGGTCAGATGAACACTCAGCTCCGATATGCTCAGAATCCTAACGTCACAGTGGGCACACTGAAAGTTGTCGGCACTGGATCTCGTTGGACTTGGCAACGTCATAAAATCCCGCTTCAAGTCTTTACTATGATGTTCCGTATAGTGCATACAGAGGAGCTCAGCTGTGTTAAACGACAATTTAAAGCACTTGATGCATTTGTAAGGAAGCCTTTCAATGTCCTTTTCTTGTTCAGTCTCGGGTTGCTCTTGGGGAGGCTTCTCTTTAACTTCGGGACTGGGTTCAGGTGCCCTGGCATAGACCACCGTGAAATAGCGCCCTAATTTGCTGGAATGCTGCCTTTTTGGGAAAACACCAGGGTGCCGTTTGATGTAGTGAGAGACGATGCTCTTCTTGCTGAAAGCCTGGAAAGGACACAAAGAGCATTTCCTCCTCTCAACTGCTATTCTTAGCTCTTCGCTCAAGGCTGGACCTTCAGTTTGAGAACTTATAGGGACAACAACTTTGTGAGGCTTTTCTGTGACGGTCTTCGAGGCTGCAAGACAGTGAGTGTAGTAAGCATCGATGTCATGCCGCTTCTGGTAATGTGCTGCCAGCCCTTTGCGTATCGGGTTTGTGTACGAGCAGAGAGCACACTTGAAGACATTGTTCTTACCCTCAGGCTGTGCTCGAACATTGTTGTGCTTGATGCGATAGTGACGAGCAATCCCTTTCCGAGTGGAGCAGAAATACTTGCAAAGTTGGCATCTAAATACAGTGTGCGATTCACATTTTTCACCCGGGTACTGGGAAAATGAAGGAAGGATTTCAGTCACTTCCTGAATGTCATCCATAGTGGATGAATTGCTTTCCACGAGTAGCTCTTTAGTTACAGAGTAATTTGTTAGAGAGGGATTAAACATGTCAGATGCTGGCTGATTGTGGTACTTCTCATAATGAATCTTCAGCTTTTCTAACGTTCCATGGGTGTACGGACACATCTTGCATCTATAAGCACCATACCCTTGCCTCTGAGATTTACATTTTTCATCGCCTTCATTTAACTCGAACACCTGCTCGACATCATCAGCAAAATCTTCTGCCGTCACTTTGACTAAAGGATGACGCTTCTGGTAGTGTGTTAGCACGCCATGGATGCGTGAGTTGACATAAGGGCAGTGTCTACATTTGTAAACTGAACTGGGGTTAATGTCAGCTTCTTGGGCAAAATCAGCTGCCTTAACTTTCATACCGGGATGCTTCTTGCCATAATGGGTCAACAGGCCATGCAAGCTGTTGTATTCAGACAAGCAGACAGTACACTGATAGGGGTTGGTGGATATCGAACTACTAGCAAAAGAAAACTGGGTGGCCATTTCAGGAGAGCCTACTGAAATTTCTAACGGTTCCTCGTCTTGGTCTGAGGGCTGCCTGTGAAATGGACTGGCCACTATGATTTCAGCGTCCACCTTTTGATGGTGTGATTTTTGCTTTCCTGAAGTGCTGTTACCTTTGATGATATCTAGTAGCACAGATTCATCTCCATTGATGGCCCAAGGATGAACTGTTTGATAATGATTTGTGATATCCCAAATGGAGCATGCCTCAAAGGCACAATCTCGGCATTGATAATGATTGCTTTCAGAGTTTGCTACTTGTTGAGAAGAAGTATTAGTAGCGGTGGTACTAGGAGTAGCAGTAGTAGTAGTGGTAGTAGCTGTAATAGTATCCGGCCCTGCCCACAATTTTGTAGCCATATAGGTATAATCGACGTTATGCTCCGGGTGTCGTCTTTGGTAATGCATTAGCAATCCGTTTGGTTCTGCATGAGAATAGATGCACCACTCACAGTGATATCCTGCCTCTAGAATACCATCCTGATAACCCCAGTGTAAAATGGTAGAGGCAGTAGCCTTCATGGTCGGATGGTCTTTCTTGAGATGTTTTTTCAGCGCATAAACGTACGGAGACATATAGGAGCAGTGTCTGCATTTCAGGGACCTCAGCGGTCGATTTTTCTCCCCGTCGGAGCTGTTGGCCGTGGCAGACATGTTGTTCAACTGACTCATCTGCGCACGCTCACGCTGGCTTCTAACAACAGCTGTGTGCCGTCGCACAAGATCTGCATTAGCTTTCACATCCCTGTGCTTCTTCTGATAATGAATCAACACGCCTTTCACAGTGCGGTTCCCATATTCGCAGTGCTGACAGAAGAACATCATCTCCCCTTCTCCTTTGTCTCCACCGGGTCGAGAATGGGAAGAACCGGCTCCGTCAAGGCCACTATTGTTAAACTGCTGAAGAAATTGCTTTGGTGGGGCAATTTGGAGTTCTTCCATAAGTTTTAGAAGACCTGGAGTTGGAGGTGCGTGCTTAATGTATTTTGCGGTTACTTTTATTTCTGGGTGTCTTTTTTGGTAATGAACAAGCACCCCCACTACTGATCTATTACTATAAACACAGTGTTTGCAGTAATATATCTCTTCCTTAATTTCAGGAGGAGCTACACTGCTTGTTTTAGGAGGAGACGGGGCACTCACCTCAAATACTTGATTGGAGTTGGCCTGAGAGCGATCTACTGAAACTACGCGCATTGTTTTCTGGATCCTGAAATAGGAAGCTTTTTGTTCTGGATGCTTCTTCTGATAGTGTACCAAAACAGAGTGCATGTTTGGACTAGCAAAAGAGCAAACGTCACAGTCATAAACTACAACATTATTTACAGCATTGTCTTTCTGAGAGTCCGTATCCATAATTGAATCTGCCTTCGGGAAGCTCTTGTTTACTGGACTGGTCTGGGATGTGCTACGTGCTATGGGTGTGGACGTTCCAAAGCTTTTGGGGGCAGAGTTTAAAATTTCTCTCAGCGTTTGTGACTCACTGCTCATGGGCAAAGGCTGATCAACCACATAGCTGGAAAAGATCATAGCATTATTGATCTTCACCGTAGGGTGCATTCTTTGGTAGTGAGGCATTAAACTTCGAACATTTGGGCTAGTGTACAAGCAGAATCGACATCTGTATATCAGATCTGGCTGGTTGAAATTTAGGACGTTAATAGCTTCAGGATGGTGTTCAGCATAGTGTTGGTTAAGGTCATCGAAAGTCGTGTATTCGACGTAGCACTCAAGGCAACGATATACAGCACTGTGATCATTCGGATCCAAGATGTATCTAAAACTAAATTTTATGTAAGGATGCATTCGCTGGTAGTGTGTGCTTACACTGCGGGCTGATTTGTTACTGTAGTCACAGTGCTTGCAATGAAACAGTGCTCCAGAATCATCAGTAAAGTCAAGATTATCTTGAAAAGCATCCCGACTATTCTGGCTGCTCTGATCGTGTGAATCTTTGGACTCGGATGGAATGATGTAATCATCCTCATTATCATCTTCATCAGACACAGTTAGTGAAACAGCAGCCATGCTGTTGGAGATGTATTTCTGCTGGAGATGGTGATTTGATTTTACCAACATGTCGTCGTTTTGAGGGTCATCGGATTCTCTGAAATACATCCGGTGCCTAGAGTAGTTGTAGCTCTGGTTCTTCATTAACTGCTCAGCTTGCGTCTCTTCCTTCTCTTCATCCATTTCAACTTCTACAACGTTTTCCTCCTCCTCTTCTTCCTCATCCTCAATGTCTTCCAGGTTAATAACTGCATCCTCCTGTTGTTTGTTTTGGCTGATCTTGCTCTGGAGATTGTTGGCAATTTCATCTATCCGTGTACGTTTTTTGACTGGCGATAGATCCAAGGGTAAATCATTAATGGATTTGCGTGCAGTCTTTGAAAGCAAGTGCTTTTTGGATGAGAAGCCCAAAATTGAGGTTTGTGTTTTCTGCACATAGTTAGGAGAGGTATAGGTTTCTGGCTCAGAGTCTTGCTGTTCATTTGAGGGGCCCTCGTAACTTGGCACTTGCATATTGTCACAGTATGAATGCTTGTGTTGCTGATGAACACGAAGACCTTTCAAGGTAGTTGTTGAAAAGCTGCACAACGAGCATCTGTGAGGATTTGGCTGGTTTATTTCAACTAGCATTCCTGATTTTTTGCCATTCACCTTGGAGTTGAGACTTCCTCCGTTGATTGGTTCCATGCTCTCGCTAAGAGAGCCCAGGCTTTCATTCTGCAAGCTCATGGTTTCCCACTCGGAAGATGTCCCAGTGTGACACTGTTTGTGAGTTCCTAATTTAAGGGGACTGGTGCAAATGAAAGGACATTCATCACATTTATAGACCGTTGTCTTCCCAGACAAATGGATGTTCTCTATATGACGAGAGATGCTTCGACGATGCATGGTGAGGAAAGAACAGAACGGGCACTGAAACCTGTTCATGTACCTTCGAAAAGGTATTCCCTTTGTTTCAAGCATTTTGGTATCTTCTTCTGACAACAACTGTTTTCCTGAAAGGTCTAGGGACAAAGAATTTGTGTGGTTTGAACCATCCATATCTCCAAGTTCCTCATCAGAGCTACTTCTAGAATCGTTCAACATGCTGTTGGTCTCAACATCAACAGTAGAGTTAAGCGAGTCCGACATTCCAAAGGCAGATCTGTCTGGTAAAAGGGAAGAAGATCCACTGGATGTGGTTTTCATTTTTCCATGAGAATACTGAAAGGGTGGGAATTTAGAGGCATGTGAAGAAGGGGATCTTAAAAGAGAGTTCCCCGTTGAACCTCTGTAACTGGAAACATTGCTTTCATTGCTACTTAAATTTTTAGGCATGTAACTGGAATTTGGAGTGCTTCTGTGAGATGCTGGAGAGTCTGGTTTTGACGGGGGTGCATTACCTCCTTCTTGTTGTTGCCGAAGGGAAGATATTATCTTTACCATGTTTCGGTGTTTCTTCATCATATGGTCACACCATCTCTCTCTCCGTAAAGTTTGATAGCCACACCACTCACAAGAGAAATTTCCCCGTGATTTGGTCAGTGGTTTGACCATTGACTCCAGAATGCTACGCTCAACAACTTCCTCTGGCAGATCAGTGCAAGACTCCTGCATGGGTAAAGAAACAGATGAAGGATCGGAGATGGCTTCATTGACAGACACAGGGGCTTCAATCAAGTTGCTTTTGTGGTACATCTTCTGATGTTTCAAAATTCGTGCCCTTCTCGGAGATTTGTAGGTACAGTATTGACAAGAGAAAACCTTCCCAAATCCATCGTGCAACAGGATGCTGTAGTTTGACTGCTTGCCGGAAGGTGAAACAGGGCCATTCCCACCACTGTGCATAGAGCCTCCAACAAATCCATGGACTTTTCTTGTATGTTCACTAAGAAGGGTTTTGGATCTGAAGTAACGAACACAGAACTTGCACTGAAAAAACTGGCTTGCTGACTTGGAAGGCTGGCTCGTCGACTGGTTATAAAGCATTTGGTTGGAACTGCTGTAATGCCCAGGGCTGGACTGGTAGGGGAGGAGTCCTAAAATAAAGAAAAAAAGAAAAGATTCAGCAGGTTAACATTGTACTAAATAAACAAATTAACAAATAAAAGCAAAAAAAACTCCATTACAATAGTCCACTATATAAATTAAATAAATGTAAAACGCAAATTTCACATGTGGAAAATTAAGTACACCTCACAATATTTATCATTAGCTCAAATACTCCAAAATGCTTAAAATTAGAATCAGGTATATAAGATCAGGTGTAAATGATTCATTGTTAGAGAGGATCTTGGAGGAACATGTTTTATTTACACCTCGGACAGTTACGTTTAGTTTGCTCTTTGTATTGAACTATGCACCATTACCGCGCCAAGGTCGACGGAGCTCTCTGAGGTTTTTTCAAAGAACGATACATATGTCTATGAGTCTGAGAGGTGATTTAAGAAGATCTCCAAAAAATTATAAATCACACATTTTAATGTCCAGAGGATCATCTACAAGTAAAGATGACTGCAAGCAACTGCCAACTTGTCCAGGCCAGACCACCCCATCAACAAGTTCAGGCCAAGAACAGAATGCAAGATGCTGGAAGGGATCTCTAAAAAGCCAAGACTTTCATCACAGGGCCTTCTGGGAGCTCTTGCCACTGTTAATTAATGTCAAAGTGCAAGAGTGTGCCATTAGAACAAGGATGTATAAATTACATCTACATGGGAGGTATTCGAAGAAGAAACCACAAGGAACATCAGGGCAAGAGTAAAGTTTGGCCATGAACACCTAGGCAAAGACTAGGACTCCGGGAACAAAGTGCTCCGCATAGATGATAGCATTATATGGTAACAGTGCCAGAAGACAACCAAAAACAGCATTTGACCAGAAGAACCTGGTAACAACTGTAAAGTACAGTGGTGGAAATGTTCTGGTTTGGTGCTGCATTTCTATCTAAGGGCCTGGGACAGCTCACCACCATAGAATCCACTAGGAATTCTTCACTGTACCAGAGGGTACTTAAGGATAGTATTTATTTTGACAACACATTTGATTTAGTCTTCTGACTATATTGCATTTTAGTTTTAGTCACATCTTAGTAATTTAATTGTTGTTAATTTTAGTCAAGAAAAAGTAAATTGGTTTAAGTTGACTAAAATTAGTCAAACAGTCAAAATCAGATGGACATCTTATTTCATATACTGTATGAATATGCACAAAATAAAATGTACCTCTAAATTATTATACTAACATGCACACTACTGAGCCAAACTACATGTAGTGATAATTGAATATAAAATTTGGAATAGCTGTAGAAAGGATTTACTCCAAAAGATCTCCATCAGATAAAGGCAGCCCTGGTCTGTAATCACAGTTTTGTGGCCCTCAACATGCCTTAGTTATGCTGCTATAAGATTTTACCAAAGAAAATGTATACGACTGAAGTGTTTTCACTACGTTCTTCACATTTGAGAGGTTATGCTCATAAACATTAGTTTGCCCTCAAAAACCAAACACCACAAATTTAGAGTTTGCATATTCATACTCAGCAGTAAAGCAATGCAGTTTTGCCATACTGTACATGTACATATCGCATTAATTGGGAGATGAGCCTCAAGCACTGAAATCCTAAATACATTTTATGTTAGTATTAACAAATGGAGCAGCTCATTTCACCAACGATGGGGACAAGCCAAATAGGCAACAATAACATTTATTTCTATAGCACATTTTCATACAAATGACAGAGCTCAAAGTGCTTTACAAGATGAAGAAGGAGAAAAAAGACAAAATAAATAAAACAGAATTAGGGAACAATAATCAACACAGAATAAAAGTAAGGTCCAATGGCCAGGGAGGACAGAACAAAACAAAAAAAAAAAAAAAACTCCAGATGGCTGGAGAAAAAAAATAAAATCTGCAGGGGTACCCGAGGCCACGAGACCACCCAACCCCCTCTAGGCAATCTACCTAACATAAATGACCTCACAATCAGTCCTCATGGTATTCAGGGTTCACATGGAAGAACTTGATGATGACGGTCATGTGGACTTCTGGCCTTCAATGTAGGAGATCAGAGGAAGAGGGCGCCTAAACCAATAAATCTCATTTTCTATTGCATCATGTGGACAGCATGTGTGTCATCTACCACAGGAAGAGATGGCACCAGAATGCACAGTGGGAAGCAGACAAGCTGGTAGAGGGAGTGTGATGGTACAATGATCTGCTGGAAAACCCTGGGTATGGGCACTCATGTGGATGTTAATTTGACATATACAACCTACAAGCCACTTCGTTTGAAACCTGTCTCTGTTTAATTAATTTAGTTGTCGTCACTGCCGCTGTGCCTGTATGTGTAAGCGGATGCGTGCGAGGTGCCTTCACTCACAACCCTGAACTGTATCCACCAGTTACAAAATGGATGGATACGCGGACAAATGTGTAGATGTGCTAATTACAATCAAGGAATGAATGCAAAGCTTCCATTCCTTTATCGGGACTGTGTAGGACACTGTGTTAAAAATGATTAATCCCCCCACCCTTTCACATGCTGTAACAAATGCATGACACTACAACCTTAAGAGTTACAATTCACATCTGAGGCTGAGTGCATCTGATTGCGCTCTCAAAGCGGCAAAGAATCTGTTGAAGTAACACATAAAGTGATAAAACTGGCAATAACAAATGCCTGTGTGTGTCTTTGTATTGACTTTTTTTTGTCTTCAATAATAAACACGTTTCCCCCAATCGCACATTGAAATTCTCGAGCACACAGCATCGCCAGACATGATTTCTGTCATTTTTCTTTTTAACGTGTTGATGCAGTGCTGTATCATCACCACTGTTCAGCCTTTTTCATATGTAGTCTTTTCTCACATATTATTGTGCCATCCGAAGTTATTTGTATATTTACGGTCACACAAGTGTGCAGTACCAACGTTACTATTGTTGTGACATTCCTACTTGCAGCACACCTAAAATAAACCAACGCACTTGAAGCATTAGTATTAGCAGGGTAAAGGAGAGCCAGAAGTAACGGTATTGGCGTTGGGCAAGTCAGCACCTAGATAACGTTACATACCTTGGCATGAATATCAGGATGGTGCGCCTCTAGACCGCTCTCAGGTTTGTGGAGTTCTTTCCTGTGAGCTTCATTCTACATGGCATACACTGGGTTTTAATTTGTAGTCAGCGCTGTAATTAAACTTGGTCCGTATGTCTGACCGCTATTTTCACATTAGCCAACATAGTGATGTGGAGTGAAGCAGGATTCTGGCTTACATAATGGATTCCTGATGATGCCCAATCTAGTGTTAGCCAATTACATGCATGAATACAAGTTTTTAAAATTGCAACAATGCATTCATGCTTATTTGTTGGCGAACCACTTCATGTTGAACAGAGATGCTGTTCACATCGCTCATTGTCCAGTTGTCTTTAACATTTTCGTTTTTAGTTTTCATCAACAATGATTTTAAAAGCATTTGTCTAAGTTTTCGTCATTCATTTATTTTTTGTTCCATTTGTGTCACAGAAAAAATGTAGTTTGTCTTAGTTTTTATCAACAAAATTAACACTGCTTGAGGATAACGTGAGACCATCTGTCGAACGGTTGAAGCTCAACTGAAAGTGGTGGACCTTACAACATGACAATGACTCTAAACACAGCAGTAAATCCAACAAGGAAAGGCTGAAATGACATAAATGGAGGGTTCTGGAATGGCCAATTCAAAGGCCTGAGCTGAATCCTATTGAGATGCTCTGGGGGATTTGAAACGGGCTGTGCATGTAAGACACCACTCACACGAAACACAGCTGAAAGAAGAGTGGGAAGGACTTTTTCCTACTCAGTGTCAGAGACTGGTAGACAATTCTAGGAAACAGCTACTTGTTCCACAGATGGAAGTTGCACATCTGTTCATTTTGTATGATAAATTATTACAAAATCAAATTTGCATTTTTTTTCCAATGACATCTCTTTGATCTACAGATATTGTTTAAAATTGAAGATCAAATCTTGTTATGTCTACAAATGTCAAAAAAAATTTCATGCTGTGTACGTACTTTTGTCATGACTGCATATAATTATATATACACCAGTAACGGCTTACTGCACGATAACGTGCAGTGAATACACTTGACTTATAGTTTTCCTCCTCTTTCTCTGTATGTTTAGCATTCGCTTGCTCAGAGGTTGATGCGCTTGCTGCTTCCTGAGCCGCTCTTCTTTTCTCCACCCTAGCGGCCCGCTTCTTCTCTTCTTCCGTAGCCATCTTTTTGCGTTAAAACTGATTAAGTCCGTATTTGTGTTGCGATTACTTAGAGCTGGCACTTAAGTCTTCAATCTACCTCAAGAATGATTTGAGATATGAAGAGGTAGAGGAAGTGACAGTGAAGGTGATAGGGATGAGAACGGCCGAGAGTTGATTCTACAATAAAATAACATAAAAATAAAAAGAGGAATAACCTTGGAGGTCAATCATCACCCCGAAAGCGGATAGTAGACATCACATAGTACATGTGTACCAAACTTCAGGTCAATAGTTTGTGAGCTACGAGGTGATTTAAAATCCTGGACAGACAACCGAACAGCTATGGCAGCGTATTAAAAAAGAAGATATATACACACACACGCACAACAGGTCAGCTCTCCTTATCTGCAGGTATATGGTTCCTGCAAAAATACCGTGGATGCTCAGGACTTGTATAAACCTATAAAGACGTTTGCATGCACAAATCAAACACAAGGGCTGATAGAGTGGGCCTGAAGATTGGCTGGGCTTGGGTACACCATGCTTCAACAGCATCTGACTAGAATATTCTGGATTTTGCTTTTTTTTAATACATTTAGAACCACAGTGGGTCAAAACCGTGGATGTGAAAATCCGCAAATAAGGTGGGCCGACTGAATACATCATCATACAAGTGTCTTATGATTGTTTTACTTTTGTTAATGTTTTAACAAAAATATTACTATGTGGAGTTTTTAGAACAGTGATTTTTTTGAACGACACAAGACTTGGGAAACAGTTTGAATTTCCTGAGATACCGATTTAAACTTTCATAAATTTCTAGGATACTTTGTGTGTGTGCAGTGCGCTACTGATGGTTATCCCACAATCTGAAACAAAGTTCAAATCTGCCATCCATCAGTACTGATGCCAGCTACTGCCATCCATCAGTACTGATGCCAGCTACTGTATGAACTGATAATTGGATTATCCCGGCCTGTTCTTTAACCTCCAATAACCAGTTCAACTAGGCCCGTTTGTAATTTGATTAGAGAGTAGGAGTTAACTTTAATTCTTGTAATACTTCAAATATTTTTTGCAGCAGTTATCTGAATTCCTGAAATACCTAAAACTGTTATTTGTTTGGGTTTATTTGAGGGAGAAAGAACCATGTCTGTTATGGATATTCATTTTGTTCAAAATGAATTTTGCTGGAAAAAGTTCAGACATAGCATCTAATGCTGCCTTTCTGAATTAAGAACATTAGAACAATTGTGATGAGAGCAGACCATTCAGCCCAACAAGCTTGTCCGTCCTATTCACCTAAATTCTCCAAAAATAACATTGACTTAAGATCTGAAGGTCCCTAAAGTCCCACTGTCCTCTACACTGAAATGGAGACCCTTGGATTTAAATTCATTGGATTCTAGCAGCAACACAGGCTCTCAGATCTTGCAGAGAATATGGTAGCACAGCAAGTCCTGGTTTAATTTTTAAACAGGTTTGGGATTTCTCCATTTGTTGAAGATTGCAAAGATTGTTAGTTGGCACAAAATGATGGACTTCCTAATGCCTGACGTTACTTTGCTATCCCCTCACAGACACAAAAAAACACAGTAATTTTGTTCTGGTGGTAACCATTGTCCCATCTAAGTATGATCTGTTGTCCCATCACAGATCTATTAAAATCAAATTTTGCAAGTTTTATGTTTTTATACACATGTGGATGGATTTGTAGATGTTTGATTGATCTCTTGAATGGTTTTATGTACTTGATATGAATGAGCCCCTCTACAGAGAAGAATGTTGATTGACTTTTTGGTTAATGGATAATGAAAAAAGTAGAAACTTTCTCATGTCATTTGTTAGATTCCATTTCTGTCACCTTTTTCAGTGCTAGTCAACAGTCAACTATGCTTATGTAAGAAAAAAAAAAAACACAACCTTTCATAAAAGAAAAATAATCTAAATGAAAACTAAAAAAATTAGAAGAATATTAACATTAACCATTGATTTGATTAACAATTATAGTTGTCTGGAAGAAAAACACTCAGAACTGAAAAGTAAAAGCCATTCACACCTTGTGGCACTAATTCCATTTCCTCAACTAAATACTTTAAAAAATTCTATGAACAATAAATATCAGTTGCAAATACAACTCTGAGACACAAAGATGGAAATTAGAAAAAAATACATTTCAGCACATAGGAGTGGTAACAGTATTGTCACATGTATAGAATTCTTGCTTGCATTTTGCAACAAGTCGGCACCTTCCAGTGCCATTATTACCAAGTATATACTAAAATGTCTAACTTCATTCTATTTAAACTTGTTCTGCTGGACCTCTACAGGGTCTGGTGTGTAATTTTCAGATGGGCTGCCTTGCTCATCTTCCAAAAACTGTCCCTCACATCCTCTTCTCCTTGCTTCTTGCTGTATGTCTGGTCAGTCTACTGTCCTGTCAGTTGTTCCTTTTGCCTCAACTTACCTTCTAAAGTTGAGCTCAGTGGACCACTTGCAGTGTGCAGCCTTTAAACTCTTAAATACCCAGGGAGAAAAGATCTAGCAAAATTAACAGGATCTCTTTTTTTTTATTACCACGCTTATATTAGCTTTACCTGTTTGTTGTCTGGTACAAATCTTGTAATCGATATTTAACCCACTTCCTATTGTCCAAATGACTTGACATTTTGCACACTTACTCACTTCCGATGACAACACATGAATCAATAATCAGTTTCACTAATTGATCAATTAATCCATGTTAATTAAGAAATTAAATTTTTATATGAAGAATAGTTAAAGATTTCACCAATAGATGGTGTTAGTAATGGATAGAAATATTAAAGGAAGTGTTAAAATGTTGATTACAAAATTATATTAAAACAAACCCAAGACTAAAAAGTTGAAAATAATATATATATAAAAATACTTTTTAAAAACCACGCATATATTAAGTTAAAAAGTGTACTAAAAAGTAAAAAATAAGTCTCTCATACATCACTTGTGAAATAAAAGCGTGGGGGCTTTTCATCAATCAACATTCAAAGAACACTTCTTAAAATCTTACGAGTGATGTATGAGAGACTTATTTACTTTTTAGTACACTTTTTAACTTAATATAAGCATGGTTTTTAAAAAAAGTATTTTTTATATATATATTATTTACTAATATATATTATTTACTATTAGAATGCTATACACAATGTGATTTTATATTTCTCACATTAAGAGCCCATTCCCTCTCATAATGCTATTAACCATGTTTTTTACTTTCAATCCTTCTGTTCCAAGCTCTCCTTGTTACTTAATTACCCTTCTCTGCAGTTCTTACTGTAGAGATTGCTTATCAAGGGTTGAAGTAAACTTATTATTCATTAATTGATGAATCTCAAAAGGAACAAAACAAACCCAAAACTTGTATGCTGGCTTAAAAGACAGTCGAGAGGAGATGGCTGTGGCTCTGAGCGTCAGAGTATCAAAATGGTGTAACACGTTGCACATTTTCAGTGTCTCTCAAGAGAGATTTCTTCATCCAAAGGTAGCGCTCCCTATACTTTAATCAATTCAAGTTCTAAATAAGGTAAGAGGTCTACAAGGACAAAGGTTAGTGCTGTCTCTGTTATTGTCAAAGTATGTGGCAGGTGCTGTAACTTAGCAGCTTGTGGATTGGACTTTAAACATCAAGGATACCAAGTTCAGTCACAGCCTCAGAGTTATGTGTGATGTCATGTGCATTATTTATACAGTGAATTCAGAAAGCATTCAGGCCCCTTCATTTTCTGCACACTTTGTGTTGTAGCTTTAATTTTAAATGTATTCAATAGTTATTTTTTCTCATCAATCATTACTTAATAACCCATAATGACTTTTTCAGAAAGGTCTTCCAATTTATTAAAAATCAAAAACATAGTAGACCCTTTGCTGTGGTCTCCAAATTGGGTTCAGGTGAATCCGGTTTGCTTTTATTCTCCTTGAGATGTTTCTGGAATTTGATTGGTGTCCACCTGTGGCAGATTCAATTGACTGGGCATTGTTTAGAAAAGCACACATGTACATGTGCATACAAGGCTGGCTGCACAATTCACACTGCACGTCAGGATAAAAGCCAAGCCATAAGTAGACCTCCATGTTCAAATTGTGATAAACATAGCTTAGGGAAAGCAGATCAAACAACCTCTAAAGTGGCCTTAACAACTGTGAAATGGAAGAAATTTGGAAACGCCAGGACTGTTTCTAGAGCTGGCCGTCTGGACAAACTGAGTAACCAGGCAAGAAGAACCTTGGTCAGGGAGGGGACTATGAACCCAACAGTCACTTCAACAGGGCTTCAGGAGTCCTCTGATGAGATGAGAGAGCCTATCTTAAGGACAATTATCTCTTATGAAATGAGAGCCTTTCTTAAGGACAACCACCTCAGCAGCACTTCATCAATCAGGCGATTATGGTAGAGGGGCTAGATGGGAGCCATTCTGGAGTAAGCAGATTCTCAAAAATTGACCTCTACGCCAGAAAAAATATTGATCAGTCTTGAGGACTAAGACAGCATTTCCGTAATATATATGAAACTATTTTACAGTGCCTCCCTTTCAGAGATCCAAGAGTACAGTGAGAAAAGGATCTCTCACTCAACATTTCAGAAAAGGAGTGCAAGTCAGCCATGCACAGAATTCACTCAAGCTCCATATGTGCAAAGCATAGAATTATTCAACTCAAAATTATATATCGAGCACATCTCTCTCGCTTAAATTTGTCCAAAATGTTTCCAGGGCAAGATCCAACCTGCAAATGCTGCAATCAAGTTCCTGCCTCACTGTGCCACATGTTTTGGGAGGCGAGCACCAAATTAACATCAATCTGGACCAAAATCTTTAAATGCCTTTCAGACAGCCTTGGTGTCTCAATCTCTCCTATGCCACTAACAGCTGTGTTTAGGGTACTCCTAGATGGGCTTAAAGTGGAGAAGGGCAAACAAACTGTAATTGCCTTTACTACACTATTGGCACATAGACTTTATTTTGGCCAACTGGAAGAATCCAAACTCTCCTATTCTAAGTCAGTGGGTAAGTGATGTTATATACTATTTGAAACTGGAAAAAAATTAAATTCACACTTAGAGGATCTGTGCAAAACTTTTTCAAAACCTGGCAGGATCTAATCAATAACATTTTAGAATAAGCATTTAAATTGAAGAGGCAGGTTCTATCCCCTCTTTTACTCCATTTATCTTTATCCGTTTATTAAATTTATCTATTTACTTATTTTTACTAGCTTTAAGTTTTACTCTGCTGGCCTAGGTCTCTCTCTCGGTGGGGGTTGATTTGTTTCAAACCTTTTTTTGTAAAACTTGAGTTATTTGTATGGAATGCTATTTGATTTTAATAAAATCAATAAAATCAAAAAAAAATGACCTCTTTGGGCAGAATACCAGGCACAATGCCTGGTGAACTGCTCATCACCTGCCTAATACCATCCCAAATGGTGAAGCATGGCAATGGCCAAGCCAAGTCCAGAATTAAACCTTACAAAACAACTGTAAGGAGACCTGAAGATGGCAGTTTACAGATGCTCCCATCCAATCTGTTCCGATTCTGAAAACAAATCCAAATCATATTATGTGAAATCATCTACTGTTGAATTCTGCTCTGTACTTGTAATATTTCTGTTGTACTATTATATTGTATTGAGGATTACTTGTTCTGTCCTGTGTATTGTATTGTATTTTATTTGCCCCTTTTTTGACAGTCACTGCACACCAAACCTATCTGGAAAGGGGTCTCTCTTTGAACTGCCTTTCCCAAGGTTTCTTCCATTTTTTTCCCTACAAGGGGTTTCTTGTCTTCTTGGAGAGTCAAGGCTGGGAGTCTGTCGAAAGACAAGGTCTGTTAAAGCCCATCGCGGCACTCCTTGTGTGATTTTAGGCTACACAAAAATAAATTGTACTGTATCGTATCGTATCTAATTACAAGGATCTGTCAGAAGACATGGGATAAACTACCCCTCAACAAGGTACGAAAAGGTTGTATTCTTCCAAGAAGACTTGAAGCTATTTGCTGCCGAAGGGGCCTCTACAAACTACTGAATTAAGAGTCTGAATACATCTATGAATAATATTATTCCAGTTTTTCATTTTTAATAAATTCACAAACCTGCCTGAAAATGGGTTTTCAGTTTGTCATTGTAGACTGATGGGCAAAATTATCCATTTATAATGATCTACAACACGATAAAATATGCAGAAAATGGAGAGTGCTGAATGCTTTATGAATCGACTATATATATTTATGAAGTGTGCGTGTGTACACACACATAAATATATGCATTCCTCCCAATTTTCAAGTCTACTGATCCAGATCAGGATCAGGATGAAGCAGCAGCCTATCCCAGCAATCACCAGGTGCAAGGATGGAACAAAACCTGGACAGGGTGCTAACCCATTGCAGTGTGAACGCCATATAGGGCCAATATAACAAAGCCAATTAGTCTAACCTAAATGTCTCAAGAGTTTCATGGGAAGAAACTCACGCGGACACGGGAAGAACATGTAAACTCCACGCAGAGGGCATCCAGGATGGGTTTCAACTCCTTTTGCCTTTTTCTGCTTCTGTCAAAGTAAACGATATGCCAAGAGTTGGAAAACAGGAGAGTTCAGGAAAATGTCTGAAAACGGGCCTTAAAATGAATCAAAAAGTCAATAAACAAATGTCTAAAACCAAAACGTATTTACTAGGCCGTGCTACTAAATACTGTCTTAACAGTTTTGACCTTGGCTAGATATTTCCTACGATACATCTTCTGATTCCATCTCTACTCAAAACGATACAACATGAGCATCAGGAAACAAACTGATGCATTGTTTTAAAGGTAATGGATGTCAATACAGGGAGTCCTCGGGTTACGACACAGTTCCGTTCCTACAACAGTGATGTAACCCAAATTTTGGTGTAAGTCGAAACACACCCTAGCCTAAGTCACTTACATATCCTAACACATTTGCAAAATCATAATCTAGAACATAAAAACACAACTAAGCCACAGAAAAAGGACATAAATATACTATACTGTACAATGTACTGTAGTAACAGAAAAAATGAGTGTAAAAAAAAATCCTTACCTTTATTCCTTCTCACGTCTCAATTTTTTTTTTTAAGTTTTTATGGGAGTGAGTGTTGTGAACTTGAAACGTCGTATGTCGAGACGTTGTAACCCGAGGACCCCCTGTACCATCTTCTACTCCTTTTGGCTGCTCCCATTAGGGGTTGCCAAAGCAGATCATCTACTCCCATATCTTCCTGTCCTCGTCATCTTGCTCTGTTACACCCACCATCTTTATGTCCACTCTCACCACATCCATAAACCTTCTCTTAGGCCTTCCTCTTTTCCCCTTGGCTGTCAGTTCTATCCTTAGCATCCCTTTCCCAATATACCCAGCACCTCACCATCACACATCTTAAATGCATAACCATCTGTCCATACACTGTAGCAGGCAGAAGGCAGGAACCAAGCTTGGTCATGATGCAGTTCTACTACAGGCCATATCCACTCAAATTTAACTTCACGTGATATGGGAAATGTTTCAAATGCCTTATGGAAAGTGATATGGCTGGGAAGTGAACACATTTCCTCAAAGATGGTAAGCAGCTGTGCTGCCCACTGAGCCATCATGCCTCCCTCTTATAAAAATAATTAAAGCACCCAGAACACACTTTGAGCCTCTGTTCATCCATCAGGTTGCAGTCCTCTTGACAGTTCCTCACACATCCACATTAATAGACTAGACAGTAATTGACTTTTTATTACTAACTAGAGTACTGTGGCTCACATTAATGTTTCTCAGCTAGGAAGATAGTGCCTTACCACTCCGAAGTACTAATTAAAAGCATTCTTAAAAAAAAAGCCAATGCTCTTCTCCACCAGTCAGAGAGAAAAACAAGAAATGCAATCACTGCAAGGATGGGACAAATAATACGTGTCCATGAGAAACTTGAGTGAAATACTGAGCAAGCATAATGTGACGAGATAAGATCAAGGTCTGAACGTAACACACCTTTAAAAATTTAAGTGTGAGAATCACATTGAAAAGAAGGACTGCTCTTTGCCTTAATATGTTAAAAGTAAAAATATGAACTCTGACCCCAGTGTTTCTCTAAAACATCATTCTGCACAAATATTACAATCTGTTAGACATGTTAACAGTTTAATTGTTCTAAGCATTATTAATTTGTTCAGTAACAAAAAAATCAACTGTAAAAAAACCAGGTTCTCTAGCAGATTATTCTGATTGCCACCTCATGATGTACCTTTGTGGTGTCACAACTTTGAACCCCCCCATGGTTGCCACTATGCTTCTTCCTCACAGATTCCTGTTAACATGAATGAACCCGGCCATTCGTTCTCTGATGTCTAATGCCCCAGATCCAGAGTTCTTGGTTTGAATTTTGCACTCAGGTGGCACAGTCTGCGTGAAGCCTGCATGTTAAGTCAGTGTCTACATTAATTTTTTTTCCCATATTCCCAAAACAAGTTAGGCTAACTGCAGATTCTAAATTTGCCCCTGTGTCTGTGAATGGATGCGTGTGTGTGAATGGTTAGGTCCTGTTTCAGACTGGCACTTCATCCAGAGCTGGTTTGTTATTTTTGTGCTCAGTGCTCATTAGCTAGGCTCCTACCCTTAAACACTAAAGTGTATTATATGGGTTTGAGACTATTATTTTATGTTACATTTTTCAACTAACTAAATGGTTCAAAACACCAGTCTTCCAATCTTCAAACTCTACAGATGTAGATATAATAGTAGATATGCAGTATATATATAATATACTGTATACTCTATGCCTGCTACTATAAGAGATGTTACTAACCCTCACCTATTCTGTTTCTCTTCTCGGTACTCAAATGTGGCACTTGGTGCCACGGCCCACCTGCCAAGTTGTTTTGCCTGCCTAAGATAAACTCATCCCTGATGGAGTATCGTAGGAATCGTTGGGTAGAGGGGTCCTTTCATCGGATTGGCTGGCCCAGCCTTGTCTCCGCTGTGTAATGGCCAAATGGGGGAGGCAGCTTGATGGCTGAGGTCTCTAGGACTCTAAACAAATCCAAATCATATTATGGAATATCATCTGTTAAATTCTGCTCCATACTTGTAATTTTTTTAATTTTTATACTGTATTGAGGATTACTTCTGTTCTGTTCTGTGTATTGTATTGTATTGACCCCCTTCTTTTTGACACCTACTGCACGTCCAACCTACCTGGAAAGGGGTCTCTCTTTGAACTGCCTTTCCCAAGGTTTCTTCCATTTTTTTCCTACAAGGGTTTTTTTGGGAGTTTTTCCTCATCTTCTTAGAGAGTCAAGGCTGGAGGGCTGTCAAGAGGCAGGGCCTGTTAAAGCCCATTGCGGCACTTCTTGTGTGATTTTGGGCTATACAAAAATAAATTGTATTGTATATAGTGTAAATATAATACACTTATATTTTGCTCTGACCTTTCTTTCAAAACTGACTCAAAGCTTTAAGCTCCTAATACACTGGTGAGGCCTCACTTGTAGTAGTGTGTGGGTTTAGTCTCCATATTACAAAAAAGACAGACTAGCACTAGAGAAATCCATGGAAGAATGAATTGGCCGATTCCAGGACTGCATGTTATGAGCTGTGAGGAAAGATTAAAGGAACTGAGTCTTTCCAGTTTAAGCAAATGGAAGACAAAGAGGTGACATGACTTACAAAACAAAGTCGATAAAATAAGTTCAACATGAACAAGACGGCACATTTGAAATTTTGTTGAGGGTAAATTTTGCACAAATGTTAGAAAGTTTTCCTCATACATGGGATACGTTACCAAGTAGTTTGGTAGACAGTAGGACTTTACAGACGTCTACTTGATGTCATTTTGGACAGATTGTGGATACAACCAATGAGCCTGTTCTTGTCCAAGTTTTTCTAGTGTTCTAAAAGTAAATTGCGATTCCATGGACTCAAAACACAATGTGGTCCCTTTCTGAAAAAGAACTGTGCATCACGGGTTTTCATACCAGCTGGAAATAAGAAGTGCATCGCTTTTCTTTCTTAGTTGAATAAACAGGTACATCAATGGTGTTTTACTGTTCCAACATTTCCCAGCTCAGCATGGGCACTCACACTTTCCGGTGCCAAGTAACCAAGCCTAACACATCAATATATACTAAGAACATTCAGGAAGTTTGTAGGTATATTAAAATCCATCCATCCATCCATTATCCAACCCGCTATATCCTAACTACAGGGTCATGGGGGTCTGCTGGAGCCAATCCCAGCAAACACAGGGCACAAGGCAGGAAACAAACCCTGGGCAGGGCGCCAGCCCACCGCAGGGTACACACACACACCAAGCACACACTAGGGACAATTTAGAATCGCCAATGCACCTAACCTGCATGTCTTTGGACTGTGGGAGGAAACCGGAGCACCCGGAGGAAACCCACGCAGACACGAAGGAAGTATATTAAAATAATATTTAGAAATACTAAGTAATTCAAAATGTATTCGAACATTAGAACAACTGTGACGAGTACAAGCCAATCAAACCAAAATCCTATTCGCCTAGATTCTCCAAAATAAAGTCCCAAAGGTCCCTATTGGCTGCTTCTCCACCACACTACTTTCTCATGTATTCTTGTTTCTCTGTGTGTAGAAAGTAATTTGTCGTCTTCTTCTTCCTTAGTTATTCCCATTATTAAACGGGGTCACCTGGACGGTCTTTTCTCTCCGGCATGATGATCATCTTGAGTGTCATTTCCAGAGGGTGGGACTGGACCGCGTGTCTGCCTGGGGGGTTGCCAACCAGGATCCCAAGTTGTTTCGTTGTGTGGTGGTTGTGGCAACGCACTGTACCAGTGCATGCTGCCCAACCTGACCTGACTATTTTGGACAAGAATTCTAAAGTACTAATCATATGTAGGTTTCAGCAGGATTTTTATGGCCAGATGCTCTTCCTGACGTCAGCTTGTAGCTCCCTAAAGCCTTCTTTCATTAAAAGATTAAAGGTGTGCTGCTGTGCTCAAAAACTTATCTCAAAAGTAAGGAGTATAATAAAATTTACAAAAAAAATTCTGTTAACAGCAAAAATACATAAAATCATAACTAGTCTTTTAAGTCTATTGTTAAATGACATCATCTGTTTTAGTGGCATGATCACAGTGCATTGTGTGAAAATGGCCGGCAAGGACAAGGTCTGCAATTATTGCTTAGAACGTGAGAATAATTTAGACAGGAAACAGGTCATTCAGCATAAGAAGCTCACCAATCCGATTTACCTAGATTCATCAAAATAATATCAAGTCAAGAACTGAAGGTCCCCTAAGACTTAAAATGCACCACATTACTTGGATATTTATTCCATATGTCTTGGGTTCTTTGTGTGGAGAAAAGAAAAACAAAAAAACTGTCTAGTAGTTGTGTGAAATCAGCCATTAAAAAGTTTCCAACCAACTCTTGTTTAAGAATTTAACTTAAAGTAACAGATGTGATCCACTGTACTAATTCCCTTCATAATTTTAAATACGTTGTCACCTCTTAATCATTGATTGCTTAAACTGAAAATGTTCAACTGATTACAATTTGTTTGGGTGACAGTTCTGTTAAAATAAAAATAATGATCTCTGCCCTAACTATGAGGTTCTAGACCAGGGGTCTCCAACTCCAGTCCTGGAGAGCTACTGTGGCTGCAAGTTTTCATTCTAACTCTTTTCTTAATTAGTGACCAGTTTTTGCTGCTAATTAACTATTGAATTGATTCTTTTTTCCTTAAACGGCTCCTAAACATAAATTTGATGTGAAGTGAGCCAAAAGGTGACCAACTAAGTTGGGGACTCAAACTCCAACCAACTTCACTTCATTTAGTTCCTTAATTTGAAGCCAATTCTCATTGCTAATTAAACCCGTTATTTAATTCCATGACACTCATTCTGCCATTTCAGACATTTCCATACCTGTTGATCTTCAAATGTTTTGTGGACCTGAGCAGATCGACATTACTGAGGCCTTCACTTTTCTTTATTTTCAGTTATTGTGTGATGTACACAGGTTGTTGTTTATGTGTTGGTTCATTTTTGTGTCTTAATATTGTTTGGTCGCTAATTAAGGAAAAAAGAAATAATTAAGGGGCCTGAGTCTTAAGCAGTGTATCAATTAAAATTGAGGCGAAGAGTTAATTAGCAACAAAATCTGGTCACTAATTAAAAAAAGGGTTAGAATGAAAACCTGTAGCCACAGTAGCTCTCCAGGACTGGAGTTGGAGAACCCTGTTCTAGATGCTTTGGTAATAACAGCTTTCTCCATGCACTCGTTAGAGATGAATGCACTGGGCCATTGGCACGGACTGATCCGATCTCATCAAATACATCCAAAGTCAAACTATTTCTTTATTCCAATGCTACCACATGTTCACTGCTCTAGCATCATATTAATATTTAGCATTTCTACCATTTTATGTGCCTTTAATGACCTCTTAGGCACAGCCATTAGCAGTGTGTTTGTCTGCAGAGAGAGTGTCGACCTCATCGAGAGGTTTACTTACCTCAGCAGTGACATTCATGTCTCTGGTGACTCTTCCTATGAAGTCAGTAGATGGATTGGGAGAGCAGGGGGGCGTCATGAGGTTGCTGGAAAGGGGTGTGTGGTGCTTCTGATATCTCTGCAAAAAGATGAAGCTCCAAGACTTTTGAGTCCTGGTGCTTCTTGTCTTGCTATATGGTTGTGAGACATGGACACTTAGCCATTGGCCTGAGACAAAGACTGAACTCCTTTGGTAATGTGACTCTTTGGACAATCCCTGAGTACTGCTGGTTTGACTTTGTGTTGCTCATGGAGTGCCAAATGAGGCACATTACCTGCATTGTGAGGAAGCGTCAGTTACGGCACTACGGCCATGTGGCGTGTTTCCCCAAGATTGATCCAGCTTGTAAGATCCTCATTGTCGAGGACCGAGTGGCCGGACCAGGCCAAGGGGGCGCCCACCTAACACCTGGCTGCGGTAGATAGAGGGTCATTTCCGGAGGGTGAGACTGGACTGCGTGTCTGCCTGGGGGGTTGCAGGCAGTATCCACTGCTGTTTCGTCGTGTGATGGGTGCGGCAACACGCTGTACTAGTGCATGCTCCCTGACCTACCATTTTGAAAACAAGCAATTAACTTCGGTTGAAGTACAATATTAAAAAAAAAATTGACAAGAACAGGCAATTTAACTCAAAAAAGTAGTATTTCTAAATATTATTTTAATATACCTACAAATTCTAAACCAAGACAACATCAACTGGCATTTTCAAGGTCCCTAAAGTGCTAGTGTTTACCACACTGCCTAGTACTCCATGTTTCTGTGGTTCTCTGTGTGAAGAAAGCACTTTCTCTACAGCTCCTTAAGCAGCATACTCTGCACACCCACATTCATTAAGACATTACAAGTGTTCTGCTGTGGTCAACAACATGTATGAGAAGTCAGGAGTAAAATGTAGGAATAACATAATGTGGAATCATAACTAGTCATGTGAGTCTCTTTTTAAAAGGACATCACCAGTCTCACTGGCATGGTCACAGTTCACTGTGTGAAAACGGCTTGTAAAGAGATGGAACAAGATAATAATTTTGACAAGAACAAGCCACATAGCCCAACAACGCACACCAATCCCATCCACCTCATTTGTTTTACAGGTTCTTATGGTCCTACAGGTAAACTGTGGCATTCAAGTAATGCTCCCTTGGTATTAAAAAGCTTAATGTGTACCTTGAAAACACTTTCCACACCATTTCAGTACCACCACCAGTTTGTAACATTTACTTGCTAAGTAGACGCTTTTATCCAAAGTGACTTATACAAGAGGTAAAGAATACAGTAACATTAGGCCTGGGACGGTTTGTTCCACAAGTTTAAATGGACGGGGTAATTGCCACAAGTGAAAAGATGTAATAACTCATACATTTACAATGGCAGATTACAATCAATAAGGCCATTAAACTTAAACAAATTAACCAAGAATGTTTTTTTTCTTTATCAATTTGACAGACATTCACAAAACAGATGGGTCTTCAATCGCTTCTTAAATACATTGAGGGAGTCAGCAGCACGGATGGAGGTGGCCAGCCCATTCCACCAACCAGGAACTACGCAGGAAAACAGTCTGGATTGAGAGTTGATGCCACCTCACCAGACGCTGTTCCCTGGCAGACTTGAATGGGCAAGAAGGAAACGCATAACATGACACATGTAACATGCTGTTTCGACATTGTGTAGGGATTGAAGCTCTCTGTAAATATGAAATCTCCATGACTGTCATTCTAACACAGCTTCAACATGTTATCTAAAATGGCTACAATAGGGTTGATAGGAGCATTTTTACTTAAAAATGTTTAGTCACTCAGTTTATTGTGAAAGAAGACACCCCCATGACAGACACTGCATGATTTCAGTGTGTTGAGAACAGCTGTATGGGCAGTTACAACAACAAACGATGGTTAAAGAGCATTAAAAAGAGAACATGGGTATCATCAATCAGCTCTGTAATGAATGCTAATGAACTGCCTCCACTGCCAATAAAAAAAGAACTCATCAGTGTGAAGTGACACGTGACAATCAGAGAGGAATGGCAGTGAAGATTGAAATGGGGCACCCTTCAGTCAGCAGAGTTCTTCTACAAAGCTGGCAAAAAGACATCAATCAGGATTGAGATTTTGGAGAGATGTGTTTCTGTACAGAAACATGTTCATTTCCTGTTTATATTTTTATGTATTTATAAAATGAGTATGCTTATTCCTTTTGGTACATACTACAACACTTGAGTCGCATTATCTTCACATGAAATTTCAGAATGCTACTATGTATCTCTATTGAAAATTGAATTTATTTAATTTATTTTTTAACACACCTGAAGTATTGGATCGCATTATCTTCACATGAAATTTCAGAGTGCTACTATGTATCTCTATTGAAAATTGAATTTATTTATTTATTTTTTAACACACCTGAAGTATTGGATCTCATTATCTTCACATGAAATTTCAGAGTGCTACTATGTATCTCTATTGAAAATTGAATTTATTTATTTATTTTTTAACACACCTCAAGTATTGGATTGCATTATCTTCACATGAAATTTCAGAGTGCTACTATGTATCTCTATTGAAAATTGAATTTATTTATTTAATTTATTTTTTAACACACCTGAAGTATTGGACTTTTTAAAAATGAATATTTAATAAGACTACTAATGACCTAAGTTGACATGAGCTCAAGAAGGGAAGAACATCTATAAATTCAGCCTATCCAAGTTACCCACCAGTTCTTTCATGAGAAGACTCAAATTCATTCTTCAGCGTTCCAAGATCCTCCTGCTCCGTCTGGCTCTGCACAGTCATGGTATCAGATTTTGTCTGAATGCAGTTTCCTTCCCCGACAGCAGTTGGCTGCACAAATGCTGTGTGAACATCCTGAATGTGGGACTTCAGGTCTTCATAGGTCTCAGCGCGAAAATCACAGCCGTCGCACTGCAGGACCTCCATCGTCGGGGGCTCCCGGTAAAATCCAGGAATCCTGCAGAACAAAAAATGAAAAAAAAAAAAAAAAAATATGCAAAGCTTGACGTGAGTCTCAGAGACACAAATCTTTTTCAGGTGACATCAATCTGCACTCATGAGAATACTAGTCAGTGTTTCACTTCCTTAATGTAGGGGCTCCAATAACTATTGAAGCAGCAGCCTTCTCCATGGGTAGAGTCATGTGATCACTGCTATCACTTAACTGTTCTGTGAAGTTCCAGTTAGAAACAAGTGGAGAAGAAAAAAAAGCCCTAAATGAATTTATCAGCACATTCATTATAAATTTGCAAAAAGTTCCATATGACACATTAACATACCGTCCTAACCCACCAGGAAATGAGACTAATTATTGTACACTAGCCACATCTCCCAGCTCTGACTGGGGAAAAGATTCAATGTTCTCACATTGTGTGTTCTTAGAGTATATGTGAAGGTTGGGACTTAGGTTGGCATATATTATTGCAATAAAATGCCAACATGGTAACCACCCCAGTAGTGGAAGGTACCAACTCTATATATATAATGAGTAAAGTGCCTGCCAAAGTCCTCATGAAATGTTGACACCTTCAACTTGCACTGTAGTATACCATCCACATGGAATGCAACATTTAATTGATTACTTTCTCTACAGAATATAATGTGCTGCAGATTCTCCATTTAATGTGGAAATCACTATGAAGCTCCACTTTAATGACAACAGTGCTATGGAATCTCCCCTTTGATGGGAGTGAATCAAACCATAAAAAGTACAGGACGTTGGCAGGAAAGTAAACTGGTTGGCCCAAGAGCACTTGGGAGTGGGGGTGGAATAGATTTGCAGGTTGGGCAAACTCTTGGAAATCATTGACACTAATTCCAGATATGGAAAACAAGATCATGAGGAGTATGGCTGTGCCAATTTCACCGATGTCTGGATGCACTGCCAACGGTGGGATTAGCTGACCCCATTCTGTCATGCAAAAATGGTCAAGTAGATCTACCATGAAAAGACTTTCTGTCAATCTCTAATTACACAGCAATAATCCTCATGGTCATATCATGTGCTTGACACCTTGACTGCATCTCAATAAACGCTTTTAAAGGAGGCTGTGCTTTATTTCTTCTAAATCTATAAGCTCTGTCTCTCCACAACCTTGAATTGAATTAAATGGGTTTGAGAATGGTAAGTAAGAACAGGAAAAACATAACTTGAACTTCTTAAGGTGAACCAAGTAAGAACTGAAAGTGCTTGAGAAAAGACGTTATAAATACTAACACCTTCCTTAGAGGTGGTTCCTGCATCACATTAGATATTAAAAGGATAGGCTCCAGCCCCTATGACCCTACAAATGCATTAGAAACATGTCAGGCAGAGAATGTAAAAAACATTAGGTTTAAGGACACTAACTACTACTGCATCACTCAATAGCTTTGGAATTAATACTCTGGTCCACGTGACGTCTTCCCTCCCAGCTATCTTTCTCAGGCCACAGACATAAAAGTGAGGATGACTGGTAGCTCAAAAATGTCTCTAAAATGAACTATGAAATAATTCCTTGACTACATCATCGTTTTCAAACCTTCAGGTTAACAATGAACTGCATATCATCCAATATGGTTTTACTTTTAAGAAACTTGTACGGCCATTTAAAGCATAAAACAAGTCTCGGTATAAGCGTTGTAAAAGACGGCCGGCAGTCCAACCCAGCCGGGACACTCAAGAAATGGAATAATGGGGGAAGGTGGATTCTTTAGGGCACTGCCTCCCCCACAACACTTGGTGGCAGATCCCCTAGGTTGCAGCAGTGCCGCGGCTTCCCATAGGGCATCATAGGACTTGGAGTTCTTTACCTCAGCACTGTTGGGTGCTGTGGGTGTCGCCAGGGGGGTACTGCAAAGTCTGAGGAGCCCTATGGTATGGGGTTTCTGCCTCATCCGGAAGTGCTTACAGTCGAGTAGAAGGTGGACAAAGCTTGCTGGGAGGAGCGGAGGAGACAGTGACCAAGAGAAAAAGGAAGAAAGAAGGATCATTGTGTGCTATTGTGCTTCTGCATACTTTTGGCTGTGGTGGGAAACGCTTGAGGGAAGAGTCTCTCATAATAAGAGACATTTTGTGCTTTAAACCTGTGTCTGTGCCTATTGTGTTGGGTGTTCAGGAAGCTGGGGCGCCCCCTGGTGTCCACAGTGTATATGAGTAGGGCTTAGATGGGCTGGCACCCAATCCAGGAATGTATTGTTAAGAAGAACTATTTACAATTTCTCTTACAAGTAATGGATAACATGGCCCATATATATGGTTCAATATTTTTGAATACCATACCATTTTCTAAGCTGGCTTAATCCCACTCTTTTAGGTTCCATCTCTCATTAGTAATGGTTTAATTAACCAATAAGTGGATGTTAATAGTTACGCATTTGCTGTTCACATTCATAAAAGAGCTGTGAATGTGTGGTGCTACTCCTTCCATTGGTTTCTGTGTTTAGACTCAGGAGGCCAACTCCAAAGTGAACATCACAGAATGATCTATGAAAGACATTTATGAATTAAAACACGTACAAGTCAATGAAGAAATAAAATAACCAGTGTAGAGTTGGCATTTGGATGCAGCTAGGATGGCAGAGGAGAACTCTGAAGAATAAAATGAGCCCAGCAATTAAAGACAAGACAAGAGAAGACATCAGCTAGTTCAGTTCTGGAACCAAGTGTTCTGGACAGATGACACACAAGTGTGATGGTATTATGAAAGTGTGGAGAATGGAACAACAAAAGTTCCAAAAGTCTGTGATACATGATAATGTCACTGATAATGGAGTAGCAGAAAGACTTTAGAAACCATCCGGTGGGAAGGGAAGAAACATTTCTCCATTTGCAGTCTGTGGCACACAACCAACAGCACCAAGGGGTTCATCTGGTGGCTCTAAAAAGTGTCAAGTGCTAGTTTAACAAAGTTACACTCCTGAATAAAATACATACAATCAAGCAAAGATATGACATAGCTGTAGGAATGGCTCGATAAAGGAATGTGACAGAACAAACCAAAAATTTGATGTCCAGGAATCACAGGTTTGCTTTTGTCAAAAGATGGAGGCGAGTGAGTTCTACTGAGCCCATTAAAGCCCAGTGAAATGGTGTGCTCCATTTTGGGTTAGTTCCAGTGGTAGTTCCACGGGGATGCCTATGTAACACCTGGCTGCGGCTGATAGAGGGTCACTTCCAGAGGTGGGGACTAGGACCACGTGTCTGTATGGGGAGTTGCCAACCGGGATCCCAAGCTGTTTCATCGTGTGGTGGGTGTGACAACACGCTGTACCAGTGCATGCTCCCCAAACTGACCTGACCTGAACCAGTGGTGTCAGGATAGTATCCAGCATACTGTGGGCAGGATTAAGCAGGTTTAGGACATGGATACGTATATCTGCATCTCTCTCTCTCTCTCTCTATAACCCATCTAAATTATAGATATTTATATATGTATTTCATTGTATGTATATGTCTCTATGTGTTTAAAAGTAGGTTACATCATAAAAGCTATTGAATACAAATCAAGGGATGTTAAACTTAAAAATATTCATATCTCTAAATATATATTTAAAATCCAACGTCTGTCTGCCTGCCTGTATGCTTTTCACGTGAGAACTACTTCATGGATTGAGATTGGTTTTTTTCTATAATTTGCTTGAACATTCTGGTTGATTTTGCGACTTCTCTCATTGCGCTATGTATCAGAGTTCGCTTCCAGTACCGATTTATTTGTGGGAATCCAAGAGACAAGCAGCAGGCCGCAGGGGGTACCTCCTCAGTTACATGCCAGCCTTGGGGCGTACCTTACTTTCGCTTAGCTAGCGAATGAGAGAGCTACTTAACGGATTTAGTTCAGGGTTTTTTTTATAATTTACTTGAACATTCCAGTTGATTTTGCGACTTCTCTCATTGTGCTAAGTATCATGTTTCGCTTGCAGGAGCGATATGTTCGTGCTAATCCGAGACAGAGGCTGTGGGCTGAGGGGAGGGGGAAATGTGACATCAGGAGTGGAGAGCCGGGCAGAGCCCTCCTCACTGTCCTGTTTCACTACTATGCGGGTACTAGTGAGACTGCATCGGTAGTATTGCGTGCAGTCCTGGTCACCACACTACAAGAAAGACATAGCAGCACTTGAATCTGTGCAGAGGGGAGCAACCAGCGGCATCCCAGGACTTAAGGACATGGTGACTGGTAATTACCTAAATAATGGTCATGTTCAGGCTATTGCAGATTAAATACACAATATCATACACAGAAATTAAATTCAACCAACATATCTACTGTCTCAATGAAATTCAGGCACCCGCTTGTATGCTCTCAGCCAAGGAGAACTTGCCACAGAGACGTCAGATGAAACATGTCTTTTCTGGACCGTTCAGAGTACTGAGTTTCCATGTGCTAATTATCAGATAAAAGTCATTCTAATCCTAGAGCTTCGCTTGGTACACAAACTCCATAATCATCACAAAGCTGCTGCTGCATAAGCGCAGCTCTTATTGAATCTTCATGATGATTTTTCCTGCGAATAAAAACTGTCTCTAACTAATGAATGAACTCCATGACACACTCATAGGAAGTTTATTGTTACTTATGGTTTGCTTGCAAGTTTGCTGTATGAAACACAACAGAACTAATTGGAGACTGAAACAAAGTAACTAATCGTCTCTTGATTCCACACAAAGTGACTATGAGTGTGAAATCATCATCAGAAATGTGCAAAGTGCTATAAATGCAAAAGGAACATCTGTATCTATCTACAGTATCTATCTGTCTATCTATCTATAATCCAACATCTGTTTGTATGTCTGTCCGCTTTTCACTAAAGAAGTACTTCATGGAATTAGATCGGGTTTTTTTTCTATAACTTGCTTGAACATTCCGGGTTGATTTTGCGACTTCTGTAATCCATGAAGTAGTTCTCTCATGAAAAGTGGACAGACATAGGATTTTTATATATATAAGGATTTATATATAGATAGATAGATAGATAGATAGATAGATAGATAGATAGATAGATAGATAGATAGATAGATAGATAGATAGATAGATAGATAGATAGATAGATAGATAGATAGATAGATAGATAGATAGATAGATGTAAACATATCTGTGTGTTTTTGCATCAATATGTCAGACTTTGCAGGTATTGTAAGAATACAGCAATATTCAATTAACTTAAAGTACAGTAAAAAGTATTTGCTGCATGTCTCACATAAACACAGAATTTCACTGGCAACACAGTAAAGGACAGAATACCACTTACAGAGTAATTACACAACAATGTTAAAGTTAATAAATGAGTTATTGTTTTTGAAACGGACAAATAGCCCATATAAACGTTCAACCTCTATCAGACATACAGTAAGTAAGTAACTGAGCTGCACTAGATAAAGTAGGGTAGCATATTCTATGCCAACCTAATGTCAGAAACCAAAGATATACTGGAAAATTAAATTCCCCTTAACGGAGGAAAAAAACATTCCTTGAGGACCACCACAGCTATTGGAAAAATGTGAAGAGTTTGACAGTTTGGTGTAGCACCTAAAGCATTGGACTTTAAACCCTAAGGGTTCTGATTAAATTCTTCTGTCCTCTATCTCACTTTTTCACATTAAGCGTGTCACCTAACCCATCTCTGCTCCAACCTAAAATAAAACATGTCCACAACTGTAGTGAGCCCAGATCTAGGTAAGCTGACTTGTTTAAAGACATCTGACAAATAATCTACAGTATTTTATGGTAAAGGGTACTGGGTATACCTGTGGTAGAAACAAACATTTGGTAAATTGACTTGAATAAAGGCATCAGGCAAATATGCAATAATACTAACATAAGGTATTTTATGTTAATGGACACTAGTTTCATTCTTGGTGGAAACATACAATGGTCCAATGTCACCCATACACATTTTTTATTTGTCCAATTTAAAATTGTATATGTCTGGACCGCTTTAATAATTTTTAACAAGAAAGAAAATATCTGCGTGTGTTTGGAGATTTGGTTATCTGGTTTGAAATTTGGAGCATTTTTTTTTTTAATTTTCTAGTCATTTCCTCAAAGAGCTTATCATAATTTTGTTTATTACATATTTTTGTAACTGTGAGTCATATTCAAAAGTAATGGAGTTAATAGAATGGGATTAAATATATTAGCAGGGTATATAAAATATGTTTTCTAGTACCATTTAACAGTATATTTTGGCTAAAATTGCTTTGCTAGACAGCAAACCTCTCCACAAGCGATACAAAGATCCCTGTGCTGTTGTTAGTTGTCGGAAGTGGAGGGTCTGTGGCTACTCTTTGTTCAGATTTCTTAAACATAATTTGTTTTAAAGATGTAGAGTAAAAATCTGTGCTGAAATATTAAGTTAAAATTGTTGGCAGCATCCAAACAAAACACAAAGTGGATCATTGTGATGTATTACCGACAAACTACAGTGTCAGACAAATACTGAATGTCACTTGCAGCCACCATCAGGTTCAAGGGAGAAAGCAACAGTGAATAGGACACTAGTCACTTTTGGTCATTTTCTACTGTCATACTCTTATAATATTCTCAAAACACTCTTATTTCAATTCATAATTGCATGGAGACATAGCCCATCCTGGCAGCCTCAAGAGCAAGGACGGGAGTACACAGGACAAGGTTTCAGTCCACCACAAGGTGCACCCACTCACACATACATTTAACATTTAATCTAGTTCAATTCACTTTATTCTTATATATTCTTGCACAGTGGTCTTCAAGGAGCTCTGTCTTGGAACACTTAGAATTACAAACATTATTTGGCAACAGTGCCCACTCATACCACTCAACATCAAAAAGTCTCACGGATGGCTTTTACATTAGTCAACAAGTCCCAGGACCTCCAGTTTGATGGAGAGATAGTGGAGAAAAGTTGGTGACTGGGGAGATGACCCTGCTTTGGTAATCATTTGGGTTAACATTCCAGACATTCCTCTATTGTCAATCCATAAAGCACAATGCAGTGCAAATAACAAAGTGCAGGAGTCATTTCTCTAAAACTTCACTCCTCTGTGTGTGTGTGTGTGTGTGTGTGTGTGTGTGTAGGCAAGCTTAGAAGCAAAGAAGCAAAACAACTACCCAATTAACAGTAGCAAGTGAGATATTCCTCAAGACAAAATAGATGCTTTAAGAATTTTACTGCATTAAGAAAATGAAGATTATATACAACTTTTGTTCCACCAGTTTCACTAGAATGAAGGAATATAAGCTGCCAGAAGACCAATGAGGTCCTCCTGTACCTACAGGGGTACACCGTTTCTGGTCTTGAACGTGTATAAAAAAGTCTTTAACAGAAATTGGTGTTCACTTCTGGACCAACTTCAGAGGAGTATGGGGCAGCGCATCCCTGAAACCCGCTTTACCTAATGGCACTACATTGAGCCTCATTTTAGTTTCATCCCCTGGACATTCAAATTAAACAGGGCCTTCTCCAGCAGCCTAACCCTTATTTTCTTGTTTCTATTTTCTTCCAATTTCAATTTATAGTATATATGTATTTATTTATTTAATTTGTGTGTATGTATTGATGTTGGGCTACATCCTGGCAATAAATGAGCACCATATGACTGATTGCCATGAAAGGCACTAGACAGACAGATAGATAGATAGATAGATAGATAGATAGATAGATAGATAGATAGATAGATAGATAGATAGATAGATAGATAGATAGATAGATAGATAGATAGATAGATAGATATTTTAGTGTAGTTGGCAGGATTAGATAAATAGCTAGCTAGCTAGATGTAAAAGGCACTATATAATAGATAGATAGAACTCAATCTTACCTTTAAAAATCCAACTTACTCAATGAGGTACAATATATATATATATATATATATATATATATATATATATATATATAAAATAAAAAGGTTCTCTTCTTCCATGAGTCTGTTATCAATTCCTACTTTGTATCTTAATTCTATTAATGTTTAGTTCTAGAATTTTGCTTGGACTCTTTGTGCAATGAGACCCTCAATATCTAAAAAGAATACCAAGTCAAACTTTCCACATTGGTCTCCTAATGTCTCCCATGATGCAGCATTGGATCAAGCAAGTTTGACAATGTTATGCAGACTCAGTCTTTCATATTCATTGGTCATTTTCACTATCTGTAAATGTAAGCGCTCTGAGCCTTAGAATAGAATATATACTGAAGGCTGGCCTTTGATGTGGGATGCGGGCATAAAATATTATAATGAGTACAGATAATGCTATTTATTCGGGCATTAATTTTCAGAAACTTTCACCTATACAGAAAAACAGGGAAGAAACCACCATCCAATAATATCCTTTGAATAATTTTTATTGGTTTTTATAAATTACTACAAATGGTTTATGATTCATTCAGACATTCATTCTACGTGTTATTATAATCAAATCCGACATCCCCACCCCTTCAGCTCTAGACCGCAATAAATCATAAGATTTAATTTGAAGTAACTATTCAGTGACACTGAAGCATCCAAAAAGTTAGCAGAGATTTAGCATGCTTAATTAATTAAAGCAACATGAATTAATGTCTGCCAAACTCTACAGTAGTCTTGGGCAGTTCTATGCTTAATTAAGGACAACATAAATCTGTGTACAAAATTCTTGAAAAACAAAAAGAAAAAAAAATGAACACACAGTACTTAACAAGGTCAGAATCACTGGGAGTTGGTGCCAGTATTAGCCATCTGGCAGGAACCAGCCTTACACAAGGTGCCAGTCTATCAAAGTCCACAATCACACGCAACTCTCACAATGAGCCAATTTACTTCTGACATTTAGATATTTATGGAGGTTCTGAAGGAAACCCCATGCAGAAATGGGAAGAAACCATACAGGGATTGTCTGAGAACTCTGGAAAGGTAAAGCTGCATTTCTAACCATTGTGACACCATCAAAAAAAAATATATATATATACATATATATATGTAGGTTGGGTCGGTCTTGCCTAGCTATTACTACCATTTACAATTATAATCCGAGAACTCCATTCATTATCAGATACTATGAAGGCTTCCTAACGTGGAAATTAAACAATGAGATCCTTCCAGAGCCATTCATGTTTTTTTGGCCCAATGATTTTTCCACCCAGCTTGTATGCCTCCTCTGTCTACTCATGCTCTAGATATTCAAGGATTTTTTTTTTTTTTTTTTTTTTGGGACGGAGTTGCAGGAGAAGGAGGAGGTGTGGGTAATGGTTGCATATTTCTTAGAAGCTGCCAGGTGGAGCTCTCTAAAGGAAGTCAGCAGTATCCAACTTCAGTCCTACAGCAGGTCCGGCTCGAATTACAGCACCATGAAAACCCCACCCTTGTGATAACTCCACAGTTCATGGGATCTCTAAACAAATCTCTCTTCTGTCTGTCTACAGTGGCTCTTTTATTTAATAAGACGCTGAAGGTGGGGAAGGAAGTGAAAAAGAGACAGCTCTCCTGACTTGCACCCAGCTTCCCTCCCCACCGCCACCACCAGCACCACACACCCTCATTCTCCGAGCCCAGCCAAAGCCAGCCAGCCAGTGAGTGTGAAGTGTTTATCATACTTGCAATGCGTCACAAGGGCTTTAAGATGAGCTAAGCTGTCTTAGCTCCTCGGAGCTTCACAAGCAGCCATTTTAGCTCCAGCTCCTCGATCTTCTGGCTGAGGTGAATTGTCAGCTCACAACATGGCCCCACCTCTCAGATCCTCATCTGAAACAGCAGTGTCACCAGAGGGCCACTGACAGAAAAAGCATTTGCCAGATGTATCCAAGGAGTTAAGATGGAAAGAAAATAATGCTACGTCGTCCAACTCCTCTAATCTCTTTCTCCTCAAAATGTAGGATCAATTAAAAAATATTACTGAGGGGTAGGTTGGCTTTTTAGAAGATCTCCATAAAACCAAGGGGCAAAAAAATAAACAGTCAGAAGAGGCTTTTGCAGGAACTGCAAAGCTAAACCTCACTTGCTCACTCAAAGGGTCTAAAAATGCAAAGCATGAACTTCCCCTTTTTTTTTTTTTTTTTGCAGAGTTCAGAAAACATCTGCAGCTGGCGGTGGCCTTGAGAAGCAAAGTGAAAAACACGCCAGCCTGACCCAGCCACCTGGGAGACCTTCCACGGCCCCGGCGCGGCAGAGGACAAAGCCATCTGACTCTGCTCCCCAGATTCCAAAGTCTACTGACATTTGTTAATCACCAACCGGTCTGTCTGCATCGGCAAACCCTGCCAACGGTCACACCCTCTACTCAAACGCTGCGGCAGCAGCTGCTCAGTCTGAAAGAGGTCCTTTCAATAAGCCTGCAGTAAGCTGATTAGGAGTGCAGAGGTTCGTCCTTAACCATTGGTCAACCCTTCATGTTGCAAAAATACTGAGGCTTGCAGTTAACATTTCCGAGTCACTCTTCCGTTCTCTAAGAACAATGGCTCTTGGAGTCTAGCAAAAAAAAAAAAATAGGAATGGGGAGATGGATAGAGGAGTTGGGGGAGGGGTTGCTGGGTTGGCAAAAGCCTCACAAAAGGCAGACGGAGAGAGCATGAGCTTCTATTGTCCACCTCTCACCGACTGGGTGTTTGAATACTGAAAGCCAGGAGCTGAAGAGCAACTTTCATTTTTTTTCAGAAATATTAGGTGGACTTCTTTTCCCCCCCCCCCCCCCCCCCTTTCTATTTTGTTCAAAAAAAAACAAAAAAAAAAAAACAGCAGCAGAGATAGCAAAGACCCTTTGTTGGTGAAATCCACAAGCCTTATGATTACTGCTTGAGAACTTCATTTCCAAATGAAAGGGAGAGGGGAAAAAAAGGTGCTTGAAAAACCTTGAAGAAGGAACAAAAATGGGAGGAGGAGGAGGAGGAGGAAGGGATAAAAATGAATGCAACTGACCAACAGCCTGGAGCCCCAGGTGACGCACATAATAATCCTGTCTGAGCACAAGCAGCCAAAATCTGAACACACGTTTCCATTTTGATGGAATTTTTGATGCACAATGAACTATTTCTTTTCAGTTCTGACCACAGCAACCGTAAGACTCTTCACTCAAGTACTTTCTCAAATTATAAACCTTACAGTTGCGGCTTAGAAGCCTTCTTTGCACATGAGACACTTAGAAAGCCATGAAGGAAGAACAGAGAGGGAGTGGAAGAGGAGGTGGATGATGAGAATTTTAACTAATCAGCACATAGGCATGAATGAGCATGGTGGCCTAAAACAGGCTGTTGCCCACATAAAGCAAACCAAGGAGTAAAGACAAGGTTCTTACCCATCAAATACAGTATCTCATAAAGGATCAGAAATGCCCTTTTCTTTTGTCCCCTAAAGGACAATCAAGTACCAGTACCCTAAAACGCATCTCTAAGTATATACTTAAAATATAAAATCACACCTATAGGCATGATTGAGCATGGTGGCCTAAAACATGTTGTTGCCCACATAAAGCAAACCAAGGACTAAAGACAAGGCTCTTATCCATGAAATATCTCATAGAAAAATCAGAAATACCCTTTTCTTTTGTCCCCTAAAGGACAATCAAGTACCAGTACCCTAGTTGCATCTCTCAGTATATACTTAAAATATAAACACACACACACATACAGTACATTATTTACATATACAGCCAAATCAGACTCCTATTCAGACTCCTTCATGTTCTGCACAACTAATTGCACTGTAGATTTGATTTCAAATGGACCAATTTGGTATTTTTGCCCATCAATCTTCACTCAATAATCCATCATGACAAAATGAAGACATGCTTTCAGAAAGGTTTGCCATCACAAACTGAAATCATTCACTTATGTTAACTATTCAGACCTTTGGCTGAGTATCTCAAAACTGTTACAATGCCTTGGACATTATATCATCTCAACTCTCCTCTTTCAGTTTCTTTAAAGTTTCAACTTCATGATGTCATCTTTTTTTAGGACTTACATAAAAATTAGATTGCACAACTAGAAACCGTGTACAACATTCAAGGTAGACACCATTCAGCTAGTTACGTGACTTCCAAAGATGCTGGGTTCAAAGAAGTGTATTTAGGACTCTCATTCTCTCCTTCAGGCAGTCATTCCCTTTTTGGATTCTTCTTTGCCAGGGTTTCCTACCTTCTACAATATCAGGTCACATAGTCCTCCTAGTGCTTCAAGTTGTTGTCCTGTCTAACTGTGTCAACCTTGTGAACCTCGTCCAATTCAACATCTTCTTGGGCTTTCATTTTTCACCCCTTATCAACAGATGTCCAAACCACCTCTGGTGTATTCTCTCTGATGTTATCAAATATGTGTGCTACTCCCACCATTTTTCTGATGTCTTCATTTTTCTTCTGTCTCTCAGACTTGCATTACAAATCCACCTCAGTAACCCGTCTCCATTCTAATGACCATCCATGCTTCAGATCTATATTGCTTCCCAGATTGAATCTATAATTTATATGTCCTCAGATTTTAAATTTAATGGAGATTTCTTGTCACACGGCATACCAGACAGTTGCCTTCATTAAAACCCACCAGGCTCAAGTTTTTTACTTTCCGTTTATAATTACATACAGTATACAGTTGGAATCGGTGGTGCAGTTGTTAGCAATATCACCTCCCTCAGATCTGGCAAGTTGTGTTCAAATCCTGTGGTCTGTTGTTGTCCGCAAGTTTGCAGCCTCCTTGTCTGTAAGGATTTTCTTCCTACATCCCTAAACATGTGGACTTGTGATTCAACATTCTTCAAATGTAAGTGTGAGTATTGGTGTGTGAGCGAGTGATGCACGGGTGACTCATCCTGGAGCGTCCCACCCTTCACCCAGGTCTGCTGGGATAGGCTTTTTCTATCTGTGAACATGAGGTGGACACTGTTCTTAATAAAACTTGGTTTTATCTTTGGCTTTGAATATAGAAAGTTTTTTTCTTTGCTAATCAAAAGCAAAAAGACTCAACTAAACAGAACAACATTCTAACGTGAACATTTTGAAGGATGTTGTCATGTTTTAAGGACACTGCATGTTCTCTGCTATACCATTTCAATGTAAAGATGTAGATCAACATCTATTGCATAAGATATTTAGTGAAACACAATTGTTTACTTTAAAACTTCACTCAAATAAATGCAAAGCACACAGCATTGCCACTCCATTTCCTTCAAGATTTACCCCACACTCCCATGAGAAATGTGCTGGGGCAAAAGACCAACTGCTGGAAGAGGGATTAAAATTGCCAGATGCCTCATAAGAAATCCACACCAAGAGGACTCCAGAAGTTCCTGAGCGCCTGTTCATCCAGTAACGCTTTAAAGAAGGGAAAGTCAAGTCAAATGTCGGTTGACTTGTAGTTTCCACAAAGAGAGCGTCTTGACTTGTGAAATTATCTCAGGCAATTATTCAGGCCCTCTACTTTGACAGCTGAAAAGAAATAAAGAGTCCTATTCTGATAAATAGGCACAGAGAGATGAGGTCAAGCACTGGCTTTGCTGTAATGTACTCTTTCCAGACTATTTGTCCAAAGTTATGCAATGCACCCTCAAGGCTGAGCTTTAAACACTTATTACACAGTGTGTGTGGTGATTGTTAAGAGTAAATTTCCCAATGGGATTAATAAAGTTTATCTATTCTAATCTAATGTGACACCAATCACAAACCTTGGGACTGCTGGTAGTTTCCCTGTAATATTTGTAAATGTAACATACACACACCATCCTGTTGAAAGGAGATGGAGTAGAATGTACGGAAGAAAAAATTAGACTTAGGGGTCAAATAGTCATTTTGGGGTAATATAGTTATTGCACATAAAGTGTTTTTGGTATGCTTTCCACATTAACAATAGAGCATCTACTGTATGTTAGAAGTAATAAAAAAGGTTAATACATATAGCCTAAGCATATCAGGAAACCAGATAAAGGTCAAGTGAACAACGAACAACAAGGTGGCTATGGGTGATGGTACATGGAGATGGCAGACTATAATGTAAGCAGTAAGCCTTGACAGATGTCACATACACAGGAACTCAACAAGTATTGCAAAGTAAGGACCAAGAATATAGTGAAAGGAGACTATTATTCTGGGGTGCTCTTTGAGCCAATCAGAGTGAATGCAAGCTAGTGACCCAATCAGAGTAAGCAATAATTCAGTGTTGTTATGCATTTTCAGTTATCTATAACAATGACTTTCTGTCTTTGTTCTGTGACCATTTGCGGACAACCTCTGCCCAGGGCACTGTCCCTTAGTAGCTTACTGTAACAGGATGCTCCCTATTCAGGCATTTGCTAAAGAGAAAATAAAGGACGCAATGAACAAGTTTCCTCCTGCCTGATCCTGACTCAAAGACGTCCTAATTGAGGACAAATTTTCATTCTTTAATATATTTTCAAATTTAATTTCTTCCACTCGTGATGCCATCCAGAAAAGCTTGTTGGCTGCTGCCTGGGAGACATCTCACAAAATGGCACAAAGGATGATAATCAGGAATAGTGTAAAATCCATCCACTGATTTGTGCTTCTCGTTTTAATCTGGAATGCAGAGATCTCTTCTGCGGCCAAGAAGACGTTGCTGTGTTTACTTTAACAAAATGATGTTTTTCAACAAAAGTGATCTTCGTCCATTCAAATGTTTTCACATCGTTCACTAAACTGTCTCTGCCCACACTAAAACAACCGAAAACACCTAGGATGTAGCTGTTTGCCTACACTGGGCATGTGTGCATGAACAGAAATACTAAAAGGAAGTGCCCTCTTTAAAGGGACGATTACACCTCTGGCTACAGGATTTATTGCAAAACTGTAGTGACCAGAAAAATCTGCCTTTTGTGCATGTATGAAGCATTCAAACTGTATGAAACATAAAACAAATTCATACAGGTAAGCAGCACAACAAGTGTCATGGAAAACAACTCCTCTCTATGACTTGCCACACATGTGCGCATGAGAGGCAGCTAAAAGAACCAAAAGAAGGTAATTCCATGCCAGGCCAGGGGGTGGCGAGGTGCAATAACCCTTTCTCTTTTATCCCTACATACCAAACAGGGGAAATTCTGTCTGGGACCGCTGAGATCACTTCCGGCTCCGGGCCTGCTGACATCACTTCCCCTGACCTGCCTTAAAACTGTGCCAACTTCTTTCTGTGAATTAGTTCTGTTTTGGATTCAATTTGTACACTACCGTACATCCAATTTTGACTTTTGCAGCCGTTATTCAAGTATATGGGTGGCAGCCCCAAACCTTTTTAACGTGTCAACATGTCTTATTTTTACAGCCCGCTATCCTGGAATAAGATTTTCTTCTGTGAAGGGTGACTAATCATGGAATAACTTGTTGTAATGAGCAGGATCCAGTCAGGGAAGGGCCACATAATCAGCACGAACCAACCAAAGCGCAATTCTGGTCTGCATTTTTAAAACTTTCTGCCTTCACCCATCTCCATTGCGATGCTAAGCCAAGGTTTTCAGAAATATACAGCCCTGGAGAGCACTTCACAAAGTCTCAGTTTCAGAGAATAAAATCCCTGGGGTAGGGTGGACAAAAAGTATCTTGTGTTTTTAAATGAAAATGTAGTTGGGTGGATGTAGCCTGACAGACATTCATCATTTACTTCTTGTTTTAATCTGGAATACACAAGACTTCTTCCAAAAAACATTCATTATTCCAAGATAATTCCCCTTATATCCTTATATTACTCATATCATGGATCACATTCTGTCTTTTAAGGGACTGGCCTTTTATTTCTCTTTACGCACAACATTTACAGCAAATGTTTATCGTCAGGATGGAGAGTGAACCAATATCTGGTATTTTGATCACATCTATCAAGGAAGACATTTTAGTTTTAAGTTTTCTTTCAATAACTTAAACCAAATGGCTAAAACACGCAATGCAGAGAAGGTCTGACTCAGTTAACGCCTTCTAGTCAGACCAGGTTAATGTAAGCGCATGAAAGAATAATACTTGATCGGATTCTCCTTAAGAAGGGCACTTTAAACACTTGGTTTACAATCTCCCTTCCCCCACCAACCCCAGAGGCCTGGGCATCTTCATTCTGTGCTTGGATTTAAAGTGCACTGGAAAACATCCAGCTATGAAGGTGCATTAAGTAAGCCAAGGACATGCTCCATTTTTTTTAAAAACTAACCAGGCAGTGCAGCAAGAAAACAAAGGATAAGTAAACACAACCAGGCACCATACACCATCCCGTTAACTTTTAGTAGGCTGTAATATAAGAAAGGTGCTAAAAGGAAGTCTCCCTCATGTTGCCTTCTGCAGGACCTTCTGTTAAATTCTTCAATATATGCATGTAATTTCCTAATGGGGGGTGGGATGCCGCCATGCTGGAAGGACCGAGGAAGGGAGCATATCCAGAACAGTACCTCCCCTGGAGCACTAGGTGGCAGCGGTGTCTCGGACTCTCGCAGGGCTCCATGGGAATTGGAGTTGGACATAGATAGATAGATAGATAGATAGATAGATAGATAGATAGATAGATAGATAGATAGATAGATAGATAGATAGATAGATAGATAGATAGATAGATAGATAGATAGATAGATAGATAGATAGATAGATAGATACCAAGTGGAAATTCACATACTCCAGCAGCAGCATACTGATAAAAAACAATATTAAAGAGTGATAAAAATGCAGGTATAACAGACAAAAACTTTGTATAATGTTAACGTTAAACCCGGGTGGAATTGAAGAGTCGCATAGTGTGGGACAGGAACGATCTCCTCAGTCTGTCAGTGGAGCAGGACGGTGACAGCAGTCTGTCGCTGAAGCTGCTCCTCTGTCTGGAGATGATCCTGTTCAGCGGATGCAGTGGATTCTCCATGACTGACAGGAGTCTGCTCAGCGCCCGTCGCTCTGCCACGGATGTCAAACTGTCCAGCTCCGTGCCTACAATAGCGCCTGCCTCCCTCACCAGTCTGTCCAGGCGTGAGGCGTCCCTCTTCTTTATGCCACTTCCCCAGCACACCACCGCGTAGAAGAGGGTGCTTGCCACAACCGTCTGATAGAACATCTGCAGCTTCTTATTGCAGATGTTGAAGGACGCCAGTCTTCTAAGGAAGTATAGTCGGCTCTGTCCTCTCTTGCACAGAGCATCAGTATTGGCAGTCCAGTCCAATTTATCATCCAGCTGCACTCCCAGGTATTTATAGGTCTGCACCCTCTGCACACAGTCACCTCTGATGATCTGTGAGCCCTTTTGGGATCCGTGGGCACCGCCAGGGGGTGCTGCAAACTACTGCTGAGGCCTGGAGTGCAGCTCTTCTGCCACACCCGGAAATTCTGGCAGAAATGTATCAACGAGCACCTGGATGACTTCTGGGCTGCCTTATAAGAGGAGCCAGTAGACACTACTCTAGAGCTAGAGTCGGGAGGAGGTGGACGAAGCTTGACCCGAGGAGTGGAGGAGAGAAATAGAGAAAAAAGGAAACAAACTGTGTTGTGTGAAGACATTTCCCACGAGGGAAAAAAGAATTAATAAAAGCCTGTGCTTGCACTTGTGCCTCCTGAGTCTGTCTGTGTCGGGTTGGGGCGGCAGTGCCCACCTTGGTGGTCCACACTAACAACTTCAAAACATTCTTCTTGTCCATGGCCTGAACCCTCTTTGGCCAGTCCTAGGGTCATCAGTTGAATCAAACCCATGAAACTATTACGTTGTAGGGCCTACTCATGCACATGCAGTCAGTCATACCGGGCCAGTTTAGAATCATGATTTAACAACCTAAAAGGTTTTGGGATCCGGAAGGAAAACCCATGTGGAATCTAGTAAGAAAAAGGCAACTTCCAGTTTGACAGACTCTAGGAGCTGGGAACCATCTTGCCATGCAGATTCATATTTTTGACTGTACGTTTCAGTTCCTCTTTGGAAAAAAGCAGACAAGCAGAACTACCTGAAGGTTCTTTGATGTTCTTCAGGACATTCCACCTTACAATTTATGACTTCTACCGATCAAATCAAAAATTAAAAAGGGTACTTTCACACTTAAATTGTGCAGGACACCGTCTTTCTGCAACTTGAACAACAGGCGGCGTGGTGGCTCTGAGGCTACACTGGTATCTGGAAAGTTGCCGATTCGAATCCCCATCACTGCCAAAAGAGGTCCTACTCTGCTGGGCCCTTGAGCAAGACCCTTAACCTGCACTTGCTCCAGGGGCGCTGTACAATGGCTGACCCTGCAGTATGCGAAAACTAACAGATTCCTAATATAAGGTAAAATAAAAGAACAAAAAAAAAAAATTGAGGGACGGATTATGGATACATGTTATGTGCTGATTAGGATATGCAAGTAAGAATTTCACTATACTCTGTACACGGGATAATTAGGAGTCTATAAAGGGTTACACTTTATAAACACTTTGCGTCACTGCTTAAATTCCCATTAAAAATCTCGCAATCAAGTAAATCTCAGCAGGATGTTAATCACAAGCAGAGGGGAGATAGGAATAAAACCACAGGAGGCATCGCCTATAATGTATAACAAACAACATACACATTCACCTCAAAGATGATCACCCTCAAATTGTAAAGTGATGACTTGCACATAATGTTGAAGTAGAATAACACAACATCCCTCTCCCTACCAGTTTAATTGCCATTTTCTAGGTTCACCCAGCTTGGCTTTTTGTACCCCATATTTGGGCGATTATTGGTATAGATGCCCTTCCTGATGCCAGTCTCCTTAAGAGGAGAATGGCCAGACTAGTTTGAGCTGACTGAAGGCCTACAGTAACCGAGATAACTAACTGAACTAAGCAGAAAAATACCTCTTGAACCTTGAGACGGATGGGCCGCAACAGCAGAAGACTGTGTTGGATTTCACTCCTGTTAGTCAAGAACAGTAAGCTGAGGCTGGAGTGGGCACAGGCTCACCAAAACTGGACAATTAAAAGACTGGAAAAATGTCACCTGGTCTGATGAATCTCAATTTTCTGCTGAAGCACACAAGATGGTAGTGTCAGAATTTTGCACCAACAGCATGAATCCATGCATGCGATCTGCCTTGTGTCAACAGTCTAGACTGGTGGTAGGGGTACAATGGTGTGCAGAATGTTTTCCAGGCACACTTTCGGCCCAAGAATACCAATCGGTTATTGCTTGAATGTCACTGTTGAACATGAGGAACCCTTCATGGTCACAAATTATCTTCTAATGACTACTTGATGATGCATCACGTCACTAAGCAAAAGTCGCCTCAAACTGGTTTCATGAACATGACAAGGGGTTTGATGTTCTTTGGTGGCCTTCCTGGTCACTGGATCTGAATCCAATTGAACACCTTTGGGATGCGGTAAAATGGGCGATCTTAGCATGAATGCGCGGCTGATAACTGTGCAGAAACTGTGCCACGCAATCTGGTCAACATGGACCAGAATCTCAAAGGAATGTTTCTAACATCTTGTGGAATCCATGCCACTAAGGACAGAGATTGTACTGAGAGGAAAAGAAAGCACTACAGAGAATTAGTATGGTGTTCCGCAGAACTTGCTCAGCTGAGTGTATATTCTCCCATAACATTCAATTTCTTGATTTTTTTTTTTTTAACTTCAGTCTTCACGTGCGTTATTCCAGAACTTTTCTTTTCCTTTTTCAGACCCCACTACTCATCTGTTTTGTTTTATAGAACATTTTTCTCTTTATCTCATTTCTCTTTCCTCCCCCTCCGCCATTCTGCTCTCTTTAGAACCTGCCTGAATCCACCATATGCTTTTTCTCAGATCCTCTTCTCAACGCTCTCTCTTTACTTTTTATGTGCTAACACACTGCCCTCATAATCTGTGTTTTTCCTCCTCCAGATCTTCTTCTGGCTCCCTGTCTCATTCATTTTCAAGATCCCTGCTGCTATTTCCCCTCATTTTTCTTTTTTTTCCATTCTTCCTTTGGGACATCATCTGGCTACCCTCTTTTTTTTTTTTTTAGAGCATTTAAGTTCATCTCGGCCAAAACCACAACCACATTAATCACATTTCTGAAATTGAAAGATGCTAAGAACCTTACTGAATTTCAGTTTCTGATAAGTCTTAGTTGGAGAGTTACACCATTTATGAACAATTTGAAAGAAGATCACTTTTCAGAAGACATTACTTGAAGTAGAAACAGTCAGGCAATTTACATTTAATTTACTTATTGACTTCCTTATAAATTAAATAAAACTACTTTATATAGAACAACACTATATATAATTTCTGAATATGTATAGGCAAAAAATGAAAAGAAAAAGAAAAAAACCCACACACACAAGTGTTGGGCTCTTCACGCAGATTGAACTGTGCAATTTTATCACATTCCTCATCAGTCAGATTGCAAGTTCTTCCTGTGCTGGTCGCTGGGTCAACCAGACTTGAAAAATCTGAAGCTGTCAGTATCAAATTGCCCAATGTGCAGGGATAAACAAACGATTGTGCAGAGCCTGCAGCTTCCACACAACTGACTTTGACCTCTGAGGTTTCAGGAAGCACTTTCTGGATGCAAAGCAGATACCAGTTTTTGCCATACTAGAAGGCACTAAACAGTCAGATGGTTTCACAAAGCAGCTTCTCCTGTAGGGCAGATGTTAATGGAAACCTCTTCATAGCAGAAGGCCCGATTATAACTCACTTACTCACACAAATTCAGTCTGCGAGATGGGTCTGCACACACAAGCCTGGAGCTCCTTGGCCATTTTGACCTCTGCCCAGTCTAGTTTCAACAGGAATCTTTGAAAATGCACTGGCTGTGGGCCAAGGACGAGCAGCAGGCCGCGTTGTATAATGACGGATAAAGTATGAAGATCGCTGAAGAGTTGCAGAATGCTGAATCCCTTTTTCTCCTTGGAATATTTCAACATAACACAATACACTCACTACACTTCTGTTTTCCAATTGTGTCTAATTTGTGGAAAGGTGTGCACAAAAAATAAAATCTAAATAAATACACTCATTCAATAAACACATTCTGTTTATTGAAAATCCTCAAGGACTAATTAATTCTTGTCATTTTTCCAACCATAAATTCCATGAAAGCAGCAAACTATGAATGTATTTGGCACTATTATTTACTCACACACTACTCATTAATATTACCAAAAATTATTGTAGATTTGGCAGAAACCCTCATCCAAGAAGATTTTCAAGATGACTGTTCACTGTATTTGTTTCAACCAATACATATTAAAAATGGGACGTTTTCCTCCATGTTAAAGAGCAGACCAGATAATGCTAAAGGAAGTCAAAAACTGTAATTTCAAAACAGAAAGAGGTTTACTGTGGCTTCCATGGTTAAAGGAGGAGAAATGACAAGCCACACTTGAATAATTTGAAAGACAAAAAAAGAAAAATGTATATATAAACACACACACACACACACACACAGTATATACACATGCAAATATGTACATAATATATACTTTCTGATATGTATATATATATATATATAATAAATAAATAAATAAATATATAATGGGGGGCAAAATGGTGGCTCTGAGGCTAAGGATTACACTGGTAATCGGAAAGTTGCCAGTTCGAATCCCATTAACTCCAAAAGTGACTACTTCGTTTGGCCCTTGAGTGAGGTCCTTAACCTGCAATTTCTCCGTCCTGGGTATGATGTTAATCTGCATCCAGCCCTGCATGTAGGCCCTCCAACCTGCAGGGGGTTGGTGGCAGAATTGGCACTCCAGCCACCATAAAAGAAACCTCACACTGTTCCATTCCATCTGAACTAGTGTGGTGCTGAGGGGTCACTCATTGCATGGCTGTACTCGGGTCCTCATCTAGGATCCTGAGGTGGTTCGTCATGTGATGGGTGCGGCAATGCGCTGCATCAGTGCCTGCTCCTAACCTCTATCTCTCCCTCTCTCCATATCTCTCTTATATATATATATATATATATATATATATATATATATATATATATATATATATATATATAAATAAAATCACACACACGTTTATAATTGTATATAATTTTGTATATATCATCACACACAACAACCTAAAAGGCAAACGGAGGAAGGAGCTGAATGTTGCATAGCTGCCTAACAGTTCAGTCAGGAAGACCAGGTACATGTACCTTAAATGATGCAACTCCAGGACAGCACATGGTGCAGATGTCAACTTCTTTCTACATTCTGTCCATAGACCAGAAGATGAACAGGCAGAATACATCTGTCCTCACTTTCCTCTCTCACCCAGAGGTCCTGCCTTTGTCACACACATACGCGTGAACATAAAACAGGAAGGCGGTCTGGACATACATACAGTACATATGGATATATTTATTGTATGAACTGAGTCACGTAGTTGAGGCAGAAATCTTGAGAACCTTTAAGAAGAATCTGGACGAGATACCGGGGACAGCTTAGCTATTAGCTAAACAAATGAGCTTCATGGAATGAAAGGTCTCTTCTCATTTTGACAAATTTCTTATGGTTCTTATATAGATATGATATTATACATAAACACACAGACACACATTTTGCATGTGAACTTTGTTACTGTACTGTTTTTAGCCAAACAAGCCACAATAAACTTATGTGTAATAATTATCCAGTCTTGCGCCCAGCTAACTTCATTGTAAGCTTTTGGTTGCTGATTTACTGTTTTCACATGCCTTTTTCTTGTAATTTTATATATATATATATATATATATATATATATATATATATATATATATATATATATATATATCTATTCATATCTATATCTCTCTCATTCATTCATACATACATACATATACACATATGCGCACACACGTATACTGTATTTACTGTTGTATGGCAGAATCTATAGGGCTTTGATAAGGTAAAACTGCTGACAGAAGTGCCTGAGGGAACGTTGCTGCTAACACCTTCTTTCCTGTGACTTGCAGACCAGAGGATGAGCCCTGGGACAAGCTGTGACATCACTTCTTGTTCAACTCCAAAGGTCTCCCCTCTTTTGTCCTGGGGTTCCATATAAGGAACAGAAGCACAGCAAGTCACACTTCATTAGTGAAACCGAAGCCAAAAGAGGACACAGCTCCACAGAAGAGAGCGACTCTCTTAGGAGAAGCAACTACTTAGTAGCTTAATGATGGAGAGGTCCTAAAGACCGCAGGACATCTGGGATATTGTATGGACTTTCTGTTTTGCCTTTTTTAAAACAGGATAACCGGTTGGTCATTGGTCCCCATCCCTTTACAATCTCTTGATGTTTTCACATTTCCATCCATCCATCCATCCATTTTCCAACCCGCTGAATCCGAACACAGGGCCACGGGGGTCTGCTGGAGCCAATCCCAGCCAACACAGGGCACAAGGCAGGAACCACATTTTACTATATATATTTATTATGTTAACAATTGAATCATTTGAATAGCGGAAACAATTTATTCACAAAACATACATCATATGTCCAAGATGATTTACAGGAGTGCCTCAACCTGTTCGCCATCACGTTCAACAACACCATATGTGGCACATAAATTGTCCACAAAAATTGTATATAAGTTTAGTGTTAACATAATTTTGACTCACGCTGTATGTATGTATGTATGTATATCTCTCTATTATAATAAAAAAAAGATGAGACGAGACTTTTTAGCCTGGGACGAGGCATGACTTTTACAGTGAGATACTTAGACGTCCTGCGAGACGAGACTTTGTGCCAAGAGATTTAACCATGCCCGGGCTGGAAATAAAAGACAAAGAGTAGATGACTAAGTAGAACGTCGTAAAGAATTGAAAAATGTTGGTGCGATACACATGCAGAGCAGGTTAGAGATAATGTAAGTAATAAAATTCAAAAGTCTCAAAAAAAATGATAGTAAAAATCGCATTAGCGCAAAGAAACGGAAAATATTACTAGGTGAAACAACAGAACAGAGAAAAGAGATCAAATATATTGTTTGGATTTAAACTTTAAGTCGGTGACTTGTAGATCGTCTAATTCGTGTTGCCATCAGGGAAAAGTAGTGTTTCTTCCCAATGAAGAGGCGTATCCGCGAGAATTAAAAGATTTGTTGTTTGGTGAAAGTGAAATCCACATACGTGAGTGGTAGAGATGCGAAGTGGCTGGCGCGTAGCGCAGGCCGGGGGGGGTTGGCGAGTGAAGCCCCCTAGTGTGTGTATGTGTGAGTATACACACACACATATACTTTGCCATTAGTGACACACCAGGCCAGTACAGTTGAAGACTTCTAAACACTACTAAAAGACCACCTCTTCAATCTGTTTTTCAAAATCACATCTCTGGCATTGCTTCATACTGTGGGGAGGAGGAAATTGATTCTTTTCATTAAATGCCACTCTATTTCATGTTCTACAGACTGGTCACTAATCACTACCTTTGTTCGTTTTCTCTCCCACTAAAACCCAGATTCTTTGTGGTGGTATTATGTACCTCCCCTCTTGGCCCACGTATGCTGCAGCCACCTGAGATGCTGGGACAATGAAGAGAGCTCCACAAGAGTGTCTTGTTAAATGGTGACACATTCATGAATGGAGGAATGCCCAATGGGGTTTGCACAGACTTTTGAAATTGGAACCCCACAGGTTTTATTTTCTCCATTGCTTCCAACAACTGTAGTTTTTATTTTCCAATCCCCCCAAGCCATCTGACCATAGCTAGTAATTAAACTAAATGTTAAGATTGTCTTCTGTTATTTACAACTGTTGTCTAGTTTTTTTTCTTTTTGTAACCATTTTAGTTATTATTATTTTAAGCACTTTGAGCTACTTTAATTATGAAAATGTGCTATATAAATAAATGCTATTCTTGTATGTATACACCTATATACACACACACACTCTTTGTATGTAACTTTTATATAACTTTCTTTTCTATTTTGCATTAAATGTTGGAATAAACGTTACCTTTCAGCCTAAAAATACATACAAGCTTACGTATACATATATATACACACACACAGTATATATAAACAGGTAAAAACACAAGAAAAGCAAGAAAGCAATAACCAGAATTTGCAATCAAGATAGCATGGTAACAAGAGTAGACCATTATTGCACAACAGCTCTTGAAGAACATGCACACTATGAGGCCATACCTCAAAGAAAATGGACCATCCAACTTGTCATATGCAAATAATTCCCTGCTGTGGAAAGAATGAGGCTCAGATACTCCTTACCACAGAAAGTCAATTTCCAGATGGCCGCTTTACAAACTTCCTTGGTCCAAGGCAAAAGCCACAGGAAATGTATGTCACCATGAATTCCAAGAAGGGCACAAGGAGAGAGCTCTGCCAGAATTGCTGCACAGTTTGCGGGTTACAATAATGAATAGGCAACAGGAGCCGTGTGCTCAACTCAAACATCCTGCTCACAGATTGAAATCTTTACAGGTTCTTTGCTGCATCAAATATGCAATCAGGGCCAACTTATGAAATGTGACAGATTATGCAAATCTCTACTGTTTCCAACTGAAACTCTTTAAGGATACAAGGTTAGAAAATTTGGGCCCTATAAGCTCAAATCCAAAGGCCACTACAGGGAAATCCTTGCTACAGTGGAAAAAAGGGGGCATCCATGGTTGTGTCCCAACAAACAGAAATCTTTAGAGTAGTGGAAGTATCCTGGATAAATAATGTCATAAAAATCAATGAGGATAGCACAGAGGCACAGTGATTAGGGATACGAAAAGTCATGACCCCTCAACGGGATCCATCTGCCCTCTCCAGCCACTACCACTGTCACCGCTGGTCCATTTAAAAGGATCGCTGCAACAGTAAGAAATGGTCTGTGATGAAAAATACGAGGAAGACTGCTTGTCTACACACTAATGTGAAAACGGCTACATTGGGGGTATCCTTACATACTTCACTAATCATCTGCTACAGAACTTCAGCATCAAATGAGGGAATACCCATTTGGGATCCTAATTTTTTCTCAGTCTTTTTTTATTGGAACGTTTACACTGGCACAATTTTCAACAGACAGGCTTAGATGAGACATGTTACTGTAAACACTGGCCGCACAAGCACCTTCAAGCACATTAATCTGTACATTTCTGACCCTATCACATGCTTTCTTCTTCCAATGCAATATTCACTTTTTTCAAGAGAAAATGTGACAAATTTAAATCACTCCAGTCAATACACGATCCAGTGATGCATTGATTATTTCTTCTTTTATGAATCTGAACAATCTGTCACAAGGTGAGCCATGCAAGTTAAGAATTTCACTGTACTCTGTATACATGACCACAATACTGCTAGAAAATAACTGGTCATATAAACACTCACACACAGTAGTTACATTGCACATTTGGTTCTTAATTATCAGTCTCCACATACAGATCTATATTGTCCAGTCTGCAGTAGTCCATGGCCGGTATTTCAAGGCCCTAATGGCTTCCTTCCTGCCACTCGGCCTATCAAACCTGCAGCACAAAGTCTCCTCTTCACAGTAGAAACTCTGTGAAACAGCTGTTGGGCTGTGAGGCGTTAATCACGCAAGGTGGTGACCCTCAGAAACTTGTCTTCTGATTGGCTTGTGACTTTGACTCTGCCAGATCTCCTCCTATCCTAGAGATTCTTCCAGTTTCCAATTGCCTTTGGTTTGTGTAGGACACCACTGGACTCACTGATACTTTAATTTTTTTTTTGCAATGTCTCTAAATGAAAGGCCTACGCTTCTAAGGGTAATAATGCTCTGTCTCATTTCATTTGTTAATTGCCGTTTTCTTGCCATTATCACTGGAGTTTTGTCCAAGTAGGACTTCAGAGGCTGTCGTAACACAGTCTGTTGCAACTCTGCTTTAAGACAGATGGAGGATTTATAAGTAATCAACAGAAGTTGGGACACCTGTGCAAACTGTCTGCTTAACTTGCAAGGCTTCATTTACTTGAATCGCTGCAGAACATCTGCAGGTTGTAACCTATTAGTTGTTCCCTGAAGAAGGCCCATTTGTAATATTCTGATTATTTCCTTTTTGTTTTTAGTTTTTGCTAGCCTAAAATTTAAATGTGAACCTGTGGCAATTCACTGCTCACCTTTTCAACATTTAAGGTCATTCATTGAATTTCAACTGACTAAATTTGAAGGAAAACTGGAAAAACTGAGGTGTTGTAAAACTTTTACCAGTAGGAAATGGATGCCTTAAGAAACAAAGAGAAATTGATGGTCTAGAGCAGGGGTAGGTAATGTCGGTCCTGGAGAGCCATAGTGGCTGCAGGTTTTTGATCCAACACAGTTTCTTAATGAGAAAACACTTATTGCTTAAGTAACATTTCGATGCTTCATTTTAGTGGTCTTGCTGGTTAAGGATCCCCACCCTCGTTTGCTTATTTCAATCTTAAACAGCTGCATTCACTGTTTTAATGGCTCCTTATTAGCAATAAAATGTAAATGACAAAGCAGCCAGCAGTTCTCCATCCAGTTTGTTTTCATTTACATCTGTGTGTGTTCATCATGCACTGCTTGATTTAATAAAACAAGTAATAGAAAATGTAACAGACTGAATATTATCCATTTTAGGCTTCAAATCATTTAGATGATATCCTTGGAGAAGGAAAAAATCTATGATATAAGAACCTTACATTGCAGACTAATAAGCCATAAAATTAAATAAGGTGTGAGACTGGCGAGGACTGGTTTCTAATTAAGTAGTTGGGTTGGAATGAAAACCTGTAGCCACTGCAGCTCTCCAGGACTGACATTGCCCACCCCTGGTCTAGACCACACAAATCGAGAAGATGCTCATAGAATCTGAGTGGGTACAAAACGTCCACTCAACACCTCATCCTTGTCGCAGCACCTTCGAGTGGAGAAAGGGTAGAAGATGCTCCAAGATGGCTGGCTATTAAAAGGATAGAAGATGCTCCAAGATGGCTGGCTATTAAAAGGATAGAAGATGCTCCAAGATGGCTGGCTATTAAAATTATAGAAGATGCTCCAAGATGGCTGGCTATTAAAAGGATAGAAGATGCTCCAAGATGACTGGCTATTAAAATGTGCTGCGATACTTTTGAGTTTGACAAGAAATTTGAAACCATGCTGAAAAATCGTGAGGGAGTCACGTAATACGTCATCTCCTGCAATTCATAGTCAAGTCTTTAGACCTCGTGACAGCAACGAGATCCAGCAGGGGCAGTAGTTAAGTGTGATATTCTCTCCAAGTCAAAGACATATAGTGTGACATTGGGCTTAGCCTTTCAGAGTGGAGATGTCCCTAGTTCAGGGATACACACTTGCTTCCTCTTTTCTGCACAGCTTGTAAAGCTGTAAGACAATAGCCATGATGGTGTTACGAACACTCTACTATAATTTCCTTACATTCTGCATATAAAAGCAGAGGAGCCAGCATAACAGGCAAGCCCTGCTCAATGAACTCCAGGAAGACAAAAGAAAAATAAAAAAGAAAGGAAGAAACTAATACATGCCCGAAATTTGCCAAACTCTGTGTCATTTCTTAAGCTTGGCTACATTACATTCTTTTATGCAGATGGTTTTAGGTATAGGTAGGCTGTTAATGTTTTTTTTAAGGTAAAGTCTCTTAGTAAAGTAAAAAGCAGGGGCGTGAAACCACATGTCTTCATCACACTGAACTTCTACAGTCACAGAGTCGCCTCTGAACAGAAGACCTCAGGAGACTCCGTCATCCAGGATTACCTAATGAATAACCCTAAGATACCCAGGCTTTTTTTTCCTCCTTGCTATGTTCTCCTGAGCCAAGCTTATTTGTCTAAGTCACTGTCTGCCAACTCACAAGAGCTGTGTTTTGGCTTGCAAAAACCAGAAGTAAATTTCTTCTTAGAAACTGGCACTCTGAACAGCATTTTGCGAGACAAACTGGCAACCACATAGCTATGCTGAGACATGCAGGCCAGGCCAACATGCGAAAGGTTCAGAGACCCCATTCCTTTAACATTGTGAAAAAACTGCTGACTAAGTAGAAATGCAGGAACTTTTTCTAAACTGCCCCTAACGGCAACAAAGAATGAGCTAAAAGAAGAGAACCTTAAAACTCTAAGAAATACTGCATAAAGATATCAGCTGATGGGTTCAAAGACATGCATGATAAAAGTAACCCGCTTTGCTTTGTTTTTTTTATATATATGTTCTATTGTATTTCTCAGCAAAGTGCTTCTCAACTTATTTGTTCTGTTCAAATACTCTCATGGACACAAATACACAATAAGACCATCCCTGACCATGAAGTGCAAAATAAGCAATTAGTCTGCTGAGCCAAAAATAACATTCAAATCTACAGGCTTCCAAAGCCTTTGACTGAGAGAATGGTGATCTCATTGCATCTCTTGCAACAGACTCACGCCAAGCCCTGTTACAGTATAGTTGGTTAAAATTATGGATTAGGATGAGTGGGTTCAAGTGAGGTTCTAATTTAGGGGGTTTCGTACAGAACATGTTTTAAACAATGCCAATAGGGAATGATCAATACTAAATTAGTGCAAGTAAACATTATCTGACGTTACAGTACATCTTTTTCTTTAATGTACCATTTCCTTCTTTTAGCTGGGTCGCCGGGTCTCTGGGTTTTCTAAGATGGCATAAAGGATTTAAGTAGGCATGAAGAATTTAGTTGGGAGGCTGAAGGTCCGTGTGTGGATCAGGCATGAAAAGTGCAAAAGTTGCAGTTGAGCGGGCTCTACACACTTTATTTATTCTGCTGTTTGCTGTAAAATATATATTTCCAGTTTCAGAGATAATTAGAGTATATCATTTTATGAAGGGAAGAGGGGTCAATCTGAACACGTGGGTCCTTTCGTGGCCAGATGAGCTGTGACAGAAAAGGCATCGTGCTTATGGTGAAGGAAGAAGGAACCTAGAGAAGGAGATCAAGGGGTGCTCTAAAGAGAATTCAGCGGAATACCAAAGGGTATCAAAAAGGTTAACATGCATGCAACTAAAATTGTTGACAGATCATCGGAGGTCGTCCCGTTTTTGTGATGCTACTTCGGTTCCCTAAGTGAAGTGAGTGTCTGCCACTGCCTATGTAAAATACAAATTACTTCATAGCATCAATGCGCATGTCAGTCCTTTCAAATGACATTCATGTGTAGTAATCTTATAACAGACCTTAGTGTACATATATATATATATATATGACAGAGAGAGAGAGACCGTGTCCTGGGCATTACCTTCTCAGGGACAGTAGAAGGGAGCCATCCTGGTTTGTTGTACAACCACAGGTTTGGAGCTTGGAACCTCCACCCTGCTGGGGCCCATGGCCCCTGCCAGAGGGCACTTGAACTTAGTTGGAGCCCTGTGATGCAGCACTTCCACCACTGTGTTGCGGCTTCCAGGTGCCTTATAAAAGGAGTCAGCAGTCACTACTCCAGAGTCGGGTTGAAGAGGATGAAGCTTGCCAGGAGGAGTGGAGGCAGACAGAGAAACAAAAGATATGGTTTGGTGCTTGCGTTTGAACTGTGCTGTACAAGTGGGAAACTAGGGGAGGTGTTTTCCATGAGAAAAAAATAAACAAACAAATAAAAGCATGTGATTGCACTTGTGTCCCACATCTGTCTGTGTCAGCTTAGGGCAGCTGTGCACCCCCAGTGGTCTATATTATATTGTATGTATGTATGTATGTATGTATGTATGTGTATATATATACATAAGTCTACGCGTGGAAGTATGTGAGTGTCTGGCCCGGAAGTGAGAGGTGGAGTACAGCAGAGAACATTATTGGGGTGCCTCTCCCTTCACTGCAGGACATATTTTACAAATGCAGTGTCCGCAAGGCCTGCAGCATTGTGCAGGACCCCCTTACACCCCTCATATGGACTTTTCACACTTCTGCCATCCAAGAGAAGATACTGCAGCATCAGAGTCAGATCTGCCAGGTTGCAGGAGAGTTTTTACCCCCAAGCTGTTAGACTCCTTAACACCATGCTGCCCTCTGGGATCTTCCACACGGCCTCAACCACCTCTAAAAACAGAACTTTTATACATGAAAACCACTTTCCTGCAAAGACGAGTGTGCAGGTAGAAAAGAACTGAAAATCTCATACTGACCTTTAAGGATTTGACACTCGTTATCCTTCTGCTGTGAAACATTCTGACCTGTCATTGTTTATACGTCTTCAACAACTATTATCATACACTGATAAATTAAATAAATAATATATATAGATAATACAGAAATTAATTTATTTATTATATTACATATCTATTTGACAATAGTTATGTATCTAGATTGCAAATACCATACATTGCATCAATGTTCATATTGCTTACTACACGTCAATATTGCTGCTACTTCTTTGTCTTGTTTTTGCACAATATCTTGTCTTGTTTGTGTTTTAATTTTAAATCTTAATTTAAATTTTTTTTATGTGCACATCATGTTGTTACACTGTGGACCCTGAGCTTCACAATTTCGTCTATCTGTATACTTGTATATGGTTGAGATGACAATAAAGTTCACTTTGATCTTTGAGTCAGGGTAAAGGCTCCACCCCCAAGTAAACAAAAAACTAAACGTGTGTAAGTGTGTGTGTGTCTGTCTGGCCCAGAAGTGCGAAGCTACAAGAGCATGAAGCTCAGAGAGCCGGCAAGGCGCCCCCAAGTTAACGAGTCAGAAGAAGAAAGCGACTCTGTTGCCAAAGTAAAACCGCCAAGAAAGAGAAACTCTTACGCAAGCAAGACAAGCACAATGGCAAAACAGTATCCCTTTTACTTTTCCTCCCGCCGCTAATACATAAGCGAGGCAAGTACATCAACAAAACGAATCCTCCTAGAAGAGAGACGCCCAGAGTAGTTCCTTTCAATTACCTGACATCTCTACATATCAATTTTTTTTCTGATGATTTCAATAGTTTCTAGGACCCTGGCCTTTTTACAGCACGAGCTTAACACAGCTGGTTACAGTATATATATATATATATATATATATATATATATATATATATATATATATATGCATTTGAATCGTAACTGTCAAGATTTCTGTGACTTTGTACATTTGTTTACTTTATTTACCGTTTGTTGTCTTAGGTCAAATATATTTGGATTCTTCTAATATAAGGACTATTTGTTTTATTATTTGAAGTGGATCTTGGATGTCATTTTTATTCTGTTTTAAAATCACCAATTTCGGTACAGGGGATCAAATAGGGGCTAACCTATCACATATATCCTTTACTAAGGTAAGTGGTCCTTGTGTGTGTGTGTGTCCTAGTGTTATCATTTTAAATACAAGGATATGCTACAGTAGGCCAAAGTTCACATAAGTTGAGCCAAAGCAGTGATGACAGATGAAAATAAAAATGATGCCTCAAAAGAAATATAGGGACACTTCAAACACTCCAGATAAGGCAAAGCTATAAAGCAGTGTGGAATTCAAGAAACAAGTCAATGATAATCCTGTGCAAGGAGCTTGCTTCAATATGTCTAATCTTCCACCTGATCTTTAAATTTGACCAATCCGAGTTTAGGCCTGTAGTGGATCAGAGACTGTCCGAACAGGAATGATCACAAAAACGGTCACCTACTATAAATGGGGTGATGATCAATTATGTGGGATGCTCATATTCTGCATTCACACACTAATAGAATTTGTAGTCACAGTATGATCTCCCATGATCATGTAGTCTGGCTTGCCCGTGGCTCAGTCCAATCTGTCTGCGACTTACCCCGCCAAATCATTAAGACTAAGGAGCAGGAGCACATATGAGCTGACAGGCAATGAGTGCTCAACCAAAAAGTAGAATACATACAATGCAGCTATGAGGAATAAAGAATGTGGAAGGAAGACTCATCCCTTGATGGGAAAAAAGAGTAAAGTAATAAATAAAAGGACCACAACTGTTGATAAATTTGCACGTAGTCACCAGCTCCGTGAAGCAGCACATTGCTGGCTATCAGAAAAGGAGCCAAAAAAAAAAAATCAATCCCAGAAGTCCAACTCTGCGTCTTAGTTATGGGGAGTGGTGACTGGGCTGTCGCAGACTGTTTGCCAGGGTGAAGCACAATGGGAGATGTGTATGGCCCCCTAGACCACAAGGCCTGGCAAGAACTAACAAATACCTGGTGAACGGGACATGGACTAAGTCATTATGGGACTAATCCCTTACATAACGGAAAAGTAAAGGATTCAGAAAAGAATATCTCAGACGCTGTAAAGGCATAGAAGGAAGAATGAATAAAGAAGAAGAAAAGGGTGTGCCCGTGACACTTTGGAAATGCAGAAACTGGGCTGGAAAGTCATCTAATTGGACATACTCTGCAATTTCTCCTTTAATTGGCTAACTAAACATATTGTAAATATATTTAGTTAGCCAATAAAAGGTGTCATTTCACCCTGCTTTCTCCTGTATCAATCTATGGCTAACACGGTACAACACTCTCCTGCAATTTCTCGTCAGACGACAAGATAGCAATTGCGCGCTCAAGTCCGACATCCACACCGACTAGAAATAGTGTAATGTGACATTGGCTTTAATTTCCACTGGTGACTGAATATGTGATTCGCTTCTGGAGGAGTGTGGGGACCTTGGTACCTAAATATGTTCTTCATCAGAACAAACCTCATACAGTAATGTCAAAATGCCTGGTAATTATTCAAATAAAAATAAAACCACTTCTTAGCTTTCACTGTATTGAAACAAGCAGATTTTTAGGTTGTATTGATGGACGTCTCTATGCTGAATGCTATCTTATGTAAAAACCACTTACTTACACAACTTCCCATCTAGCTGCAACAGACTAAATGCTCAGATTACTTAAATTGGCCAGTTATTTTTACATACTTTTACTAAATAATTATTTATCAAGGCGCAGGGTGGGTAATGTCATGCATGTTGGCTGAGCATGTACTTTGTACATGTGACAAAACCATTACTAGCACTCTAAACATTTTCTACAGCCACCTGATGATAAACTTACAGGTGAGCTGCCTAACAGCCAGTTTTATGGCTTTCAATAAATATAAAACTAGTGCACTGCGTCTGAAAACAGTTCAGTGTTTACCATCTCATGTCTGTAGTTTATATCAGAGACTGTGGACCACAGTGAGAACTTCACTTCCTGCAAATGAAAGCTGCACTGCCTGTCTTAAATGTTTTAGTTTAGTATGTCACACTTCTTTAGAAAGTGACATATATTGATATGTCTAAATTTGGAGTTTGATACGGGTATGAAATACGAGTCTGAACCTACTGACAGCGAGGCTCCTTCTGCTTTGATCTTTCTATCTGAGCCCCGCAAAGCTCTGACATCATAAAGCACGGACTGTTAAAAAAAAAAAAAAGAAAACGGAGGCCCGAAAAAGAAGGAAATAAAAAACTAATTGTAAAAGACAGACTTTTTAACAATATTATTAAAGGATGTGAAATGGTGTGTCTTTGTCCCTGCATTCTTTGTTTTATAAGGTCAGAGGCAAACTTTAAAATTGATTGGTTGAATGGAAAAGACTGAGCGGTAATGACAACTGCATCATACAATGAAGAAATGAGAACCACAATGTAAGCAAGTACTGCACAGCTCTAGCGGGCCGTGCTCAAACCTCTCAAATGGCCATCACTTGTTCCTCCTATACCTGCAGGTGTTTTTGTTTGTTTCTGGATACTTGTTTTTTTTCTTCCAAGGCTCAAAAGCCATGTTTCCACTACCAGGTCTCGATGCCTGAATCAAAATTGGTAAAGTAATGCGTCTGAATGCCTGTGATGCTTACGCTACACACAAACGAAGCATGGCTCAAATATTTACATTCAGATTAAGAATTGTACAATATGCAGTGGTGCACATGAGGTGTAAACATCGCATTTCTTCACATTTGTGCGGTTGCTGCAAGTGTAGTAATTACACGTTTCAAGGGGTGGGTTTGATTCGTTTTTCATCATGTGAAACCAACTGGTGGAGATTTCTAGCCATTTTTGTTTGTTTTCACATAGTATATTTTTTATTTACTATAATTCATCCTGTTCTTTTGTTTATGTGACACGGGAGAGGTGTCACATGACTGTGACTGGCGCACTTGTGACATAAGCAATAGTTTGCAATTTAAGTAGGCTGATTGCTAGGTTTCATTTCAGTTTTTCGATCTCCTTTCTTTACTTTGTCCTTGATTATTAGTTTTCCCCTGTGCTGGATTCGCTCATGTTTCTTTTTGATCTTCTGGTTTCAGCCTGGCTTGACTTGAACTAGGATTCTCATCGTAATCTATTATTGCCTGGTCTCTTACAATAATCCCTTGAGGCAATAACTTTTCCAATTTAGCTTGAGTAGCCTTGTTAAACCCCAAAATTTTTGCTTCCTTGCTGCATTATTGACCATTGGCTTGGTTTTCATTGTTTACATCAAACACCAATCTCTGTTAGGTATGTTGAAAATGAGCATCACTTGAATGTCATACGGGCCTGGCAAATCCTAACTCTAAACTGAATAGCTATTAACAAGAGTGAAAGGTGATGAACTACCACCCTGTATGAGACTGTTTTCCCAAGTGGTACTGTAAATGCAGCCAAATACACAAACATTGGGTTAACTGCAACTCCACATTGGATTGATATGTGTAAGTGTGCTAGGCAATGGTCTATCAAGCTGTACAAGACTTTCCTGTTCCCAACCTTTAAGACAGGCTTTGGAAACCTCCCACCCCAAAATTGGATTACATGGGTTCAGTAATATGGATAGGTAAATACATACAATAAAGATACCAATTTCTTGTTTTTTAAATAATTCATACATTTTATTTCACCCCAAAAAGGTAACAATATTGTTGAACCATTAAGGATTGAAATCATAGCACCAGATTAAGGACAAAACAAAATAAATTTGGTCTGCAATCATCCGAATTTCTTCTAGAATATCCTATTAAGGAAGGAAGGAAGGAAGGATGGATAGGAAAGGCACTATATAAGTTAGATTTTTATTTGTCGTTTGTTTCTCCCATTCCTCAAGTTGCTATTGGCATGAAAATGCTTTAGACGTTCCTTGGGTCCGTTGGCCCATACAGTGACAGCCTCCATTGAAGTAAACCCAATCATTTTACTCCACAACACTTCAAATTGAACTCAGCTACAAAATGTTACTAACCTGATTATCACATTTTCATTTATATAATGAAATGAAGTGAAAGGTCAATAGGGTAACAAGGTTGTCTACGGATTGTTCCACTGGAAGGTAGCACTAATGTGAGATTTCCCACTGGAAGGCTCAAATTCTCATACATTCCATAGCACGTGAACGTGAAAATAAGACACAAGCACTGGCCTGCTTAGTTTCCACTTGTCATAGCTCCTCTGGATTGACTGAAACCAGTTGTGGACAGGGCAAAAGCCACTGTGCAACCAATATTTGCCATGTGATGTTAAAATATTATCTCAGTTTTCAGATATGTGCAACCCCCGGTTATATTGCCTACTGTATACTGATGAGCCAAAACATTATGACCACCTGTCTAACATGCTGTTGTTTCTCTATGATGCCACCAGAACAGCTCCAACTCGCCAAGACATGGATGGTGCCAGAAGGTGTCCTGCAGTATCTGGCGACGTTAGCAGCAGATCCTCTTACTCCTGTTGGCAAGACATCTTTTTTTCCAACACATTCATCAGACGCTCAATTGAGTAGTGGTCTTGTGAATCTGAAGACTAGTGCCACACTTTAAACTCTTCACCATATACCTCAAACCATTTCTGAAAAGTTTGTGCAGTGTGGCAGGATGCATGACTGGGAAATACCATAACCATTAAGGTGTGTACCTCGTCTACAATGATGTTTAGGTACGTCCATATGAATGTGAATCTGAAGACTAGTGCCACGCTTTAAACTCTTCACCATATACCTCAAACCATTTCTGAAAAGTTTGTGCAGTGTGGCAGGATGCATGACTGGGAAATACCATAACCATTAAGGTGTGTACCTCGTCTACAATGATGTTTAGGTACGTCCATATGAATGTTTGGACCCAGGGTTTTTCAGCAGAACATTGCCCAAAGCATCACACTTCCTCCACTGGCTTGTCTGCTGGTGCCATCTCTTTTCCAGGTAAATGACACATACACACCTGGCTGTCCACATGATGCAACAGAAAATGGGATTTAATGGATGAAACAACCTTCTTCCATTGATCTAAAGTCCAGTTCCAACACTTGTGTACCAACTGTAGGCACTTTCAGTGGTGGACAGGGCACACCAACTGGCCTATAACTAGGCAGTCTAACATGCTGCGACACATTGCTTGTGTAACCATAATTAAAATGACTTGTGATTTGTCCCACAGTACCCCTTGAGTTGGTCTGTACCAAACAGGATAGCCTTTGTTGAACTCTCACATCAATGAGTCTTGCCCGCCCAGCACCCTGTTGGCAGTTTGTAGTTTTTCCTTTCTTGGACAAACATCAGTAGGTACTCACCACAGCTGACCGTGAGCACTCTTATAGGCCTTGCCATTAACACTCTGGTTTTTGTAAAAGTCACTCAGGTCTTTACACCTGCTTATATCTTGCACATTCAATACATTGGCTATGAATGGCTAATGTTAGCTTTCTGTCTAATATTCAGGGAGATTTGAATATTCTGTAATAACTCTCGTTAGGACAAAGCAATCTGAACGAAACAACGTGCAAAGTGCGCCTCAGTATATGGAAATTCAAACAAGCCGGGATGCCCCTGCGTCGGAGCGATAAGGTAGGCTCCGGACAACCGTTGTGACGTTTAACCTCTGTTTGCAACTTCTGGGTGCATACCACCCAAACCCCTTCACTCAGTCACTCGACTTCTCATCAGAACGGTGGTGTACCGTATTGAGCAGTGCGTCTTCATGGTGCAAACCTATTGAGTCACCAATTTGTTTAAGTGATGTCAGAATCAACTGGATGATTGCAAGTTACTTCCAGCAGGATGGAGCAACGTGTCACACATCGGAAAGTGAGTCCTTCTTTGGCAACAGGGTCATTTCAAAGGGGCTTTGGCTACCACGATTGCCGGATCTGACAACACCAGACTTTCTTCCTTTGGGATATGCCCAAAGGAAAAGTCTATTGGAACAAGCCTCGCACTGTAGAAGACCTTGAAATTGCTGCTATTCCCTGCCCAGAGACGCTTGCCGATACATTCAGGAACATGGAGTGCCGCGTCGAAATGTGTCTGGAAGAAAATGGAAACCACTTCCAGCATCGCATGTCATGCAATCGATTACAAATACGTCAAGGTATATAGTGTATTTTTTTGGTTCAGATTGCTTCATCCTAACAGGAGTTACAACAGAACATTCAGGGCCTCTTTCAAGTGAATCTCCGTGTATCTCTGACCTCGACAAGCACCACTGTTACGAGATCATGTGCTTCACATGGGAGTGCTCAGAATGTTTTTGGCTAATCAGTTGTATTTGAACCTTCATTTTCCTGGTCAACTACAGCTTCACAATGAAGCCTAATAAGATCTGAGGAAACATTGAGGCACCATTACTTTAGAGATAACTAGAAGATTATCTACTATATGACAAAAATGCCTGATCCTAACAAGACACATTAATTCAGACATACAAATTGCAAGTACAAGACAGTGCGGCAAAGACACTACCAATCTTGATAAATGAAAAGACAACAGAAAGCACAATGGTTTATGCCAACAAACAGAAAGCACAATGGTTTATGCCAACATCAGACAACTGTGGACTAATCCAATACAGAGCGAGTAAAAATTATGTTAACACTAATGGATTACTTTTATCTCAACCACACCTTACCAGGTCAATGGAAAGGTTGTGGTGGATCATTGCCATGGCCTCCACACTCCCCTGATTTGACACCCTGTGATTTCTGGTTATGGGGTATGGTGAAGGAGCGCACATATAGCAGGAAAGTTCATAATATCAATGACCTGAAGGACAGAATACGGACTGTGGGATCATCTATTCCCCGCAAAATGTGTGTCTGGGCTTTAAATTGTGCTGTTGGTTTTTGTGTGTTGAACATGATGGCGAACAGGGTGAGACATTCCTGTAAATCATCTTGCATATATGAAGTATGTTTTGTGAATAAATTGTTTCCGTCATTCAAATGTTAACATAATTTTGACTCCCCCTGCATATAATAAGGTAGGTGAAATGGATGACAGCTATCAGAGAGAGACTAGTGGTGAAATTTAACTGGAATATGTGGGCCCACCTACTAGTATAACTAGGGCCATTACCGCCATCATGATGAAAAGACACTAAAAGTCAGAGTTATGAATGAGAAGAGGAAACCTTCTCATACAGGGATTGAAGCTCAGCTACATTTAAACATCTGTCTTGCCTGTGAACTTTGTTTTTGGTCTTTACATGGCTTAATGAATAAGAATTCAGGATCTCTTGCTGAGTGGATGAGAGCACCAAGATAATTGCAAGCTGGCCAAAATGGAAATGGAAACACTGAGGGCACAAAACATAGCAATCAAGTCAAGCCGTTGCCTTGTATGCTCCATAAACTAATGAAGGGGAAAAAAAAAAAATCTCACAAAACCACATACCATGCAGCTTTATTCTCTACGGCTGAAGAGAAGATGGATGTATTTGACAAATGCACACTGGCAGAGTTTTTAAAATGATTTCTTTTTTTTTTTTTTTTTTTGGACTATCACAACATAAGACCTCAGAAATGGCAAACACTTCCACCTTTTCACAGTCGGCTGGACCTCAGGCCGATTTTAAATCATGGATTCGGCAGGGTGGAAGGGGGCTAAAAATAGAGGCGGAAAAGTCTTTTGCTGAGAAATAAGGCTCGGCCTGTGTCAGCTTTACAGAACAATCTAGAGACTCTCTTGCAGAAAGGACTTGGCAACAAGCAAAATGAAACAAAAGTCAGGCTGGTTCCTCTCGCCTGATTAATTTAGATAGGGTGGTAGAGGGGGGTGGGGGCCCGAGGTAAGCACAGCCTGAATGCTTAACAGATACAGTAATCTCCTAAAACACATTCCATGCCCTTGATTTCTGAACACAGACCTTACAAGCCTGTTCCAGGAAGCATATGGCAACAGAAGTAGGTCAACCATTAACCAAATAACAGGAAGCTTCAGAGCGTACACCCAACAGAAGTTCTTCTAACGAGCAGATCCTCCGTCACATAACCTTTGTTAATGTCACTCGGCAAGAAGCAGCATGAGACAGCCTGCTGGTTGACCATCTTAACAAAAGGAAAGGTCTTGGAGGAGACCAATGGCATTCTGCTTGCTGCAAAAAGCACCTCTCAATGTGTAAACATGCAGTACCCTGCTTTCCAAGTTAAAAGCTCCATTCATCCAGCTGCCATCTCCTCCCTGTCATCATGAAATGTGAAAACAAGGCAGTCCGTATGGAAGCAATGCTGAAGCTGAACAGATTTAGCGGATGGTGTTTAATAAATAGCAGACCATCAGGTTGAGCTGCAGAACTGGTTTTCAAACAACAAAACAAAAGGGCAGTTACAGCAAGTCAGTACAACTTCTGCTGTTCTGAGGGAAAACCATGAGACTTTTGCTTCATACCTGCAAAATGAGCCTCAGTCGTTTCCATGTCACAATCCACTTCTCTGACCAATATTACACATTTGACAATGCTATCAGCCAACCTCAATTCCGGCGCATTGATGAGGCCTGGTTACAAGCAGGCTCATCTAACATTACACCATAAAGAGGAACACAAAGAGGGTGATGTCATCTGTTCTGCATTCTCAAAGTCTAGAAGACAGGTTGACAAGAGTCATCAGAATGAGAGCAATTAAGGATTTGGTGCAGTTGTTTACAGGATTAAAGACCAGAACCAACACTATATTCTTCAGAATGGTGTAAACTGAGGATCAGTAATATCACTCACAGAAATTATGGACCAGAATTAACATCATATTTCTCAGAATGACAGAAATAATTTTGGACTAAAACAGTACTAATACCACATTCAGACCAAAGATAGAAACTTTGGTCTTGTACCATCGTTCTTGGAAGTATGGAACCAAAGTAATGCCACATTCATTAGAATGACAGAAACTGAAGGATGGATGGATGGATACTGATTAACGTCATTAGTTACATAACTATGACCCAGGTGAAAAAACAGCATTGATCAGAAAGATGGGACATGAGGATCTTTACCAACAGTCATTTATTTACAGACTAGAACTAATACCAGAATGATAGAAATTGAGAACTGGTACTATCATTTTCAGGATTATCAATTATTACTAATGCAGCAATCAGTAAATTTAAGCTTCTGAGTTGGAAATTTCATTGTAAATGCCCGATGAAGTCAGAGCTCCAAGTAGGACAATAAGGATAACAAAGCAATCAGAATTCTCCGAGTTGCAGTGTAACACTGACCTTTCACTTCAGACAATTGTATAAAATCAAAAATATTTTTTTTTGATATTATGGAAATTCTGAGATCAAATTGTATGTGAGGTGATGGAACACAACATTAAGTTTAGTTTGGTAATTATTTCCATGAATGATGCACTTCCTGTTTAGCAGCTTTTATTTACAGAGTAATTAACAATTACTCATTTCTCCAAAAATTCTGATTGGAAGCGCATGAGAACACACCGAAGTGGGAAGGTGAAACGTTTCAAGTCAGAACTCCGAAAACTATTATCTAATAGTATGTGCGCGAAAACATTATACTGTATTGAAGAGAATGATGGAAACTGACGAACAGTTCCATTGTTTAAAGAATTATGGAGCAGAGTTAACACCATATTTATCAAAATGACAGAAATTCATAATTCAGTACCATCACTCACAAAATTACAAAGAAGACCGAATACCACATTCAACAGAAACTTAAGTCTTGTAACATCACACATGAATTTACAGACCAGAACTATTAATACCACATTCAAAAGAATTATAGAAACTAAGGATCAATAACATCATTTACACAATAATGGACCAGGACCAGAACCAAAACTACATTCATCAGACAAACAGAAATTGAGAACTGGCACCATCTAAAGTATGGGCATGGATTAAACAGTTTTATGAGAAAGACCGAATTTGAGGTTTGTTACCATCATTCATTTTCTTATGGAGTAGAACTAATACCATATTCACCAGAATCTTAGAAACTGACATTTTATAGACTTAATGGATCTCTACTAATACCATATTCATCAGAAACCGAGAATCAGTACCATTATTTCAAGAATTATAGGCCAGAGCTAATACCATAGTCATCTAAATGAGAGAAATTCTGAATTCAGTACTACCATTCATAGAACTATGCACCAGAGCTAATGTCATATTGATTAGAAGAAAGCATCATCTTTAAAAATATATGGTCCAGGACATGTTTACCAGAATGACAGTAATTGATCATCTCTACCATCTTTTATTTACCTTTGGACCAGAACTACTGTAACATTGCTCTTGGAACAATGATAGAAATGGCAGACTGGGAACACCATTCTAGGAAATGTGAACCAGAATGAATGGCATATTCATTCCAGTGATGAACGCCCTAACACTACATCCTAGTGATAGAAACTGAAAATTATAATAATAATAATGCATTTTATTTATAGGGCACTTCACATTAGCAGTAAATCTCAAAGTGCTACATAATTAGTAAGATTATTCAAAGAATACAGGCCAAAATGAATATCATATTCATCAGACTCCAAAAACTCAAAATTGGCAGCATTACTTAGACAACATATTCATCTGAACCACAGAAACAGAAAATCTATACTATCATTAATAGAATTATGGACCGGACCCGATACTTTACTCATCAGAATGAAAAAATTGACAATCAGCACAACTATTTGAAGAATTATAGACAATAACTAGTACTAATACTACATTCTGCTAGAAGCTAAAAATCTTTACTAGCATTCACTTAATTATGGACAAGAACAAATATCATAGGGCGGCATGGTGGCGCAGTGGTTGCGCTGCTGCCTCGCAATAAGCAGACCTGGGTTTGCTTCCTGGGTCCTCCCTGCGTGGAGTTTGCATGTTCTCTCCACATCTGCGTGGCTTTCCTCTGGGTGCTCTGGTTTCCTCCCACAGACCAAAGACATGCAGGTTAGGTGCATTGGTGGTCCTAAATTGTCCCTAGTGTGGGTGTGTGTGTGTGTGTGTGTGTGTATGTGCCCTGCGGAGGGCTGGCACCCTGCCCGGAGTTTGTTCCTGCCTTGCGCCCTGTGCTGGCTGGGATTGGCTCCAGCAGACCCCTGTGACCCTGTGTTAGGATATAGTGGGTTGGACAATGACTGACTGACTGACAAACATCATATTCAGCACTACAATGAGAACAGAAGATTTGATTCTACCATTCATGGAATAAGTAGACGAGAACTAACTCCATATTGATCACAACAGCAGGAAATGTTTGCCTGAACAAATACTATAAGTTCTTACCGAGTATAATATTGTCACATGTACTGAGTATAGTAAAATTCTTACTTGCCTGTGATAATTAACATGCAACCCATGGCCGCAGACCAGCACTAAACCGTTAGTGAGTACACCCTCCTTACCTCAAAAGTTCTGTCTTGCTTAAAGCGAAAGAAAAAAAAATACTAAGTGTTTTCCCCCAACTATTTACATGGGATCTGCTGTTTGCATTCAAAACAATGATAATGCAGGTAACAAGATTTTCTAGACAGCTCCCTTCTAATTTAAACAAATTAAGAGTACAAGAGTTATATCAAGGGGCTTTATAAAACTAATGCCAACTAAATATCATTTTGTTGAGTAATGAGTTAAAGGTCTTTAACCACCACCCCATTTGATTATGGACAAGAGCTAATACCATATTATTGACAATGAAAGAAATGAGGGATTGGCAGTTATCATTCATAAAATTATAGGCCAAAATTAACACTGTATCAGAATGATGAAGTCTAATCATTTCTAATTATGGACTAGAACTAATGCCACATGCTGGAATCTAGACAATGACAACTGCCACCATCTTGTAGAGAATTGTGGAACAGAGGTAAAACCATAACACTAGCATCATGGACTCGCTTTCAGAAATAACTGCAGAGATTTATTAGATTACCGCATATTACATACTTAAACGACAGGTCGACTCACTAAAGACATGAATTATATACAATTACATAGGAATTAGCCTCCAGGACTCAAAATTATATGATGGGTTGATTGGCCGGACTGATTTTACAAGTACAAACTGGACTCTCAAACAGGTGGACTGGCTGAAGATGGTTATCAGATTAGTATAAACTAGAGAATCACATCAAAGATGAGTTGACCTGGCATATATTAATCAATCATTACCAAGTGGTGGATATGAATTAAAATCTGCAGGCCAATAGCAACTTGCTTTGTGTGCTTTTTGACAAATTCTACAGTAGCTGGGCGGACTTTTGGAGGCTATCAGAAGGCTAGTAATTGCAGAACTAAACTGGTGTATAGCATTTATGGGGTTGTCATTGTAATAAGACATCTAAATATAGTTTTAAAAAATACAGTTTATAGGAATAGTGAACATAGAAGAACTAGTAGACATTATTGTTAAATCACGGTCCAACAGAGTCAGTCTCAAGGACTCTAAACTTCTTTATAGATGTTCTGTACTATACCTTATTAACAAGTGTATATCAACCTATGGAGCTATTACCATAAGCACAATGCCTAGTTTAAAAACATCCAGACAACCAATTCTGCTTAAAAAAAATAAAATAACAGACCACCTGGCTGAGTGGTGGAACTGGTTTTCAACAAACAAAGGGGCAGTGTCAGAAAGTTGGCACACCTTCTTTATCTTAAGAAAGAGCCAACTGTTCTCAGAAAGAACAAGATGCTTGGCTTCCTTCATTGTCCTCCTACTTTCAAAGTGCAGATCTGACATCTGCATGCCAGATTCCACTGATCACAGAAATATTTCACATTTTATATTATGAGCAGCCATCCTCAGTGATGGTGCAATGGTTAGACTTGGTAATGCAGGCTCATCAGATGCAAAAAGTCATCCAAAGAAAGAACTGTAAGACATTATATTTAGCCAAGACCAACTTTCACCCTGTCAGCAACTCAATACCAGAATTAAGGAGAGTCACGGGAATGACATAAATTATGGATATGTGCCACCACTCCGTACACAATGAGCCATAACTAAACATTTAAGTAACATAACTAGCCTCAAGGTCTCATAATCAAATTATTTAGATGTTAGCTGTGGAAGAATGTAGCAGATGTAACAGCATGTGGTTACTACAAACCTGCCCAAATGACTCGCAGTCATGGTTAGAAAGCTGCGTATCAATTTTAATAAGCTTACTTCATATAGAGGATGTTAAATAGGATAAATATACTGGTAAGTATGTAGGAAACATGTAGCCTACTACTATACACAGGACCAATATCATAAGCAGTTTTGTTAAAATAATTATTTAATGTCAGTTTAGAAATTAAATAAACAGGCAATGACACCAGAACTGCAACAACAGAGCAATTAAACGACGGGGCTATTCTCATAATCAAAAGGCCCCTAAACCTAGTTCTCATAAATGCAGGGAGTCTGACTAGAAAAGGAACCTTTTAGAACCATAGAGAAGTTCACTAAATTACAGAGCAATTCCACAATCAGCAGACCATTACAGTTGGTCTCAGTGTCTCTTTATAGAGGGCTGACTACAAATGAGGAACTAAGCTAAGGTACTGGGCTCATAACCACCAGGCCTCAAGTTCTAATCTACAATAAATTAAACTACAGGGCTAGCAACAAAACTAACAGGCCCATTAATCTTCTTTGAGGACACTGATCCATGATAGGCATATACTGGCTGGTAAATGTGAAAATTAAAACAGTTTTGACAAAAACAGGCCATTAAGCCCCACAAAGATGATCAACCCTGTTGACCTTATTTCTCCAAAATAGCACCTACTGTATAAACTCGTGGATAAGTTCTCCCGCAGATAAGTCGGGACTTGACTTTACCGTATAATTTCTGGTATTTTATAATGTTGCTCGTATAAGTCGAATGCGGAAGACTACTATTGGTCCAAGAGATTATGACCTGCTAACGCCCACCTGAGAGAGGAACCATGGTGCATACGGCCTTTATTTTCTATGTGGGTGCGGCAATGCAATGTATCAGTGTGTGCTCCTAACCTCTCTCTCTCTTTCTCTCTCTATTGAGCCTACGTGACCACACGGTAATACCCAAACTCTTCCAAAGCAACATTTGCACTAATTTGTGTTTTTTGTATCACACTCTCATACACATTTATCGTAGGAGCATCCCTTATCTACAATGGAGCGTTCGATCAGAAAAAAATATGAAGCTGGTTTTAAATTAAACGTCGTTGGCGAAAGAAATTGGTAACCGCGCTGTGGCAACAAAATTCAATGCGTCTGAGAAACTGGTGTGAGATTGGAGGAGGCAAAAAGATGCAAAAATAAATTAAGTGTCGCATTTTTGAATGAGCTTATAAATCGGGATCTGATTTTATGATCGATTTTTCATGAGAATATATGTCGTGTCTCTTTAGAACAGGTAATCCACCTGAAGCTAAGCAGGCTCAGGCCCAGCCAGTACTTGGATGGGAGATCAACAAGGAAAACTTGGATTGCTGCTGGCGAAGTCATCGGTGGGCCTGGTCTATGTTTGGATTCCAATGTCCCTGTGCAGTGACAGAAACACTATTATGTAAAACAAAAAAAAAATGGTGCCATCCTTTGAATGAGATGTGCAACCAAGGTCTTGACTCCCTGTGGTCATAACTGATCCCCTGGGCATCTTTCAAAAAACGTAGTCCTGAATAAATTAGCCATCACAGGTCTTGCCCATTCTGGCCCACCAGTCAACCCCTGTCTCTAACTGACCGTCTTTCTGTTACTTCTTCATCATCTAATATATAATGTGTGGTGAACATACTGGCACAAATTTGGTTGCTGTTACATAATCTAGTTGAATGATGCACACTGGTGGCAGTTGAAGTGGCTACCCACTGTCTAGGTAAAGCACTTTTGAGTAGTTAGAAAAGCTCTATATAAACGTAACTTGTATTATTATTGTTATTAAAACATACCTCAGAAAAGTAAACCATTAAACATTAAAATGAACAGTATATTCTACAGGCTCAAGACACAGCAGCAACGCTGAGGCTATGTTCACACTGCAACTAAAAATTACTCAATTTTAATTTTGACTGTTCAAAATTATTTTACAAGTGATCCAAATACAATACAAGTATGTGCAGATATCTATCCAGAATGTGTTCCTTATGCACAAAATTAAAAAACAAGACAGATGGGACCTAATAGACCATCATGAATGGCAACAGCATGCTGGTTCTATGTCACTTCATGTTGTTTTTAGTTCAGGATTCCTGTAAATTTCTCAATTCCTGATGGTAAGGAAAAGAAATGAACAACAAAAAAAATTGTAGCTGTTGCTTTGAGTGCAATTATCAATGCTGTATCTTCTTCTTTTGGCTGCTCCCGTTAGGGATTGCCACAGAAAATTATCTTGTTCCATATCTTCTTTTCCTCGTCATCTTGCTCCGTTACACCCACCCACCTTCATGTACCCTCTCACCACATCTATAAATCTTCTCTTAGGCTTTCCTCTTCTCCTCTTACCTGGCAGCTCTATCCTTAGCATCCTTTTCCCAATATACTCTGCATCTCTCCTCTGCATGTGCACAATTATCACTGCTGTATTTGTGTGTAGAAATGTGCGGACATGACAGAGAAGCCAGGACTGGTGGATGCAAGCTGTGGAGGGTTATGATGCAAAACAGTGGGTTGGCAATTTGATCATTTATGTTGATGTTTGTCCAAATGAGCTTCTCCGAAAAATACGCACTTGAGGTGAACCACTTCTACTTGAGTTGGCTGACAGTGGTCACTTCAAATGTTTAAGTCCACCACTTTGCTTTCTTTCCATATGGCAACCAAGGTTGCGGTCTATAACATTCCCTACAGCAAGCAAATCTGCATACTTGAAGCGTTCCACATCCACTACCTCCAGAAGATCCTGGACATCACTTGAAAAGGCAGGGTTTCACATACTAAAATTCTTGAACGCTGCTGCATTGAGGCCATGCTACTCAACAGTGTCTTCCGCTGGACAAGACTTGATATCCGCATGGATAAGTCTTGGTTCCATAGGATTGTCCTGTATGGTGAACTTGCCAAAGGCTCCTGATCTTGGGGTAGCATGAAGAAACACTAAAAGGATTACTTGAAGTTTTCTCTCAAGGCCTGATCCATTCCATATAGGCAGCTGGAGATACTTGCTGGGAATCACGTGCTTTCGAGATGGAATGTAATTGAAGGAGTCGATCAACACACCCAACAGCGAGAAGAGAGTGACAAGAAATCACCGTCAACGCCAACCCACTGTGCCTGGGGGACAATTCCCCTGCCCATCATGCCCCTGGGCCTGTCTTTTCCGAATTGGGTTGTTCTCTCACTAGCAACTGAAGGAGTGACAGAGATGGGCAAATGGATGGACAACATCATCGTTTGATTGACGGACAGCCATGACTGGGTGGCTGGCTGGCTCTCTTTCCAATGGTGTACTGAGTCAGCACCATGATCTATTGATGAGTTTCAATGCAGAGATATGACCAGGGAAGCATAAACACTGATCTCCTCAACTCATTTTAAAATTGAAACATTCAAACACAGTCACATGTCTGTAGTGGCTTTAGTATCAAAAACTAAAGTAGTCTAAATCCAATCTTCATGTGTTTGTTTTGTTTGGTTTTTTTTTGGCTGTTCATATTTCTGTAAAAATATCAGACCTGTGCCACATATGAGTAAATAAAATCTAATTTGAACTGTAGTGTGAACGCAGCTAAAATTATGGATCAGATCCGTAATCTTCAATTTTAATAGAGCAGATCATGAAAGCCTCTATTGCAGTTAAGAGATGGATTTGTTGGAGATAGTTATCAGGTTTCTATAAACTGCAGAACAAGACCATGGCTGGCATCATACTCCAGTCCATTAGTCACAAGACACCATCTGGAAGCGGCACTACCCACCCATTTTAGTCTGGTACTCTGACACCTAACTAGTGCATCTCCTCCAGTGAAGCCCAACCTGCGTAAATGCTAACAAAGTATCATTCACCACTGAACAATGGGGGGGGGAATGGAAATTTTCCCTGGATTTCCTCAATATCATGGAGTAGAAAATACTACTGCTGGCATTCAGATCACTCCATGCTGTCTAATCTCCTCCATCCCTTTATGGAAGGTCTACTCTTTTTACAAGAGAGGAGAGGACAGTTTGGGAGCATGGGCCGAAAGTGCGTTGCCGCACCCACCGTGCAAAGAATCACCTGGATTAGGACACGAGTGTAGTGGGTGACACCTCAGCACCACACTGGAGTTGTTTATATGGTGCCTGGAGTGCCAATCCTGCTACCAACCATTGTTATTTTTTTATTATTATTTATTTATTTTATTATTTTGAGCTTCTGTAAAGTTTTAAGTTTCCCCTGTGGACAAATAAAGCACAATCAATCAATCAATCATGATCAATAATGATGATCATGATCTATCTATCTATCTATATGATCCTGCCAACTACGCTAAATATCTATCTATCTATTTAATCTTGCCAACTATGCTAAAATATCTATCAATCTATATGTATAATCCTGCCATTTACGCTAAAATATCTATCTATTATAAAGTGACTTTCATATCTATCTATCTAATCCTACCAACTACGCTAAAATATCTATTATATAGTGACTTTCATATCTACCAATCTCTCTATCTAATCCTGCCAACTACACTACACTACAATATCTATCTATTATAAAGTGACTTTCATATATATCTATCTATCTAATCCTGCCAACTACGCTAAAATATCTACTATATAGTGACTTTCATATCTACCTCTCTATCTATTCCTGCCAACTACACTATACTACAATATCTATTACAAAGTGACTTTCATATCTATCCATCTAATCCTGCCAACTACGCTAAAATATCTACTATATAGTGACTTTCATATCTACCTCTCTCTCTATCTATTCCTGCCAACTACACTACACTACAATATCTATAATAAAGTGACTTTCATATGTATCGGTCTATCTATCTAATCCTGCCAACTACGCTAAAATATCTACTATATAGTGACTTTCATATCTACCTCTCTATCTATTCCTGCCAACTACACTATACTACAATATCTATTATAAAGTGACTTTCATATCTATCTATCTAATCCTGCCAACTACGCTAAAATATCTACTATATAGTGACTTTCATATCTACCTCTCTCTCTATCTATTCCTGCCAACTACACTACACTACACTACAATATCTATAATAAAGTGACTTTCATATCTATCGGTCTATATATCTAATCCTGTCAACTACGCTAAAATATTTATCTATTATTATAGTGACTTTCATATCTATCTATCTAATCCTGCCAACTACACTACACTACAATATCTATTAGATAGATATGAAAGTCACTTTATATCTAATCCTGCCAACTACAGTATGCTAAAATATCTATCTATTATGTAGTGACTTTCATATCTATCTATCTATCTATCTATCTATCTAAGTAACATAAAGTAAAGATTTCCAGGTCTTTAAAGTCCTCCTTCTCCATCATACTGCCTGGTCATGTCTTTCTTGATTCTTTAATTGAAGAACAACTTTCTAGCATTTGTGTGAAATTTGCCCTTAACAATTTTCCAACCATTTGTCTACATTCTTGCTGAAACGCTATATAGTTTTAATTAGCTCCCACATCCCAAAGACCTGCAAGGTTACATTGATCTGTCCCGGTGTATGTTAGTGTCCAGTCTGTTATCAATTCCTGCATTGTGGCTCATCACAACATTGTATGGGAATACAAATAGATGAACCACTTTTGATGTTGATTCACAAGGGTTCACAATAAGCCTAATCACACGTACTAACCTAAAACAAATCTGAGGAACCCAACCCATATTCCAGATTAAAGAGCAGCTCTCCTAAAACCATTACCATCTCACCTCTCTTGTTTCATGAGCCCTTCTTGAATGCACATTACATAAGAAAAAAAAAAAGACATTGTTGAACCAAGACGAAACCACTAGACATGCAATGCACCTCTCTGGAAACTCTTATGGCCTCACTAAAAGCAGAAGTGGTTAGACACTGGTAAATGGTGTGGATTCAATTAAAATCTGCTGCTTAATAGAAGAGTCTGTTTTTTAAATATAAATGATTTCTCAGCAATCAATCTGGAAATATACAAGGTAAAACTAAAGGTAACTAGAACACCACTCACTTTAAACATTAATGAATGAATAACTTACATGTAGGATTTATGCTCTCTGGTAAAGCTTATTGAACCCAGAGATCAGGGACAGGGGCCAGCTTTAGGGGAAATACAAGAGAACATGGGGGAAGGGAGCAAACCATGTGGGCCCATCCACTAACATCTCCAGTCTCCTGCTGTAATGTAACCAAGAACAATTGCTTTTTGATGTCTTCTAACTCCCATCAACCCCAACACCCCCCCTCTTCACCAACCCAAACCCCCCCCCCCCACCAGACTTCCACTAGAGGGTGCATCAGAAATAAAAGGCCAGTGCGCTCTCACAAGGCCCACTCTTCACATTTTTCTCCTCATCCCCCTGGTGATCTCGCCTGTTTCTATGCAAAGGCAGACTTGACGGCCTAAATCCCATCTGCGTGTCACAATTTCCAGCACATTCATCCTGCCAGACGCTCTTCTCATCTTCTCGACGTGCTAGAAAATTTGAACATGCTGTCAGCCGTCATCTTTCCTCCCCCACATGAACAAAATGGTGGGTAATAAGTCTTATTAACCAGGGTCACAGTCTTAGAAAGTATAAAGAAAAAGAGGAAAAAAAATGCACAAACACACACACACACACCGTCAGACACAATATTGATTTTCCTTTCTTAGACAAGCAGACCTTCGGGATTTTTATTTTATATATAATAGACTTTAAAATACAAAAAATCCAGGCCAAGGCCTTTTTTTTTTTTTGAATCCTGGTAATCTGCGAGCAGATCAGGTTCAAGGTACATTTTATATCAGAGGACGAGACTAGAGGAACTGATTGAGGAAAGATGGCCTACATGCCTGTAAGCTTTCTGTTGTTCAACCTTAAGATTAAATTTCAACATGAAATCCACTCAAAACCAAAACGATGAGGTGTCCATAGACACGGCTCATTATGTAAGGTCCAGAAACCTCAAGATAAGGTGGGTGGAGGAGCTGGCCAGGCATGAATTGACAATGAATTGGTATTACCCAGCAAACAGCTACTGCAAAATATCCACAACAGCCCATGAGAGTGTCTGCTCTCCACCAAATAGACATGATGACCCAAGCAAGACTGGAATGATAGCCAATCAAAAACAGAGTCATCAATGACCTTGTTTGTTATTTTTCAAGGGCAGAGAGGAACTGCAGGTTAGCAGAAAGCCTGAAATAAAAGATAAGGGTTGGTCAGTTGAGGTGTATTGAGTAAAACATGGAAATGTGTCAGCATTTCTGGATTTGGGAGAGAGGGATGGGTGAAGGAATTTGGCCACACAAACACGGTGGCATAACAGCTTTTAATGAGTCAACGTTAAAAAAAAAAAAAAAAAAAAAAAAAAGTGCTTCTAGTGCAATGAAGGTGGGAGAAACAACAGGTGAAAAGTTAAAGATCTGGAGTCTCAGAAGCCTTGCAGAAGAAGAATTTGAAATTGCCTTCCTGATTGCAAAGAAATTATGAAAATAATACACTGAGATGACTTGAGCCGCAGGAGTTACTTTTTGAAGATGCCAGACAGATGGCCATAAAAAGACAAGAGTTACAGTTTGCTTCCCCTGTAGGTCCTGCACAAGAATGGACCACTGGGCAATGCCAACAAGTGGACCAGGAATAGTTACTCTGTATAATGTCTGCAAACGGCCCCGACACTGCATCCGGTCATATAATCAAGTCACTGGTTAAAAGAAAAGCCAGGCCAAGATAGAAAGACAGCATTTTACTTCTGGCCAGACAATCTAGATCAGAGACTCTTAACCTTTTTTGAGGCACGGACCCCTTTAAGAATCTGATGAAAGCTATGGACCCTCTTCCCCAGAAATATTCACATAAACACAACTTTGCATGCAATGAATATAATGTACTTTATTTATTGAGATTTGATTGTCTCATACATATATGACATACACAAAGTATTATTAAACTATAAAGTAAACAATGTAAACAAGACAAAATGTAAAAAGTAATGGCCACTCATTATAATTAGGAAATACAATCCTCTTGTGCAAATTAAAACAGATCTACTACTACTACTACGATGTTTTCTACTACCATCACTACTACTACTATGACATCTGCTCTCTCGTTATCTACTTTATTTCAATGAGAAAGTTGTTCTCATTTGCCTTGAATAAGAATATGAAACTATACTAATAATAATAATAACACATTTTATTTATACAAGGCGCCTTTCAGTGAACTCAAGGACACCGAACAAACAATAAATAAATACATAAAAGACACAATTATAAACAACTTAAAACATCAGAGAATCTAAAAATTAAAACCAAACAAAACCACAATAATCAGGAGGAAAAAGAAAAAGCCATTTTAAACAGATGTGTTTTAAGTTTACATTTGAAGGATGAATATGATTTGATATTTCGGAGATCGACAGGTAATGAATTCCAGAGCTTGGGAGCAGAACGGCTGAAAGCTCTGCTCCCCATGGTGGTTAGACGGGCAGGAGGGACGGTCAGATGGGTGGAGGAAGAGGATCTAAGGTTACGGGATGGAATGGCAACATGAAGAAGGTCAGACATATATGGAGGGGCGAGGTTATGGATGGCCTTAAATGTTAATAGCAGAATCTTAAAATCAATACGAAACTTGATCGGAAGCCAATGAAGCTGCTACAAGACCGGAGTAATATGGTGAATAGATGGGGTTCTAGTGATGATACGTGCTGCAGAATTCTGGACTAACTGAAGCTTATGAAGAGATTTATTAGGGAGACCAAAGAGGAGTGAATTGCAGTAGTCCAGCTGAGAAGTGACAAGACTATGAACAAGAATGGCAGTGGTATGAGGAGTGAGGGAGCGGCGAATGCGATTAATATTACGTAGGTGGAAATAAGCAGACCGGGTGATGTTATTAATGTGACATTGGAAAGATAGAGTACTGTCGAGGATGACACCCAGACTCTTGACCTGAGATGATGGGGAAACAACAGAGTTATCAATAATAAGAGAAAGATTATTGGTTTTGGATAATGATGATTTTGAACCAATGAGGAGAACCTCAGTTTTGTCACTGTTTAATTTAAGAAAATTCGAAGAAAACCAGGATTTAATTTCAGCAATGCAGTCAATAAGCGAGGGTGGTGGAAAAGAGGAGGTGGGTTTACCAACAAGGTAGAGCTGGGTGTCATCAGCATAACAGTGAAAATTAATGTTATATTTGCGAAAAATATTGCCAAGGGGAAGAAGGTAAATAATAAAAAGAAGAGGATCCAGGACAGAGCCCTGGGGCACACCAGAAGTAACAGCGGTGGGTTGGGATGTGAAGGTTTTAAGCTGTATGAACTGAGTGCGGCCTGAGAGGTAGAATCTAAACCAATCAAGTGGAGTGTGAGTAATGCCAATCAAAGATAATCTATTAAGGAGAGTGGTATGACAAATAGTATCAAAGGCCGCACTCAGATCAAGGAGGATGGAGAGCAGTCACGTTGAGGAATTATACTGGTGGTATGACCTAACAGACATGATCTAAGAATATCAGAACCATTTTGATGAAAACAGGCTATATATCCCAAAAAACCAACTCAACCCTAGTCACATAATTTCTCCAAACTAGCATCAAGTTGAGTTTTGGAGGTACCACTTCCTGCACACTCATTGGTAAATCATTCTAAGTGTCTACATCTCTCTGGGTGAAGATAAACTTTCTAACATTTGGGCAAAATTTACCCTTGAGCAGCATCCATTGTTGTCCCCATATTCTTTTCGAAGAATGCATTTTAAAATAAGATCACGGGTCCACCATTCCAATCCCCTCCATAATTGTTAAATTATTGAAGAAATCAGAGCAATATTGCATTATGTTTCTCCATTTTATGCTTCAACACATTTTTGTTGTGTGTAGGCTACACATCTTAGAACTAAGAGAAAAACCATCAGGACAGAGAGTAGCCAGTGTGCATCTCTCAAGCTACACAACATACAGATGGAAATCTATTAAAAAAACAAAGAAGAACTTCTGACAGTAGGATACAAGATACACCACATTCCTTTCCTTGTATTTGAACGATCTTGTTTCTCTCGTTCTATCTGGTGACTTGCTCAGGTAAAATGAAGGCCAATACTTCCTAACTGCATTTTTCCACAAGCCAGAGAATGCCTGAACTTGAGGTCTTAACTTAAAGAACCATCTCTTATGATTTGATGAAATGTCCAAGTAGGATTGTCTTAAATTGGATATCTAGGGAGCGACAGCTGCTGCCATTCTTATAATGTATTCATGTGTTAATCGTACAAGCTTCACAATATGAAATTCCATGCCATTGGCATTGTTAAGGGGATAAAGTATTTACAAATGGGTCTACCAAATCCATTAGGACAGAAAAAAGCGTTAAAAACAAACAAATCCAAGTCATAACATGTATGGGCCATCTCCCACCCAAAAGGAACAAGAAAAATAAAAAAGCAGACCCGTTTCACCCAAAGAGAGTAAAGGGCTTGGAGCCAAACCTCATCTTGGCCAGGCACCACGCAGGCAAGTGTGCTGCTTTGTGTGGATATTGCACAAACTGCTCAGTGGAACCACCCCCCTGAAGGCTGCCTCTTGCTTGACAGAATTATCTTCTGCGTCACACAGCAGAAGCAATGAGACTGCTGGCTCTGCAAGCTGAGAGTTTCCATTTCACGTTGCCTGCTGCACTTTCCAAGGCCGTCTGGTAGCTCCACCATTTCAGGCTTTGCTGCAGGACTCGTTCATCCCTCAACACTTATTTGGCTTGCTTTCCAGATGGAAATGTTTAAGAAGAGAACTGAAAAAGGGGGCTCTCTCATTTTCTTCCTTTCATCAGTGCCTACACCTAAACATTCAGATGAAAGACAGCCTTAAGATGGACGACAGGGGCTGGACTGTCTCTTGCAGCTCAGTATCGGGTTTCTGACCTGTTGGAAAGGTCAAAAGGCACTGGCTTTCAAGCTGCCTGGCTAATATCCCTGAACAAAAAAAAAACAAAAAACGGGGGCTAGCTAGAGGGACTGGAGGGCAGCAGCTTCTCTGCATGCAAGCTCTTGACCAGAACCTTCTCTGCAAAGGCTGCTACATCAGTCATAAATCATTCCCAGTGATGACTACATCAGCAGATTGTCCAAATGGAAAGGAAGACAAGTTTAAAGCTGAAACCCACAAACAATAGGGGCCGCCACATGAAAGGATTGGCTCTGGTCACTCGGGGTTCACTTCCCCAAGATGCATGTAGAAACACACACACACAAGCACACACAGAGCAAATAAAGAGTGAAGTAACAAGAGATAAGGAAGTGAACTACTTTGCCTAGGGAAGGAAAAGCAAAAAAAAAACATGTGCAAAAACACCCCATACAAGGAACTTGGCACAACCCGATATGGCAGAAAAGTTAAGATCTCCTGCTAGAAGCTATCACAGCAAAACATTTCCTAGTACATCCCGTGCAGTTCAACCACATTAAGAGTGGCTCTTGGACTTGAATCAATAATTTGGTCCATAATGTCCATTCCATGAAGGATATTTGGGAGGATAAGGGAAATTGTATCTTATTAGCAGTACTGGCCAGCAGGTTGGTCACATCAAGAACAAAGCAAGGTGGTCAGTATTTGCAAAAGTCAGGTCCTGTTTTGAAAGGGGATCTTCTGTCCACAGGCATCTTTAGACAAGTTCACAGATTTCCTATAGGATTATAAAGTATGAAGTTCGACTTGGTCAGACAAGAACATTGTTGTTACTTTTAAAATTTAAATAACAATGAACGAGACATAGATCAACCAATGATACAGTCAAATGAATCTCAATGAATTTCTTCTCAGCCTTAACTGGAATATTATTTATAGTCACCAATTAACAATACATGCAAATCTTTGTTTTTCCTTCAATTTGTATGCACACTTTTTGATGTTTCATGTAGTGCCTTCACAATAACAGTGTTCTGAGATGTTTACGGCGCAGAGGACAGTTTCGAGGTAAGTTTCCCATAGTCACGAATCATGGCACCAGAGTGTCAATGTGTTGCATATTGATTAACACATCGAAGGAAGAATTAGATTAGAAGATGATGAATCTATGGAGATACATTGCACATCCATCTCCAAATACAGTGATAGAACAATATAAGGATCCTATAGAAAGAATTGAAAACACCTGATATCAAAAAGCATTTCCCTCACCAGCAATATGCTGTATATTATTCTTGGAATTCCACCAAATATCTAGAAAACCATAGCATCCAGCAGTGTAAACCTCAAATAAAGTTATCACCATTATGATCAACTTTTTGGCTCTCACGACATTTATACTTGCTGTTGTACACCGATCATCCACAACATTCAAACCCATGAGACAGGTGAAGTGAACAACACTGATTACCTTGTTACCTCTCAAGGGGTGAGATATTTTAGGCAGCAAATGAATAGTCAGTTCTTCAAGGTGCTCTGTTGGAAGCAGAAAAAATTAGGCAAGCAACTTTGACAACGATCAAATTGGGATGACTAGATGACTGGGTCTCCAAAATGGCAGATCTTGTGGGATGCTCCCAAGATGCAGTGAATCAGTGACTAGATCATGGCCACCAACGGTCATTGATACTCATGTGAAGCAAAGTGTAGCCTATCTGGTCATGATTGCACCAAAGAGTTAATGTAGCACAAATTGATGAAAAGGTGTCAGAACACACAGGGCATCACAGCTTGCCCCATGCTGATCTCTCGCCACTGCCAAAACTGCCTACAAATTGACACCTGAGCATCAGAACTGGATAATGGAGCAATGGAAGAAGGTAGCCTGCTCTGATGAATAATGTGTTCTTGTAGATCACCGTGGGAGGCCGGGTCAGCATGGGTGTCAATTACCTGGGGAAGAGAAGGCAGCAGGATGCACTATGGGAAGAAGGCAAGCCAACAGAGGCAGTGTGATTTTCTGGGCAATGTTCGAAAATCTTGGGTTCTGGGATTTATGTGGATGCTATTTTGATATGTATCACCTACCTAACAGACTTCTGCAGACCACTTTACACCCCTTCATGGCAACAATATTCCCTAACGGCAGTGGCCTCTTTCAGCAGAATAAATGCGCCCTGCCACACTGCAACAATTATTCAGGAATGGTTTGAGGAACATGACAAAGACTTCAGTGTGTTCTACTACCAATACATCTACTCTAAATCAACAGTACCAGGCTGTATAGTGGATATAAATGTTCATTTTTATCTGACCGTCATGGACCCCCTGAAACCTAACCATGGACACACTAGGGGTCAACAGACCCCCGGTTAAAAAAAAAACTGATCTGGATGAACTCCACCATCTAAGAACGTGATGAACAAATAATATAGGGTTCTCTATCACTGCCAAAATATGGCAAACCACCTCACTCTGTAAAAGAGTTCAAGGACTTCAATGAAAATATCCTTTGAAAATGGCTTGTTTTGGAAAGACCAGCTCTGCTAACTGGACCGAGAATTTCTGAGTGAAAATGAAGATATGTGTAATGCTGAGAAATAAAGGACAGGCCATGTTTGGATTGTCCCAGCTTCTTGAGATGTCCTTTTTGGTGACAACAGGTAGACTGGAAAAGAATTATTTATCAGATAAATATTTGTAATGAGTCAAGTAAAATGCCACACTGCAACAGTTATTCAGGAATGATTTGAAGAACATGACAAAGACTTCAATGTGTTGACTTGGCTTCCAAATTACCCAGATCTAAATTCGATCGAGCATCTGTGGGATATGCTGAAAAAACAGGTTCAATCCATGGAGGCCCCACCGCACAACTTACAGGACTTAAAGGATCTGTTGCTAATGCCTTGGTGCCAGATACCACAGGACACCTTCAGAGGTCTTGTGAAGTCCAAGCCTCAATGAGTCAGAGTTGCTTTGGCGCTACGAGGACGACATACAAAATATTAGGCAGGTGTTTTAATGGTGTGGTTATTTGTATTCATTGAACCTTTCCAGAAAGATCCTTAAAATACTTCCATAACCAAATTTTATTCTGTGTACTTACATGTTGCATTTTGAATACACTGTATTAGAATGATAAGTAAACTAAAGGTTTTAAGAATTTGGCAAATTTGCCTATAGATAAGGTGGTCTTGATGTTGGTCCTACCATAATGATAATATTGAAAGAATTGACTCAAAAACCATCTAAAGCTACAAAATCACAAGACCTTTACTTTGCCACTTTTGATTGCAAGTAAGAGGACATGATTAACAATATTAAGAACAACTACTGAGAAAGCAATTTTCAAGCAAGTCGCACAGTGGCAGAGAAGTGCCTTAACGACAAAAAATAAATGTGTACAATTCAATCTAGTAAACTTGTCAGGTTATTGAATCACTAGGCTGTCTGAGTTGAACTACTACCAGTATCCATGAAATGTGCTTCTAAGCTTCGATGAAGAGGAGCTCCCATATTTCAAGACTCATCCATCTTTCAGAATCTCTTCAACAATGTAACCAAAAAAGAACAGGAGCCTGCTAAATGATCATGCAGGGCTAAGGTATTGAGAAGATCAAACTTTATGGACGAGAGAAGACCATTCAACATATTAGGCTCATCTATGCTATCTAAAATATCTCAACCAGACATTTTTTAAATGTTGTCAGGTTTCCCATTTCAACAGCATGACTCACTGCGTGGCACACTTCCAGGATACTCAGTGTGAGGAAGTACATCCGGGTGTCTGGTCTTAAATAAACTTCCCTTAAATTTACACTCGAAGACCTTGAGTATGGAAATGACAGTTTAATGGCAAAACACCTTCTAGTTCAGCAATGGGAATTTGGCATTTATGTAATGCATGTGTTAAAATTAAAGTGGCACCACAAATTAAAGTGGCATGCTTCTCCATTGGAAAGGTATTACACAGGTGAGGAGCACTACTTGGTCTTCTACAGATATGATTTTTAAAATTGACGTTCAGCAATTCAGCCTTGGTTTCTTCAGAGTAGAAAAACTTGTTTCTCACAGTCTGAGAGTCCTTTATCCTCCTTAACATTACTTTTTTTCTTGAGAAAATATGTTAAAAGCATTGCATTTTTTTGCTTGAAAAATTACAGGTCAGGTCGGGTAGCATGTACTGGTACAGTGCATTGCCACACCCACCACACGATGAAACAGCACGGGATGCTTGTTGGCAACCCCCCAGGCATACACACGGTCCAGTCCCACCCTCCACAAATGATCATCTCTCTGCCGCAGCCAGGTATTACATGGGTGTCCCCTTGGCCTGGTCAAGCCACTCGGGTCCCCAACAATGAGGATCCTGTAAGACGGAATACCTTGGGAAATCGTGCCACATGGCCATAGTGGCATAACTGACACTACCTCACAATGCAGGTCATGTGCCCCTTTCAGGACTCCATGAGCAACACAAAGTCAAACCAGCAGTACCCATGGATTCTCAGAAGAGACACAGTACTGAAAGAGTCCAGTCTTCATCTCAGGTCACTGGATAGCGTCCATGTCTCGCAACCAGACAGGAAGCACCAGGACTCTAAAGACTTGGACCTTCATCCTTTTGCTCAGATATTGGGAGCGCCACACAACCCCTTTCCAGCGACCTCATGACCCCCCCCCCATGCTCTCCCAATCCATCTACTGACTTCATAGGAAGAGTCACCAGAGCCATGAATGTCAGGCTGATACATATTTATTAAAATCTCATCCTACTTTCAAAACACTAAAAGTACAAAGTCAGAAGTGTAGAAAGTATAATAATAATAAAAACAATAATAATAAAATATAAATAATAATAATGCCAATACTGTATATACTGAACTCCGTACTAACCCCTACTTTCTCTGCCGTTCTTTTACCAGTTTTCTGTGGTGGCGATCTGCGCCACAACCACCTGATTAAAGCACCATGCAGTCGCTACACTGATGGATGGAAGACCAGAGGTCCACATGACCATCACTGTCTAATTCTTCCACGTGAAAACGATGAGAACTGATTGACATCATTTACGTTAGGTAGAATGCCCAGTGGGGGCTGGGTGGTCTCATGGCCTCGGAACCCCTGCAGATTTTGTTTGTTTTTTTTCTCCAGCCCTCTGGAGTTATTTTGTTTTGTTTTTTTTATATATATATTTTGTACATTTTTTCTTTCTTCATCTTGTAAAGCACTTTGAGCTACATAATTTGTATAAAAACGTGCTATAGAAATAAATGTTGCTGTTGCTGTCATTTGTGTGGTATATCTTTAAGAACGGTGAAATACACAATCCAACATCACAGTCGGGACAATAGTAGCGTGATTCCTTGCGGATATTCTTTTCCAGGCTTTTGAACAGCACACTGCACATGTGTGACTGACACGAGCTTCATGCTCAGATTCATCAGAATCACTTTAATTTTCGATGTCCATTTCAATTTCACTGCCTGACGACAGATTCAGTTCGTTATCACGGTCAAGAGCTTGCAACACCTAGGCTGCTGAAAAACATTGAGGCTAGGAGAAGACATGACTGCAGTGCTGCTTGGGTAATACTCAGACCTGTTGCTTACACAAGACACATTTATTTCCCAAACAACACTCGGCACTAACCCTGTTGGCACTTTTACAGCCAGAGTAATCTTTGGATCTAATGCTTATGTGCAACATGTCCATACAGTTGCCCGAGTGATGCGCGGGACTAATGGTTTCACAACTGTTTTTATACTTGGGTCTAACGCTAAGGAGGTTAACTGACTTATTGCATATTCCAAGAAGGCTTTCATGTGTTGTCTGGCCACTCTGCCAAAAAGCTCAGATTAGTTGCGTGTTGCAGTGATGGCTCTCCTTCTGGAAATTTCTTCCATCTCCACACAGGAGTTACCCCTCTTATCAAGACCCATCTGCCCTGATTGCTCAGTTTGGCCAGGCAGTCCGCTCTAGGAAGAGTTGTAGTCGCTCCAAGCTTCTTGCATTTAAGAATTAATGGGGTGGGGACTGTGGTCTTGGGAACCTTCAATGCTACAGAAAAATTTCTATAGGCTTGCCCAGATCGGTGCCTTTACACAACCTTCTCTCTGTGCTCTGCAGGCAATTCCTTTGACCTCATGGTTTGGTTTTGTCATTTGTGGAACCTTCTACAGACAGGTTAGTGCCTTTCCCAATCAAATGAAACAACCACAGGTGAACTCCAAACAACGATCAACAGAATGGAACGCACAACAAACCAAATTTCAAGTGTCACAGCAAAAAGTCTGAATACTTATGTCAATGTGATATTTGAGGGTTTTTTTATTATTTTTAATAATTTGCAAAAATTCCAAAACTCCCGCTTGCACTTTGTCATTCTGGAGTATTTAGCGTTACTTGATGAGGAAGATTATCTAAATGACTGTAGCATAAGTCTGCAACATAACAAAATGTGTAAAAAGCAAAGGAATGCCCCATTGTGTCACATCATGGAAATGCCAACCCTTGCTGATCTCGAGCAACCACTTCTTTCCTTTTTTTGCAATTCCAGGCACTGTTGCTAATATCGTTTCTGTACATGATGCCTCTTTAGCTACAGGACTTTACAGTAGTCTACACAATTTTTGTTAAATCTGTGAGAAGATGACATATTGGATCCTGGAGCCTCTGTTAGCGCCTAGAAACAGGGCCTTAGCCAGAGAGAGTCTGGTACAGGTTTGAGTCAGTTAGTTGACAACTATAAACCTGGAAATGGGTAAGCTTGTCGGATTTGCAAGTAGGCAAGCAGTACCGCACTTGACAAAAGGTTACTGCACTCCACACCAATTTTTGTAAAATGACTTTTCCATGGAAGTTTCCTCCATCTGGTCTACTCTACTCTCAGTAAATGTTTTGGTATCTTTCCTGTGTCTTCCTTTCCTGCCAACTCTTCCCATTCTTTCTTCCACTCTTCTCCTTTTACAGCTTTCTATCCCATCCGTAATTTTCTGTGTTTTTCCTTTCTCCACCTTCATACAGAAAGTTGAGGAATTAGACACATAATCCTGGAGCATTCACAAGGGAAAAAACTTGATTGCTTAATATGTCTCTGCAAAGAAGCACAGAATCAGAAACAATAAGAGACACAAAAAACAAACGAAGCTGTCAGGAAAGAGGCTAGGGAAAGAGCGTGCCAGACTCATTTGTTAGTTTAAAAACAAAACCTAATTAATTGTACAGAAGCAAGACTCCATCCTTGAGATGTTTTACAGAGAAAAGCCAATAAATCTGATGGATATTTCTTGTTTGCTTCCGAATGGTTAATCAGCCACACTAACTCTACTCAACTCACATTAACAGCTTCAATGTGGAATATAATTTAATTAACAGGAAGCGGACTACATTCATACCAAAGTTAATGGAATTCCTAAAGATAACAGCATGAATCTGTCACCTGATGCTATGTATTATATTTGTACCACGTTTGCTTCAGTCTTTGAAAACTGGCAACTAAGGGAATCGATGGCCTCCTTACCTTCTACTGGTTTGTGTCTTAAATTAAAAAGTTTTCCATTCTGCTACTCTTGATTCCTGACAGCACTCTTTGAATGGAGGTAATGCACTGAAGAACTGTGATCATGGTGCTAGAGTGGCAATGCGTTGCATGTTGGTGATTGTTGCAAGTACTAATTTCACTTTACACCACAGTAAACGTTAACTTGAAGATAAGCGAGATTTGTTTTGTTGACTGCCCTTTGCTTTGTAAATAAAACCAGTTATGCATCTGAAATAGCAGCTAATTTTTAAATGAAGTATTCAGAATAGCAAATTATTTTTTTCAATTCTGCTTGCTCATTATCAAATATTCTTAACGTTAAGATCAGCCAGACATATTAATTAGGTAAGTAGGTAAGCAATTGTTATCTACATAGACCTTTTCACACAAAAGTGAGTTAACACATTAAAACCAGGAATAAAATGCATAAACATACACAATAAAACATAGAAACAGACAAAAGCAAAGCTTAATGAAATTCAAACCAGGAATAAAATGTAAAGACGTACACAATAAAACTTGACAACACAAAAAAGCAAAGTGAAGACCAGAAATACTTTTTGCATCAGTAATGTTGAAAAAAATTCAAACGAGGATAAAATGCATAGACATACACCGTAGAACACTGAGGTTGCTAAAAGGCAAGCTTGAATAAATGGATCTTAAGCTCCTTTTTAAAAATGTTCATGGTGTCAACTGATCTCATGTCTAAGAAAAAGAATTCCACAATTTAGGGCCCACTGCCTTAAATTCAAATTCATAATTTACTTTCTCGTATACAAATTATTTAAGTATTGCAATTGTCTAAAAATTCGATGTTGAGACTTTGATTAATCTCATTGTTCTAGACCTCCCTGACTTTCTCATATAGGGAATGTATTGGAATCCTCGAAAAATTCCATTTTGAGATTCTGATAAATCTCGACGTTTAGTTCCAAAATACCATTTTTGGAATTATGTCTGTCTGTGTGAGTGTGTGTATGTAAACATGATAACTTGAGTACGCTTTCACTTAGGTCAACTAAATTCTGCATACAAGTATTAGGTACCAACTTTCAGACTATTTCCGCTAACCAGAAGTGATAGTTTACCTTTTTATTCATGCAGCTGCAGAGTCCGATTTATTCAACTTTACTTTTATTATTACTTTTACTTATTACGTTCATTATATTATTAATATGATTTGATTTGTTGTTGATGGTTTTTTAATGTACATACTATAAAAATATAATCATTGTCTTGCGGTTTACTCCTCAAATATCCATCCCCATTTCTGAGTATACAAGAAAGTTGAGGGGAGACCACTCTCGATTTTTAGTCTAACAGAACCTGATCAGAAGACCTTTAGAAGATCTACTGGTGATAAACTGCTGCAGTAACATACAGTAGGTTGGACTTTGACCATGTAGGCCACTAAAAGTGAGATGCAGGATTTTAAAATAATCTCTGGTTCCATTCCATTTGAACTAGTGTGGTGCTGAGGTGTCACCCACTGCATGGCTGCACTCAGGTCTTAATCTGGGATCCTGAGTTGGTTTGTCATGTGGTGGGTGCGGCAATGTGCTGTATCAGCACCTGCTCCTAACCTCTCTTTCTCTCTGGATTTCAACTGATGCCAGTACAAAAAAAATAAATTAATGAAAATTTTACCATTTTGTACACAGGTTAACATCTGATAGGGACACAAAAGGTTTGAGCTTTTTCTTTGCAATTCCTTTCATTATATCAGTCTAGCTTGTACAAAAGAGAAACGGTAAAGTGATCAGAGATCAGCAACCACAAACTACTGTACCCTCCTGCTTTGCTGAAAAAAAAACAAAAAAAAAAAAACAAAATGCAATACTGTACATATCAGAATAACACATCAGAGTGCGCTCTTGGTTTTGACTGTAGTCAGAGAAATCTACAACAAACTGCTATTTATAGATTTATGCATATAATAATAATAATATGCATATATGGAATCATGAGCTCATTCAGTTGAGCGCTCAACCTGGGTGACTGACGGGAGCAGTGCCACCACCGTGTGTTCTTCATGTAGGCTTTACCTAACAGTGGCTAGCACCAGAACTCCTGAATCAGCAGTACTATTCTTCAATCTCTTATAAAGAGGGAGTGATCCACAAGATTATACAATAAAATTTTCATCTTAAATGAGAAAAGATTAAAAAAATGCTTATGAATGTAGATGTAGGCTGCTTTACTTTAGAGTGCTAACAATGGACTGTCCTTGAGATGGGATGGCCCTAACTGTTGTGTAAATATGTTTAGGCAGGGTCACATATTTATGGATTTAGGTATATTGGAAGAAGTCGACTCTCGTAGGTATGAAGTCATGAGCTCGTTCACTTAAGCGTTCAACCTGGGTGACTGAGAGGAGCAGCGTCATCATCATATGTTCTTCTTGTAGACTTTATCCAACACTGTTAGTCTACAAGACTTACTGACTACTAGTTGTCATTTGTCAATTTTCCAAGCCCAATCCTTCACATTTTCCGTGATAGGCGGTACAGATGGATGCCCCGGTGGTTGCCGGGCATTATGCAGTCTCTTAGTTTTCCTTTTGCCACTTGGGTCTGCTCAGATTGTGTTACTTGCTATTTTACAGATCGATTTATGTACATCAGCTCCATGATCAGCCTTTTGGCAAGTTTGAATGTTTAGCTCATCATCATAATTAGTAAAACGTCCAGCCATGTCTCTTCATTACATAATTTGAGACAGTTCTATCTACCCTACTACTCTCTTATTTTTATCTATAGGGGTACTAACAGCAGAGTATTAAATCACTTCTGTGGTACACTAAAGGTATCATTTTGCATCTGATCCTGTCCCGATTCACTTTTAAACTTGAGATAATAGAAGGGCTTATGATTGCAAATGAAGAATAAATCATAATTCTGATTTATCCTTTATTATGAAGCATCATATCCACACTTTAAAGAGCCTTTTCAGTGTCAGCAATGCACATTCAGCTATATCAGCTGACATGTGATGTCTTACTATTACGCTTCGTCTTGCATGGCTATTGGTTTTATCCATATTACCTAAAACTATCAGGTGTAATTAAAAATATTCAGACCACCCTTATTACATTTTTGAAACCTCTATAAAAAGGAGCAATAAGACTACATTTAGTTTAATTCCATCTGTCATTCCCCTGATGGCTGGCTCCTCTCCACAACACTCATCTGGCGTCTCACACTACACAGTTATTAAATCACACACTCTACTTTGCACTATTTATTTATTTAAATTAAAAATGTCGTATACCTTTTGTGTAAAAATAAAAATTTTTCTCTTTACCCGGAAACAACTACAGTGAGTTTGGAAATGACGAACACCAAAAGTTACTTTACAGAATTTTTTTTAGTTGCTTTGAATAAAAACATCTGCGGAATAAAATTTGTAATATTAAAGATCATTACAATACAACATTTAGGACATTCAGTCACTTCATTTGTCAGACATGAATAGACACAGTGCAATGGTTTATATAAAAGATAAGCGGACAGTGATTTCTCACAGCTTCTGGCTTTAAGTACCAAAAGGCCGCTTAGCTGGGAGATAAAATAATCAGTCAGCCCATGTAAGCAATTATGGTGCGATTTTGTCTGTTCTTTTTCCGGTTTTCTGTGGTGGCGATCTGCGCCCCCACCACCTGATCAAAGCACCGTGATGTCCCTTCATTGATGGATTTAAGGCCAGAAGTCCACATGACTGTCACCATCAAGTTCTTCCATGAGAACCTTGAATACAATGAGGACTGATTGAGGTCATTGATGTTAGGTAGAATGCCTAGAGGGGGCTGGGTGGTCTTGTGGCCTTGAAACCCCTGCAGATTTTATTGTTTTTTCTCCAGCCATCTGGAGTTTTTTTTTGTTTTTTCTGTCCTCCCTGGCCATTGGACCTTACTTTTACTCTATGTTAATTAGTGTTCCCTTATTTTAATTCTTATTTATTTTGTCTTCTTTCTCTTTCTTCATCACGTAAAGCACTTTGAGCTCCATTATTTGCATGAAAATGTGCTCTAGAAATGAATGTTGTTGTTGTTGACTTCATATATTCACTGCTTTACTGTTTACATTAGGGTTGTGCAGAAAAAGTACCAAAAATGCTCATTTTAAAACGGTACGGTACCAGCATTTCAGGATTTTCAGTACTGGAAGTAAACTTTAGCTTTCCACTCAAGCCTCTGTATGCATCCTTTCCTTGACATTCACTATCGCAGGTATGGAACAATGTTAATTTTGTGTACTTAATGAAAGGAAACTACAAGTTTCAACCTGATCAGGACAACTGTTGCTTTTATGAGAGTGGGACTTTACAACTATCAAGCGGGAAATGGTGCAGTGTATCACGGAAGCGAGCAATTGTGTAGTGCATCTGGGAGGATGGAGTACGATGGGAGGGGGGGGGGTTTCAGAGTTATCTGTTATTTGCATCTGAACTGTTTTTGTACTGGTACTGAAGTCTGAAAGATGTTATCGATACAGAAATCAACATTTTAGTACCGATCCAAAACTAGTTTACATATACACATTTTATCTATTGTCATACACCAGCACTTAGGGAACACCTTCAGAGCTCTGATAAAGAAGCAGTACCACTGCACGCCAAGACGAGGCACAGTTGTTAATACTTCGCCCTTTCCTCTGCAGTTCTAAAGAACACTCAGACACTGACTGAGATTCCTTCCTTTGTTTCCCTGGAAGTCCTCCATAAACCTATAATCTATAAACCTAACAACTACCTGAAGAGGTTGTTCACTCATGGACCAGAGAGAAGAGGAGACCAAGTCCTGCCTTGTGCTCTACATAAGCTTGATACCTTGGGTTAAACTGTCCCAACTTTGTTCTCTCTATTTCTTCAACTGTTGATGTTTGTCTTGTCTTGCATATACATTACTGTTTATACACATACATTCACACAAATACATACATACGTATTATACGCACAAGGATTCTTCACAGGGCTTCTGTACTTTTTCATTAACTTGTGGAACCTTTACAACATTCTAGCTCTTAGTCTGCAGCTGTATGCCTTACTGTCAAGTGTGTGAGTCATTAACAAGTTGTAAAAATGGCCATGTTGCTATCATTTCACACCAAAGAAGAATAAGGAAATGTTGTGTAATTTTTGTGGGTAGAAGGTGTTAAGTGGAGATGAAATTCACACACGTTTCTGTGCTCAGTAAAGGGAGAACGTTTTACAAGTGGATAAAGGTAAACTTCAAAAATGATTAAGTCAATCGCGATGGTCGCAGACCACTTGGGATGGCTTTCAACATCAGCCACCGAAGAGAAGTAGAAAGAACACAGGACCATTACTCTGACTGACACAAAGTATTGAAAGAAGAAATCAGTGATGTCAAGGTAGTAAGAGCTGTGCATGAATGACTTTGCACTCAACTAGAATTCTTTCGTTCTGAAGGCACAGCAAGTTCTGAGTAAGTGTACTGAGAAACAGAGACTATACAACCTGCTTAAGTCAAGATGTATCAGTAAGGTTATCCAGCAATAAATAATTCTGCTCCAATATTCAAACCTGGAGGAACCCAGAAAATGTCCATTAAACCATCAGAAATATGCTTTTGTATATTAGAGATGTAGTGAGTGCATACAGTGTATGTCAGCTGGAAATTCCCAACAAGTAAATCATAACTCAGTTCTTTAAACAAATTTACTGTACTGGATCAAATGATTCAGATCATGCCATGAACCTAAATATCATCACTAGCAATCACACAAAAACAGCTTTGGTGTGTATACTTCAAGTGAACTTCTAAACATTTACCAATGTCAGATCAGCAGCTGCATTTTAAATGAATAGCAAACATTTCTTATAGGGCTATTATTGTCATGTGTACAGAGTACAACGAATCCTTACCTGCATGTGCTAATCAACATGCAATACATTGCCGTTATTAGTGAGAAGAACTACCGGAGCTCAAAACGTCCGTCTTCCTTACCTTACATAAAGTGGTTTTCACTTCAATCCCAAATTATGCTACAAGGGTTATTTCCATATTATTCATTGGATTTTGCATGCTTTATAACTACTGGTAAAGGATTTGCTTCTTCAGATCAAGACTTCATCTTCACCTGCTTATCCAAGTGGGGCTGCAGGGAGAGGATCAAGACATTTTCAAAGCAAAAATAATTCCTAATTGCTTTCCCAACTAGTTAAAACTATCTACTAGGGATCTTCAGTTTGAATTCAAAGTAAAGATAATGGAGATAATAAGGTTACCCTGGACTTCCAGTGGCTGTCTAATCTAAACAGACTGAGCGCACAGGAGATGCGTCATGTGGTTTACAAAGCTAAACCAACTGAACATCAATGATGGTCGCATCACATTTGTTTACATCAGTGCTTTAGAGTTTGAAATGCTCCTCTCATCTTGATGTACATCACTGAGTCAGCAGCAGTTCTTAAGAGTGAAGGGTTCTGTTCTGCCAATGATGATTAGAAATATGGAACAATGGGAATAAAGTGGATTATGGGGGGGCAGGGGCGGGAATTACAGCTATGCATATCACTGAGCCAATTAAAACAAAACTGTTCAAATTCTGAGGAAGAAAATAAAAGTTGTATTGAGTGATTTTTTTTAATGAAGGCACTTTGAGTAATTGAATAAGCCTTCTTCACTTTAGGATTGTCACCAAGCATTAAGTTAAAATAAATTACATTTACGAGTTCTGCTTTTAATGACTCAATGCGGTTTGCTTTTCTTATATTCTTAATCCCTTACGTTTACACACTGATCTAACCATTAGGAGGCCTGAGATAATATAAACTTTCTGAAGCCTCATAAACAGTGCTGTGTTGAGGTCACCACTGAACATAAAAACAGTTCATTAGGAGCAACAGCAGATTTCTCTGTAGGGTTTTATCTTATAATAATAATAAAAGTAATGTGTATTGAATCTATTGTTAGCAAAGTCCTTGGCATTGTTAGCAGTAATTCATACCAGGCCAACACTGACCAACTGCCCCTAACTCTAAAATTGAACTAAATTCTGAAATGTACTTCTACTCAAAGACCACCAGCTATGCTCTCGCTCAAGAGGTTCCTTGAGTGGAGAGAGGTAAGGAGCAGGCGTTGATACAGCGCATTGCCGCACCCACCACATGAAAAACCAATTTAGGATTCCAGATTAGGACCCGAGTGCAGCCAGGCAACGGGTGACCCCTCAGCACCACACTAGTTCAGATGGAGTGGAACAGTGTGAGGTTTTTTTATGGTGGCTGGAGTGCCAATTCTGCCACCAACCCCCAGGATGGAAGGCCTACATGCAGGGCTGGACGCAGATTAACGTCAAACACCCAGGACAGAGCAAATGCAGGTTAAGGGCATTGCTCAAGGGCCCAACGGAGTAGAGTTACTTTTGGAGTTTACGGGATTCAAACCGACAACCTTCCAATTACCAGTGCAAATCCCTAGCCACAGAGCCACCACTCACCCAACACTCCTTTTGAGTGGGTTAATATACCAGTCGACAAACTCAGAGGTATCTACTTAATATTTTAACAAAAAAAAAAATGCATATGTTTCGCACTTTTTGAGCATATGACTGGATAACTAACATGCAGATTACGCAACACAAGTATTATGAGATCCTCACCCCCCCCCACCCCCATTTAGGTTTTCACATTGTTTGCCATTGGCTTGTATTATAATCTTTTTTTTTTTCCATTCTGCATGAAAATATGAAACTCCCAACTATTATTACAAACTATGTGGAGTAATTAACATATAAAGAAAAATTCATTTCTGGGTAGAATATAGCTTTTAAGGCTTTTGATTGCACATTTGAACCCCATTTTAAAATGTATGAAACAAGGTAGGTATGTTTTTAAATGATTCACTAAATTTATAAAAAAAATTATTTTAGAATACACAGTTTTGAGGCAAATTAATATATACCATAATTGTGAAATAATAACTTTGACATGCCGAATATCGAACATATCCTTTAACGGAGGCTGAGGGGAACGTATAAAATCAGGTACGAGATCATGAAGGAGAGACGTGGTGTTTCATCATTTTATCTATTTTCTATGTATAAAAATAAATTTATGCAGCTTTATCTATAGGATTGACTTGGAAGCCCCTGATCAAAAACAACTTAAATATATGGACTAAACAGAATAAACTGCTACAAGAGCTTGTTTTGCTTCACGTTGCCCAGCTCGTCTGCTTAGAAGACGAATAAACTACTTGGCTACCCTGTTGGACCTTACTCTTCTTCCACCAGATAATATCAGTCAGTCAGATGTCATTTCAATTTCAAATGTGTAACTTCATGTGGCCAACTCAACACCTGACTAGTCACCTGACACACTTAATAATAATGTCCATGATTACCTCAATGGCAATCTTTATATATAATACGCTACCGTGGCTGTTCATTTGTCTGTTCAGGATTTTAAATTACCTGTAGCTCGCAAACTGTTTGACCTATTGACATGAAATTTGGTACACATACACTACATGACGTCTAGTATTTGCTTTCGAGGTGATAATTGACCTCCAAGGTTATTCCTCTTTTTATTTTTATTTTACAGGGTGTAAGAGCCATTTTCATAGTTTAGATAGTATAAGATTCATGAATATTTTACTAGATGACAATGTATAATCTATGGGAAGTTCCTATAACCCCCATAAGTAGAACTGAATTGGTATATTCTTGCCATTTCTAACAGCTGTGAGTAAACATTATTCTTCAGTTAGTGACAGCCTTACCATGTGTAAGGCATAGAGGGCATATGGTTTTAAACCGTGCTTGCGCCCACGCCTATGGGCTCTTTGAGTGTGTGAAGTAACATGTAAAGATAACGAGCTTATATAAGCACGAAGCCGTGCGCTTAAAGCGTACAGAAGAACTTTTAAGTATAGAAATAACTAAAGTTCCTCAAGAAAGGCGAAGTTTAGACAAGATACATTTTTCTTTTTTTTTTTTGCTTTTTATTCTACATGTGTAACTTTTTTCTTTTATACTTGCGTGGATTATTTGCTTTTAACTTTCACTAAATAATTTTAAAAATAACTTTTGGACTGAGAGATTTCTTTCAACATGCATTTTACCCGTGCTTGATCTCACCTTATGCTTCAGCGGCTACACAGGGTGCCCACAAAGTCTCTTTACATTTTCAAAAAATTACTAAAAAGGCAATTGATGAGATATGTTAATCAAATTTGTCCTATGTACTCCGTCGTTATCAAAGTTTGTAATCACATTGCATTTGTGTATTTCAGGCACCCTGTTAATGAAAGAGAGGCTGTTGAATAAACCCCTAAAAAAATGGCTACTCCTCAAGAAAGGTTTATTGGTGGTTTATTGAAACAAAATTGGATTGGAAGGGGTGGCCTATTCCTTGGCCACCTCGTTCACCAGATGTCACTCCCTAGGACTGTGGGGTTATGTTAAAGATATCATGTATTGAACAAAGATACGGGACATTAATGACTTGAAGCAAAAGATTACTGATGCCATTGCCACCATTGATGATGCTATGCTACAGAGAACATGGCACGAGCACCGTCTTGATGTGCTTCATGCAACTAACGGTGCCCATATAGAGGTGTATTAAATGAGGCAAAAAAAACTTCAATATCTACTCCTCATTTTGTAATAATTTCCACAAATGTGTCTATTCATTTGTTTTTTTAATAAAATCTTGAAATTGTAAAGAGACTTTGTGGACACCCTGTATTTTATTGAAGAATCAACAGGGAGGTCATCCCTACCACCTTCGCCGTCACTTCCCCTACCTTTTCATATCTTAAATAATTCTTGAGGCAGATTGAAGACTTAAGTGAAAAATTAAGAAAAGCATACTAAGTAATTGCAACACAAACACTGACTTAATCAGTTTTAAGGTGAAAAGATGCCGACGAAAGAAGAGAAGAAGCAGGCCGCTAGGGTGGAGAAAAGAAGAACTGCTCAGGAAGCAGCACGCGCATCAACCTCTGAGCAAACGAATGCTAAACGTACAGAGACAGAGGCTGAAAACTAGGAATGCTCAAGTCAAGTGTATTCACTGCACGTTATCATGCAGTGCGCCGTTACTGGTTTGAAGATAATTGCCCAGAGAGCAGGACTTCGGTTGACTACCCAACATCTGGCATACACCAATTTTTCTATTTCCTTGTGAGCCTTCAAATATTTTACAGATGTCATTGCCATGAAAAACAAGACTAGCTTCCCCCTCCAACCAGCGGATATTGGATTGCACGTCAAATACCTTTGTGCAACTCTAGCAGAAGCAAGAATACGAGCAGCTTTTGAGCATTAAAAAAAAAAAAGAAAAGAAACCTTCAAGCACAAATGAGAATAAAGGAGATCAAAAGGGAAACGAGCAACCTAGCATCCGTAACTAAAAGGAACAATTGGATGGACAAAAAACCTCCAACCAAATTGCAAAGCTTCTTTGTAATCCGGCTGGCTTGCTACAGCCCAACACGTAGCTTTCATTGTGAGCATCTTTAAGTAGGCCAGGCGGACTTAGCCGATGTCTGTATCCTTATCACAGCTCACATGAGGAAGGCCAATTGCGGTTTATCGCATGCGCTTTATCTTTGAACACAGTGGTCATACACAATGGCTAAATAGCTACCAACTATACTCCAAAAAAAAAAAAAAATTAGGACCCGGGCTGAAACAATCATAGAGTAGTTCGATCCTTATTAGCAATATTTTGGATGCACTCATTCATTTTTAAGCTTCCCACTGTGCGAGTGTAAATTTGCTTCTGGAGTGAAGTGGTGGGGGAGGGGGGGTGACTTGGCTAGGGTGGATATCAAATGACCATAAGCACCCAGCTTAAAAGAATCCAGCTCAACCAACCAGAAGATGCATTTTAAAGAGTAGCTGCTATTGAAATTCCCATCACTGGGCCAAAAGCCCAGCGGATAAATAATTCTTCAGTGTCAAAAGAGGAGAGGAACAATGAACAGAGACTATGTCACTAACCAAAAGGCTCTTGGTCGCTGACCTGTGAAAGCCAACCAAAGGTATTTTAAGCACTGGAAAGAGCGGCATGAAAGAAGATAGCTCCTGTATCTATGTCGAACATGGAAAGGATCTGGAAAAGTGCCTAGGAGGCTTACTTTTAACTGCTCTACAGGCTCGGGTTCAGCTCTGCATGGGGCTCTCACCAGTTGTCACAGAAGTATTAGATGGAACCAATGTCATTTTTCACCAGATGAACTAAACAGAGACCAATTCTCAGATGACGAGATTTTTTTTTTTTTTTATTTTGTAAGCCGTCCTGCTGCCGTTTTATCACCAAATTACATGAATAACGCTATTATTATCTTCATACTCAAAAGAACATCTGGACAGGATAGTCCATTCAACTGTCGAATATTATACACCCAGGCCTCTCTGCTCCACCCCTTAGCTTCTGTGCTGCTTATTCCATCAGTGGTGCAAAAAAACAAAAAAATCCCAATGTTAAAGCTTCTCTCAAACCAGCTCCAGCTGAAGATAAGTGTCTATAGGGAAAAAGACAGCCATTCAGAAGCCATTAATAGAAGGCATTCATCTGGCAGGAACTGTTTCTTTAAAGAGCATGTTCTCATCCTCGGCATGGCAGCTTTGGATGATCATTTCAAACAGCTTCCTGTTACAAAAACGTTGGGAAATTCCAGATGAAGAGAGGGCCCTGGCTCTGCTGCCCTGAGGACTGGTTTGGGAAAAAAAAAAAAGAATGGATAAAGCTCTGAGCAAGAACGACAAGAATCCAAAGTGACCTCTCAAGAAAGATAAAGAGGGCAGCTTGTTGTGGAACAGTATGGCGACATGTGTAATAAATGTTCTTGTCGAAGCCCATCAAAAAAAAAGAAAAAAAATCTCAGGGCGAAATGAATACACGATCAAGTGCCGCTATATCTGTAGTTTAGAGACAAACACGCACAAACACTTCCTCGTTAGAAGCTCTGGGTCATATCGAGCACAGTACTTTGTATTGATCACAACACCCTGCCACTAAAAGCACCAGTGACGCCAGATTTTCAGTTATAAATAGTCTGATGTCCTTTAAAAGCCTCCCACAAGCAGCTTGAGAAATCACTCCAACTTGGTAAAGTCACGCTAAACCATCTTCATTGTCAAGTCTCTATGATATAAAAGATGAGAGGAAGTGACTTCACATGATTTTGCTCCTAAAACTGTGTTCCATTAGTTTAATTAAATTGCCATTAACAGGGGTGGAGAGAAGTAGTACTTATGTAATTTTTTGGATTCTGAGGAATTCTCCACCCAAAAATATTTTTATATGTTGCTTATGCCACATGGTTTGTAGAAATGGCCAAGAAAAATTTTTAATCTTATGTTTTCTTCCTGAATAGAGATAACACCTCTGATTGAATGGGAGTCTATGGTGACCAACGCTTAGACAATTTCCAATGAGCATTAAAAAAAAATCTCACGTTACTCGTGTCCCACAATCCACGTGTTGTCAAGTCATCACATCATACTACTGTATGCTCAAAACATGCAAAATGCATAGGTTTTCTGCTAAAATGTTGTTAAATACTTCCGGGAAAATCGGAAAACTACACAAGGAGAAAATGCATTCTTACTGGACTGAGCTTTTCAACTGAAGACAGGACCAAAACAATGGCAAGTACCATTGAAGGTCCCAATCCCAAAAGTCCTGTGGTCTACAACACTACCTATTAAGCTATTCCAGGTTTCTATTGTTCTCTGTGTGAATTTACCCTTAACCAATTTCCATCTGTGTCCCTGGGTTCTTGCTGAGGATCTCATTTTAAAATAACAGCAGGGATCCACCAATAATTTGCTTCATAATTAGAAGCACTTCAATTAATGTCACCTCTTAATCTCAATTTGCTTAAACTGAGAATATCCATCTCCTTCAGTGCATCCTCATTGCTCTTACCCAGCAGTTCTAGAAACAGCCTTGACATTCTTCTCTTGATTTTCTATTGCTGCTATGTAGTTTCATCTTTTTTAATTATGGGTGCCAAAACTACACACAGTAGCTCCAGATAAGCTCCATACACTAATACACTTGTGAGGCCTTAAGTATAACTGCCCTTGGCTGGTGCTCCAAAGTTTGCACTGTATATCCTAAAATCCTATTAGCCTTCTTACTGGCTGCAGTACACTGTCTGGAAGCAGAGCGCGAAGAGTCCATAAGGACTCCCTGTTATTCCCATAAAGCGTATTTTCAAGTTCTGTTCACCTCCAAGGTCAAGGCAAGCCATGATTACTGAGGTCGCTGAAGTTCCCTTTTCTCAAATCTCCAACAAATCTAGATCTCAATCCAAGATAAACTGGACCATTCAGTTTTGACTATACAAGTATTTTCTTCAGTCTGTGATTTTGTTGTGCACATTTTTCAACTTCTGTAACTCCAACTTAGCTGACAGCATACACTCCATTCATTACTCTATTTTCAGAACTCATTCATGCAATATAAATATATCTCTCTCTCATATTATATGTATTTATGGAAGCGAAGGTCTATGATACGTTTTACATATTTGCAGCTGGAGATCCACAAAGGGAGAAGATGAATCACGTATCATAAAGTACTTTTTATTCCTGAGCTTTCAGCTCCTGCCAAGAGCCGTCATCAGATGGTAATGCTTAGACATACAAGAATCAAAGGCAATATATAACAAAATGAAGTGGTCTCCTGGGGGGTCGGGGGGGTCTTAGGTCAGTGTGTGAGTGGGAACTACTTAACATATTTAGATTTTTTTTCTATAATTTGCTTGAATATTCCGGTTGATTTTACGACTTCTTTCATTGCACTAAGAATCATAGTTCGCTTGCAGATGTGATATATTCTCGCTAATCTGAGAGACACGCAGCGCGCCAGGGCCCTCCTCACTCACGCGCCAGCCTCGGGGAGTACCTTGTATCCGCTTAGCGAGCAAACGAAGCAACTACTTAATGGATTTAGATTGGGATTTTTTTTTCTATAATTTGCTTGAACATTCCGGTTGACTTTACGACTTCTCTCATCGTGCTAAGAATCAGAGTTCGCTTGCCGGAGTGATATATTCGTGCTAATCCAACACAGAGGCTGCAGGCCGAGGGGAGGTGGAAGCGTGACGTCAGGAGTAGGGAGCCGGGCAGGGCCCTCCTCACTGTCCTCTTTTACTACTAAGCCGTGATGGATGGCTAGTTTATTATATTATAAACCTACTCTTTGCCATAAAGAGAGCTTTCAGACATCAAATCCAAGCCATCCCCAGGTCTTCTATCTCAGAAACCTTGTGGATTTCACTTGCTTTACATTTGGAAGCATAACCTGTCCAGCGGTGGATAGCCCACAAACAAGACATTCCTCAATTGGGGAAAAAGATTAGATTGAGCAGGTCTTCAAGGCCGTCAAAAATGTCTACGATGATCTGAAATCTTTTGTGTCTTTCTAGTACACCCACTTGGGACCTTGTGGTAGTTTTTGACCACAAATATCCTAATCTTCCTAAAATTAATACGGCAATTTCCGACTAATTTTAGAGTCATTCCAAATTCCAGATTGTTTTCATAAAGCCAGATTCACAAAAACAAAAAAGTTCTATGCTTGTTTGGTTACTCAATCTCTTGCTGACTTGACAAGGTCATCACTGAAACCTTCTTATTGATTCACCACCTGCATTAATATCACTGGGTTTTAAGTCATTCATGATGTTTTCCTTGACCTTGTAACTTTATGGCTTTATTCATATGCATGTGGAAACATCAAATTCCTTGAAATCATATACTAGGTGTCTTCACCTGGAAAACTGCTGGCTACATTTCACAAGATATCGACCCAGTAAGTTAACTGATAAATTCTTGATAAAGGCTACATATCTGAAAGTGGTTGCTTAGGAAATAACAAGAACATTTCCTGAACAGAATGTCAAGTCTTCACCATTACATCCCGATGCAACTCCACACACTGTCCCAGGATGACAGTTTAGAGTCAAAAATTAATCTGATGAGACGAGGAAAGTCAAACAAAAATGAGGATGAAATTTCTACAATGAAAAAACCCCCAGCAAGAATTGAACTGGGGACTAATTGCTTTAACATGGCAATGTTTCTGACTATAACATGCATGAATCCCCAAGTCAAAAGACTACCACATGCAAAATCAAAGCTGGCCAAATCATTTTCAATGCGCCTGCATGTGGCAATGCACAACCCTCAAAAGAAAGGTTTGTAGTTTTTGATTAGTTTCACAAGAATTGGAGAATTAATAAAAAGCTAGAGAAATGGTTGCCAACAAAACTGGTACATTAGCTCTGGATACACAAACTGCTGTCCAAATCGCACAATGAATTAATTAGCTGGGTTTTGCTGTGACATCTTATTATTATTATTGCACTTTTCTGAAACATTCACATGTTATTTTCTACAATGGGAAACACCCTTCTGAAGTGCATATCCAGCTAGAAAACTGAACAAAAAAACACTTAAAAAGATGGAAAAGCATGAAGCAGCAGAAAAGCAGGTAGGCTCAAAGTGTGCTCACATGTAACATTGTGCCCATCACAAGTTACATGGACTAAAAGGACTCCTCATGCTTATGAAGTTTGTTTTCTAGACATTTGGTTGAGCTTGGGAGTTCAAATTTACCTTTGAACTTGTGCACTTCTCGATAAGCCATCCTAGAGAGGAGGATCAGGTAAGCAAAGGCATACAGGCAAAGGTATGCAAAATGAACATTCAGTAGAGCAGGGGTCCCCAACTCCAGTCCTGGAGGTTTCATTCTAACCCTTTTCTTAATTAGTGACCTGTTTTTGCTGCAAATTAACTTCTTTTGAATTCATTTTATTTGACTTGCTCTTGAAGACTCAGACCCCTTAATTGTTTCTTTTCCTTAATTAGCTGGCAAACAATAATAAGATACAAAATTAGCCATAACAGGACCAGCAAACTGTGACTATCATACAATATCTGAAAATAAAGAAAGATGAAGGTCTCAGGAATGCTGATCTGCTCAGGTCCACAAAACATTTTAACACTGCTCTTATAAAAGAGAACATTTTGGAAATGTCTGCTATTGTACAATGAGAGCAGCAACAAGCCATGGAATTAAAGAACAGGTTTAATTAACGACAAGAATCAGCGCCTAATTAAGCAACTGGTTGGAGTTTGAGGCCCTGACTAAGTTGGTCTTCTGTTGGCTCCCTCACTTCACATTTCATTTCTGTTTGGGTGCCATTTAAGGACAGAAATGAAGCAATCTTGAGGAACGATGAAGAAATTCAAAGGAACAAATCTTAAAAAACAAGTCAATTAAAATTAATTCAAAAGAAGTTAATTGGCAGCAAAAACAGTGTCACTAATTAAGAAAAGGGTTAGAATGAAAACCTATAGTCACTTGGGCCCTCCAGGATCGGAGTTGGGGACCCCTGCAGTAGAGCTTTAATAGAGCTACAGACAGAATCCAAAATTACAAAGTTATCAGGTAAAATATACTGAACCAAAAAAAAAAAAAAAAAACTCTTTCTTCCTGTCTAATAAACCTCTCTGGTCAATCATTGCCAACAACAGGCCACAACCACCTTTGCCATAGTAATACACCAATAGAAAACACCTCCACTTTACAGAATCGAGAGGGCAAGCAGATGGGTCCAGGAAAAGTAAAATACGATGCAAGAGAGGAACATCAGTAGAGAAATAATAGAGAGGTGTGTTCGCTTCTCATTTACATGAGCGTTTTCTGGAAGTGGTTTATTTAGCAATATGAAAATGAAAAACAAATCTCCATGGTAGTAAAATCCAGTTTTTTACCAACTGAGGCAAATTTCTAAACTAAAATCCATTCTTTCACAGAAGAACTTGGAAATGGTCCTTCATGCCTTTATTACAACTCGGTTAAATGATTGTGATTCCTTATATGTGGGTCTGCCCAAATCTGCTCTGTCGCGACTACAGCTGGTTCAAATTGCTGCAGCAGCTAGATTTGTAATGGGGTCTAGAAAAAAAGGATCATATCTCCCCCGTTTTAGCCTCTCTCTCCACTGGCTACCAGTGAGGAGTGGCATTGATTTTAAAATCTTGTCATTTGATTTTTAAAGCCTTGCATGGTCTCGCTCCAAAATACATCTGTGACCTTCTTCACCCCTAAGTGGCACCAAGTGCATTGAGGTCATCTGGGCGACGACTCCTTGTAGTTAAGAAATCTCATCTGGAGTCAAGGGGAGACGGAGCTTTCTCAGTTGTTGCTCCTCGGCTTTGGAATAACTTCACTTTTGACATCAGGTCTTCATTGTCTATCAAGGTTTTTAAAAGTCGCCGTCAGACCTGCTTGTGTTCTTCCGCCTTTCTCTGTGTATAATGGGATTGTGGTGGAGGTCATAATTGGTTTGTTTTATTAATCGGCTTCTGTATGATTGTTTGCATTGTGTTTATTTTAATGCTTCTTTGTACGGCACTTTGGCACTAGTTTTAAATGTGCTTTTATAAATAATCTAATTCTTTTCAGATTTTATCGAACTTTAATGTGATGTTGTTAGATTTTCAGATTCTTATTCTGTTTTTAAATTCTAAACTAAAAAATATCAAGAAGTCATGTCCCGCGAGACGGGACTTTGTGCCAAGAGATTTAACCATGCCCGGGGCCAGAAATAAAGGACAAAGAGTAGGACAGCTGCTGTACAGGCTTTTAAATGTTCGAAGCGCCACACAAGATGCAGATCACACGACATGGCAGCAGCAGCAAGCTAGCAGCTGATTGAGCAAAGAGGAGGTAAACAAAAAAAAAATATTTGTTTCCCATTGTATCACCGTTTAAGAGGGGGTGTCGGAGGAGTGACTGCATGTCCTTAGGGTGCATTCAGCCCCCCCTCTTAACAATGCGAGTGGCAGAGATGTGAAGTGGCTGGCGCGTAGCACAGGCCGGGGGGTTTGGTGAGCTAAGCGAGCATGGGGAACCCGCTAGTAATCTATATTAGTAAAAAATACATAGTGTTTGGAAAAATCTGAACGGGATGACTTAACATGTGGATTATATGGCACGAGTAACTGGAGAGTTTTTATGGATGTTTTAGATATTGTTTGCTATTGTCCAACGTTGGTCACCTTAGATGCTTATTCTATCAGAAAATGTGTTCTCTTCATTCTGCATGGAAACACGAGATTAGAAAAATTTTTGGCCATTACTACAAAATGCTGGACCATTTCTTTAGCCAACTTATTGCTCTTTTTTGAATTAATTTCACAGTTTTTCACTTGGAAATGGTGTGCAGAAAAAGAATTAACAGGCTCTGAACATTCTGAAAGTGTGTAGACTTTCTGTATGTCCTAAAGAGCTATCCATACATCTCTTAAATCCATGGAATATAATTTTAAGGTTACAGTGAGATGAAGCAAACTTTGCAAACGTTGAACACAAGGAAAGAGCAAACCCTGTATTAAGGAAAAGTCCATTACCATTTTCGTTCATGCCCACACATAGCGCTCATTCATTGAAGGACAATTCAATTTCACCAAATAACCTAATTTATACATCTCCGGAATGCGGGAGGAAAACCAGAGTACATCCTTGCAGAGATTAATAGGAGTGCTAACTTCACACGGAGTGTTCCTCGCAATGGAATTCAACCCTGGCCAGCCTGAAGCTATGAGGTCAGCAGCAATAACCACTGGTCAATCAAGACACCTGGCACAGCACATTTATCTGCTAATATGTAATGGCATCCAACAAGCTACCACTTGGAAAAGGAATAGTCAAGAAAATACAGCTTGTAGTCTTGAAAAGTCATATTCAACAGAAAGTACACAAAACCCTAGGGCTATAAGATTGCGCTAAAAGGGTTTAAGATGTCTTGCAGATTTCACACTTGAGAAGCCACTAGAACAAAGTTACGGCAAAATGTTTGAAAGGCCCGAAAGGCTGTTCTGAAGAGAACATTAAATTTGATTAGATGAAGTAAAATGACCGTCCTGAATGACAGCTTCAAACAACAGATATCCAAAGTTATCACATCACTCACTAGCAAAATGCAGGCATACTAGACCTTGATGGTGAAAAAAATTGCAACCATCCATCTATTTTATCTTCTTGTATATCTTTAATAATAAATACAGTGGATTCGGACAGGATTCAGACCCCTTCACTTTCTGTAATATTTATTGTGTTGTAGATTTAACTTGAAAATGAATAAATTGGCCATTTTGGCTCATCAATATACATTCCATAATGACAAAGTGAAAACATGTTTTCAGATAGATCATCTTATTTATTAAAAATCAAAAACTGACAGCATTCAGATCTTTCATTCAGTGGTTTTCAGAAGCTCCTTTGCTAGCATTTACAGCTTCAATTCATCTTGTGTCAGTCTCTACAAGCTTTGTTCACCTGGATTGTTTTTGCAGTTTCTCACATTCTTCCAGGCAGAGCCTCTCAAGTCTCCAGTAGGTTGGATGGGAAGTGTCTGTAAACTGTCATCTTCAAGTCACACATGTTCTATGATGTATAGATCTGGGGTTTGGCTGGGCCTCTCAAATTTCAACATTGTCTTAGCTATATAATTTGGGCTATTGTCGTGTAGAACATTCTCCCTAGTCTTAGGTCCTGTGCACTCTGGAGCATGTTTTCTTCAAGGTCCTCTATGCATTCGGCTGCATTCATCTTTCCCTCAGTTCTGAGCAGTCTACTTGTTCCTGCACTCCCATAGCATGATGTTGCCACCACCATACTTCATGATCAGGATGGAATTAGGTAAGTGATGAGCAGTGCCTGATCATCGGCAGACAGTTCGGCTAGAAGTTCTGCCTAAGGAGTCCATGTTTTATCTCATCAGACAAGGATATTTTTTCCTCAAGCTTTTAGTGACCTTGAAATGCCTTTTGCTTAAGAATGGCTTTCATCTCGCCACTCTACCATAAAACCCAAATTGATGGACTTCTGTTGAGACAGTCAACCTTCCAACCGATTCTCGCGCGTCAGCAGAGGACTTCTGAAGCTCCATTAGAGTAATCACCAGGTTCTTTATCACCTCCCAGACAAAGCCCCTTCTTGCCTGATTGCAGAGTTTGGACAGTCGGCCAACTCTAGGAAGAGTCCTGGTGGTTCCAAAGTTCAATTACAAAATCTTCGAGACAACAGTGCTCCTGGGAACACTCAAAACATTAAAATGGTTTTATACCTTCGTCCTCCACCTCATCATAATTTGATTAGGGAGGTCTACATGGAGATACTTGGACTTGATGGCTTCTTTTGTCATCCTGAAATGCAGTGTGAAATGTGGGACCTTCTATACACACGTACACATGTGACTTTCTAAATGATGTCCAATCAAGTACATTTGACACAAGTGGACTCCGCTTAAGTTCTAGACACATCTCTAGGAGAATTAAAGCAAACAGGAGGCACCCGAGCACAAGAGTCTGAAAACGTCTAGGAATGCAGCATTTCAGAAAACATTTTTTTCCACTTTGTCATTATGGGTTTTTAACTGTACAACAGATCCATAGGTACAAATTGAAAATGCATCCATTTAAGATTAAATCTACAACACAATTAAATGTGTACTTTCTGAATCCTTCTACTTCTTTTTTTGCCTGCTTCCATTAGGGGTTGCCACAGCGGATCATCTTGTTCCATATATTCCTGTCCTCGTCATCTTGCTCTGTTACACCCATCACCTGCATGTCCCCTCTCAGCACATCCATAACCCTCTATTAGGCCTTCCTCTTTTTCTCTTGCCTAGCAGCTCTATCCTTAGCACCCTTCTCCCAATATACTCAGCATCTCTCCTCTGCACATGTCCAAACCAACACAATCTCGCCTCTCTGACTTTGTCTCCCAACCTGAGCTGACCCTCTAATGTCCTTATTTCTAATCCTGTCCATCCTCGTCACACCCAATGCAAATCTTAACATCTTTAACTCTGCCACCTCCAGCTCTGTCTCCTGTGCCACCGTCTCCAGCCCATATAACACAGCTGGTCTCACTATCGTCCTGTAGACCTTCCCTGTCACCCTTGCTGATATCCGTCTGTCACAAATCACTCCTGCCACTCTTCTCCAGCCACTCCACCCTGCCTGCACTCTCTTCTTCACTTCTCTTCCACACTTCCCATTGATCTCAAGTATTTAAACTCACCCACCTTTGCCAGCTCCACTCCCCGTATCCTCACCATTCCACTGACCTCCCTCTCATTCACACATATGCATTCTGTCTTGGTGGTCCTACTGACCTTCATTCCTCTCCTCTCTAGAGCAGATCTCCAACTATCCAGGATCTCCTCTCGCTACAGATCACAATATATAATCACAATGTGTTCTTTCTGAATCCACTGTATATTAACTTATATAAAGCATATTACAGTATATCTCTCTGTAATATATTATATATATATATATATATATATATATATATATATATATATATATATAATCCAACATCTGTCTGTATTTCTGTCCACTTTTCACGAGAGAACTACTTAACGGATTTAGATTGGGGTTTTTTTTGTATAATTAGTTTGAACATTGCGGTTGATTTTGCGTCCTCTCTCATCACGCTAAGAATCACAGTTTGCTTGCATGAGGAAAATAGCCGGACATCCCTGTTTGTGACGATAGATAGATAGATAGATAGATAGATAGATAGATAGATAGATAGATAGATAGATAGATAGATAGATAGATAGATAGATAGATAGATAGATAGATAGATAGATAGATAGATAGATAGATAGATAGATAGATAGATAGATAGATAGATAGATAGATAGATAGATAGATAGATAGATAGATAGATAGATAGATAGATAGATAGATAGATAGATAGATAGATAGATAGATAGATAGATGCAGTATAATGTCTTCTTCAGATGTGAGTCCCAAACTGACTGACTCCATCAGGTGGTGTCGTTCTGATATCTGGTCCCATGAGGTAAAGGTGGGATTGTTGGTGGCAGCTGTTATAACATATTTAGTCCTCATGCCTTCAATCCTCCATTCTGAAAACAATACATGTTAACGACAGTGGAGACCCATGAAACGGCATGGTTTTGCAACAAGTATACAAGCCCTGAAGATGTCCCCCATTCACCAATGTGTGTCAATAGATAGATAAATAGACCTTCATTTGGTGGTATGAAGGAGCCCCAGTAGCAGGAGAGAGTTGTGAATAAATGCATCATGTTTTGACTTCTTTTTCTGACTACGATTCTTAGCTTATGATTTTCTAATTAGACCAGAGTTAGGACAGACTCCTGGTAAAGGACATCTGGTTAATTTAACGTTTTGTCTCCCGCTTATTTCCATTTTTTGTTTTGCCTATCCGAGTGTTATGGATAAAACATCACAGGATTCCCTCGTACACACTATCTTCTTCACAGTGCTATCACTGAATATGGAGGATACTGGAGTACATGGACAAAGCCCATGCGTGTAAATAGGAAAATGAAAACTCCAAACTGAGGGCACTCAGGCCAGGAATGAAACCAAGGTCTCTGGCTCATTAAAGCAGCAACACTAACCACTATGCCACAATATGTTATACCATTCAATATGAACAAGCATGCATCAATATTTCCAAACCTATGTTTTCCCCACAACAGATCCATAGATATTCTGCATAAATATCCCTGGAACGATAGATGTGATCTTCCTGATTTTATTGTTTTTTATTTTATTTATTTTTTTTACCAGTCCACAAATAAACAAGGTCACCGCTACCACTGAAACATCCTAAATTATATATCTTGCAAACAGAAGATGGAGAAAATCAGATGAATTTCAGATCTATTTATCTTTAAAGAAGATGAACTCCAAGCAAATCATGCCATTGACTCCCCTCCTCCAGCTAAAGGAGATGCAAAGACAGACGGTGCAGCTCGCCGAGGTTGCTTTGAAATGTGCCGTGGGATTAGCCTAGGTCTACAGACAGAGCACCATTTTAATCTAACATCTGAAAGCTTCCCTCCCCCCATGCTAGCACAGGGCTCTTGCCATGAAGTCTGCATACTGACGAGGTGATTTCTCCAACACAGTTGAATGACTACCCTTCTGTAGGACTTGGCAATCATTTAAGGGTGTCAAAGCCCAGCTGCTATATGCAATTTAAATGGATCGGCCTTTTAAAGGTAACGCTGTAGAGAGAGAGAGAAAGAAAGAGAGAGAGAGAGAGGGAGAGGGAGAGTTGATCTGAGCATGATGGCAGGCAGACAGAATTTGAAGGTAAGCAGGAATCCAACACAGAGTGAAAAAGGTGGAAGGCATTAGCATGGGTTTCTTTTTCTCCCAGCTTCCAACAAACTAATAATGCTCTATCCTCTTAACAAACCCACCACGGGGGTCTACCTGGCCTTCGAGAGCTACACACTGAGGTTTTATTCAGTTGCTGGCCAACAGCCAGTAAACACACCCTGCCCACAAACAGCCATACTGAACGGTTGAAACATGGCTTAATGCATCATCTGATCTGCCCAAGCAACAAAGGACATCAGGCTTCAACGAAGTTTGAACACAGCAGCAGGACTTGTATTCATTTATTTATTTTTTACTCTTAAAGCAAACACAAAATGGCCTTCAGTTTGGTCTTTCAGGTCAATAGGATATGTTGCATCTAAACTGATCTACTAGCAGAGTATAATATTTTATTATCAAGATCCACATGCACATTAATATATATATGTATACATATACAGTATGCAAGTCGTTGATCATCTATCAAAAAAATGTTCTGATGACTCCATCTGCCAGGTCTCCAAAACACTTTTCTCATCTTGCGAGACACTCCAGCACAAGCGCAGACACATTCGCTTCATCCTGCTCACTCAGTTCACTGAAATCTCTGCACTTTTTCCAAGATTTATGGGAGGGACGCTTTCAGACCCCAGGCTACTCTCCACAAAAGCACTTTATTCAGCCTATCCCTTGATCTCCTGGGAGCCTCTCTCACCAGCACCTTATAGGGGAAGCTCACAATGATCTGCAGTATGGGTCATCAGATACCGAAGGTGAATGGAAGGACCAAAGACAAGAATTAAAGCAAAACCGGTCTGGAGGGCCTTGTGTCTGTTCAATTATGAGGATGCGGGGAGGGTGAAGGGTGGGGGGTGACAGTCATGCTATCAGCTTTCAGGTATATCAGCTTACTTTTAGATAGCTCAGTCAATCGTTCTTGAAGACAGATCTAGTAAATGTATAAATGTGTCATGAAATCGCCAGATCGCCATCAGTGTTTGCATACGGATAGAAGTCTACAGCAATACTGAGGGTTTTCCACATAAAAATTCATATTTCATACTGCATTTCCTGGTCACCGTTTTACTTGTATTGAGGATCTCTGAACACAGATTTAAACTTTGCTTCCTGTTTCAATAGTTTATGCATTTATTAACCTTAGTCTAATTCACCATCACATATGCTTAGACCCCTTTCCAGCACCACTGGATGTAAGACTATGATGACTAAATATCAATGCAAGTAACTTGGGGGCCAAACCCTCGTCCATCGGCTTTGGACACAAGTTCAATACAGGGGGTCCTCGGGTTTCGACACAGTTCCGTTCCTACAATAGTGATGTAACTCGAATTTTGGTGTAAGTCGAAACACACCCTAGCCTAAGTCACTTACCTATCCTAACACATTTGCAAAATATAAATCTAGAACATAAAAACACAACTAAGCCACAGAACCCCCTGTATAATTAAATATCTAAGCCAGAAACAAGGAATATTAGATTTAAAATGTGCATTGTGTGTATGGATCTTTATCTCATTCTACCTGTGCATTTGAAAGCCTAGAATAGGAGACCAGGTCCTTATTCAGAATTTAATCTGACAAGACAAAGCATCCAAAATAACAGTTTGTCACGTGACAGTCAGGACGAGCACACAGCAAGAAGCAGTTGGTACAAGTCTCCTAATAACCATAACGGAGAAATAACTGCTAAGTGTTAAAAGGTTGGGAGCATGCGCTGATGGCAGGTGGGCACACCCACCATAAAACAAGCTACCTGGATTGGGACACGAGTTCGGCAGGTGACACCTCAGCACCACGCTGGAACATTGGGATGTTTTTTTCTAAATAACTACAGCCTAAAGGATGCTTTCTGACCAATTTTGACTATAATAAATTTTGTTTTTTTCAGGCTTACTATTAAATTATTTCTCGTTCTCTCTCTTTGCATCTATAATTATAAACATCTATAGATAAAGAGATTCAGATAATATAGATACAGATTGATCATAGATGTCACTTTATATTTCACAAATTTGAATCTTCCGCATATATTCTCAAGCAGTATATAGCATAAAGCTACGCAACATGCAGAAACGAATGCTGTGAATATGCAGATATTGATAAACATACACCACAGACTCCAATTTGGACAATTAAAGATGGTAAATCGTAAGGTGTGTGCTCAGCACCATATTACTGAATTCATATTCACACAACATTTTGGCAGGTCAGAGATGTGTGCCAATTCCTCCATCACCATCGCTCAGCAAACTTTAGAAATTAGAAAATTAAATTTCTCATCTCCAGTTTTCCACAAACATGACCAAGCATGAATGACTTGCCTAGAACAACCTCTTGTGGTTCTGGACACAGAAAAGCAAAAAAGCTCATTCCCAATGATGACAGTGCTTACGCATAATATTGTACTACTAGTCATTATGCCCGTTACAATAACGGGCGCTAGAACAGTAGTGCATAAACATTAGTAGGAACAGTCTATATTAAATGGCAAAGGACTTTGACCTCATTGTTTTTCTTGGTCGTATTTTTCTTTCTTTCAGCCTTTCTTTTGTTGATGTTTACTTGCTGAGCTGACCGTTCTTCGTGGGCTGCCGCCATGTATTGTGTGTCTTCAATTTTCTGTGACAGTAATACTGTCTTGTACGTCCATAATATACCTTTTAATTTTTGTATGTGGCTGTAATATGCGTCACTGTATTGTGTACCTTTAATTTCCTCTCGCAGTAATACTGGTTTGTATTTCCGTAAAACGCCTCTAACTTTCTCTGACAGTAATATCGCGCATTGCACCGTGCCCCGCGCGTGCGCACTTCACCAGAAGACACACACACACACACAGACACCTGGATGCACAAAGGGATTTTATTAAAGAGGATAAGAACGTATTTTCTGCTTACAATCGTTATTTCATTTAGTAAGGAAATATGTAAGCATATGAATATATTATACAAAAAGCATTTAAGCACACAAGTTTCATGTATACATATGTCTCATTTAAGCATACAATTTATCGATTTTCTCAGTATTTTTTTGCTCTTGCTGCTGTAACGTGATGTGCAGCCATCCAATATTGCAGTCTTTTTTTTCCCATGGAAGGCAAGATCTGCTGGTACAGATAGTACATATCTATACTTATCGATCACTTTGGATATACACACATACGCACACATATGCATATGTGTATATTGTATATTAATACAGAATGCATATAAACATACAGCATATTAGATTCACATACTCCAGCAGCAGCATACTGATAAAAAACTATATTAAAGAGTGATAAAAATGCAGGTATAACAGATAATAACTTTGTATAATGTTAACGTTTACCCCCCCAGGTGGAACTGAAGAGTCACATAGTGTGGGGGAGGAATGATCTCCTCAATCTGTCACTGAAGCTGCTCCTCTGTCTGAAGATGATACTGTTCAGTGGATTCTCCATGATTGACAGGAGCCTGCTCAGCTATAATGTATGTAGAGAGATTTTACATCTATACACCAAAGCAAATTTATATACAGTATGACTGTACTCTGTATAAGTGACCATATAAACCTGTAAATCTCCAGTATAAACATATATAGGTACGTACATACATACACATCTAAGATGCTTACTCAGGTCAAGGTCACTGTCTACTCAGGTAACTCTAAGTCTAAGCAGGGAAGTGACCCTTGAGCAGATGTATTTTCAAACGCATTTTAGAATAAACATCATAGAGAGAGGGGCAGCGGACAGCTTGGGCGTACCACAGGTATAATTTATTTATCTATATATTATATGTATACAGTAAATATTATATATATATATATATATATATATATATATATATATATATATATATATATATATATATATATAAAAAAGCCAAACACCACTGACTCACTCATCATGAAATCTCCCAAACCATGAGAACTTGGGACTTGAAACTTGGAATGTAGGTTACCCTTGGCCCATAGGTGCTCGGTAAGAAACGGGTTTAAAAATGTTGTGGTCCAAGCGTGTTCTGTCTGTCTTTCCACTTTCACGAGAGAATTACTTAACGGATTTAGATCGGGTTGTTTTCTATAATTTGCTAGAACTTTCCGATTGATTTTGTGACTTCTCTCATCGCACTAAGTACCATAGTTTGCTTGCAGTACCAATGTATTTAGGCAAATCCAAGAGTGGCTGTGGGCTGAGAGCAGGGGGACGGGGCTTTCCTCATTCCCTCGCCAGCCTCTGTTCGAGTTGGTCTACATCTCACCATGTGTTGAAGTGCACCTCACTTCCGCTTAGCTAGCGATACGTGTTTGTTCAGCAGACATCATCATCTACAGATTGTTAAGGAGTAACGTTTGATATTTTTGAGAGAGAGAGAGAGAGAGATCAAAGCTACGTGTGCTTTAGAGGGTAGCTGCTGACTGGCAGAGATATCACGGCCACGTGCTTTTCTCCCCATGTGGGGAACGCTTTCCCATCAGAGCTAAATACGATCAGATACAGTGGCAACGTCTATTAATTTTTAAAGTTTGTCCTGTTTCATTACTATGTGGGCAAAGCCACGGGGTACAGCTAGTGTGTGTGTGTATATATATATATATATATATATATATATATATATATATATATAACAACTTACACATTTATTTTTTCCCATAGCAAATAATTCAATTTCTGACTTTTTTTCATATAAGTAACTGCAAAGAATAAATTTCAATGTTATTTTCAAATTAGATCACTCTTACTTCAGTTCTTCTAGGCTTTTCCCCCACAAGAATTCAGGTTGCAAGTGTGACCCAGAACAAGTGGCATGGACATGAGTTAAGGAATACATTAGATGTTTTTTTTTTTTTTTAAATAATTAAAATAAAATAAAGCTTATTCAATGTTTTAAAACAGTCTTGTTTATCGTGGTGGCAGAAAATAATGACATGTTGCATGTTGGACAGACAAGCAAATAAAAATTTCACTGCACTTTGCACATAGAAATTCTTCTCCCTTAGCGATTCCCATTTTTATATGGGGTCACTATTTTTGACTAGACAGCTCAAGTACTAATCATGTATGGTTTCAGCATAAGGCCCGATGACTTTCTCAAGATTACTACTAATATGCATACGGTTCATGGCACGGGTCCATATTTATACATAGCGGCACAAAGAAAGGTAGAACTGCCATTGTTGTCTCTGTGTATTACAGAGGGTAACACTGCTGTCTGTCGTGAGGAAAAATATAAATTTAAAAAAGTCATTAATGTAATTTATTTAATGTTTGGCATACAAATCATATACAAACATAAAATAGGGTGAAAAGCTAGTTTGCCAGCTTGTTGTGCACCCCAGATAGCACTAAATGAAAAAACACTTTTCATCGGTGACCACACAATCTTTCAGCTCTCCGGGTCATTACAAATCACTGTGACCCATATGAAGTCATAAACAATAAGTAACTCCTGGTTCACTGTGCCTTTATGTCTGCTCACCACAGACCTGAATTTCTTGCAGATGAACTGAATTAAGTGGGTTCAAGACTGAATGAATAGAAAGGCGGCAAAGATGAACTTAACTGGGAATTTTTAACTTCTTAAACTTAAAACGAAATCTGTTGATATGTTAGGTAACTGGAGAAAAAAACAAAAAAAAACCTGCTATGGCTAAAGGCTTTTCTGGTTATGGCAGTCTCCTCAAAAATGAAACGCAGAAATGGACAAATTTTTAATTCTGCACCGGTACAAAATAATTTTGGGACTGCCCTCAAGTTTCTTAAATACCTATAATTTTAGTAGTTCGAGTTACTGTCGTCTCATACAAAGATGGTATATTTTATAAAGTGTTAGATTATAGAATTTTATGTGTATACACACACGCAGTCATGTAATATTTATATATAAAGAGTTACTGTTCTATCATATAAAGATGGTGCACTTTATAAAGGTTTATATTATAGAATTGTATATGTACACATACACAATCATGTCCCATTTATGAATAAAAGAACAACAATGCATACATTTTATAATACTATTAAGCATACAAAAACAAAAAAATGGGTAAAATATTTTTCCCTTTCTGGTGTGGGGGGAAAAAGAAAACAAGGTTAGAGAAATGTTCCAACTGTCAACTAACTCCACATTTAAAGATTATTTCTATGATAAAAGAAAATGTAGAAATTCACTCACACACTATTGTAGCGACAGTGTGGTGTACTAGAAAGTCCAAATTCTGCCAATTCAAATCCCACCCTAGATAAGTCACTTAACCTGCCTGAGCCCCAACTATACTTTTCTGATCTTGTATGTCACCTTGGATAATGGTGTCAGACAAAGTGACATACTGTCAAGAGGGTGACAATAGCAGCACCATTACAGGGTACAAAACCAGGGGGACACACCACAGGGAGTGAAGTCTCAGTTGGAGAAGTTAACACCACCATTAGTGATGATCTTCAGTCTGAGCACTGAGTAAGCCTCGGTGGCTGTCAGTTGTATTTTCCAACTTAGCACTGCTAGATAAATGGGGAACCCCCAGCTGGGTCTGAAAATCTTAACCAGTTCATTACTTACAATGTTCATATACCTAAACACTCGTACCTGTAAACACAAACAAACAAGCATTCAGACATTAACACATACCATATATTGCATAAGGCTTGCAATAAATTTCAAAGCAATGATTAAAAAAAAAAACGCTAACTGTGTTTATTATTGTGAACACTCCTAATGATTTTTAAACACTGCAACCGGCAGCTTGTTATACTGTAGACCGAACAAGATGTCAAGGTACTAAAAGTATCTCAAGAGGCTTCATTAAATACTTATATAAAATCCTACAGTAATTCTTTAGAACGCATCCATGTCCGTAAGTTGCTCTTGCTTTAACATTTTTTTTTCTTCCTTGCTACTAGCTCAACTTGCAACGTGGAAAACCTTTGCATGTATCTTATCCTTCCCATGAGTCATTGTCACAGCAGCTGGATGTTTTGAATGCAGCATTCCAAAGGCCTTTTGTGTGCTTTCTTCTCTAAGTTACCCTGAGGTGTTTTCACCCCTCCCCACCCCCCACCTTTAACCAGAATGGCAAGTTGCTCCTTAACCATTAGCACCTAGGCTGGGCTATTAACCCGGGGAGATGCGTTCAGGAGACATTTCTTAATACACTTTTACACAACAAACATTCTGTACCAAAGGCAGGAACCTGAGAAGTGGAAGAGGGGAAAAAAAAAAAAAAAAAAACGGACAAATAATAAAACTGACAAAATTACTAACAAGACTGCTGACCCCAAAAGTACCATAATGAATTGGTCTGACTAATTCTGCAAATTGCACCAAATTCAGAGAAATGCACACTTATGAAGGTGCTGGAAAAACAATGCAAAGTTCTAGAAATCTAAAGGCAAGGGTTTGTCAGGTTTCATCGGGTTTGTACTCTACATGCTTAAAATACTTAGAATGTGTAATACCAATTTATGGTTGGGAACAAATAATGCACACTGCTTTTGTAAGGAACTACGATACCCAGATGCCCCGTATTTCCAGAGTAGTCACCTGTTTCTTGGCCAATTTTGGAGTCCCAACTTACTTTTTAAAAAATCCTTGTATTCTAAACATGACTCATGTATGTCATTGTAGAAAGAGGAGTAATGTGTCAAAATTGCATTCACAAACATCACCAATTACTATCAATTCTATTCAAAACAGAGAATAGCAGACCAGTCAGATGTTTTGTTGTTCTTTATTTTGCCTTATACAATTTCTTGTATTAGGAATGTGTTAGTTTTCGCATACCCCTTGGAGTGAAAGCGCAGGGTCAGCCATTGTACAACGCCCCTGGAGCACTTACAGGTTAAAGGTCTTGCTCAAGGGCCCAGCAGAGTAGGATCTCTTTTGGCAGTGACGGGGATTTGAACCGGCAACCTTCTGGATACCAGCACAGATCCTTAGTCTCTGAGCCACCCCTCCGCCCGAGAAACTTAAAAAGTTGGAACTGCGCAAGTGTGATATCAAGGAGCTTAGTTCCGAGACAGCTTGTTTTAGTTAAGTGCTTAGTATCTGTCAGAGTGATGTCACAATTTGGACTTGTTTGATGAAGAACTTTGGAAAAAAAATTCTGAATAAAGATATACAGGGTGGCCCATATTTACATACAGTATATGACGTTTCACAGGCTGTAGCATTTAAAAACTACTGCACGAAAAGTATTGAAAAAGGCATCACTATGTAGCCTGAGAATGGGAGTAACACTGATGATCTGTGGTGGCAGCAAGATGGGGCACCTCCACAATATGTCATACCAGTGCGACAGTGGTTGCATGAAACAATGCTGGATTGGCCGACACAGGCCTGTGGAATGGCCGGATCGGTCTCCCAATTTGACCCCACCAGACTTTTTCTCATGGGGTTACCTAAAAGACAAGGTGTATCAACATCACATCCACAATGTGGCTGAGTTACATGCAGCTATCACATAAGAGATTTCAGAGGATACCAGTACAGATGTGCCAAGCCGCCTGTGACAGCGTTGCTCTTCGTCTTCAGGCGTGTATCGATCTGGATGGCGCATTGGTGGACCATGGCATGGAGAACAGGGGATGAAAAAACATTTAAAGGTTCTTAAATGTTCATGGTCGATTATGTTACTCGATAATAACATTGGTAGTTTCCTGACAATGCCTTTTTAATCACATACATAAATATGGGCCACCCTGTATATTTCATTCTGAGATCAACAAACAGAAGTGCCAAACATGTGGACGGAGATGTTCCGATTTTCCATAGAGGACACAGAGATATTACCCAGCATATAAATAACAAAATACATAAAGACACAAAAAAGAGTAAGAGTGGCAGGAAGGCTAGGACTTTGAGCAGACACAATCTGTGCAGGCGTACAGCTGCTTGCTTATCATTCGGCAACATAAATAAAATATGATCCAACTGGCTATACAGGGCTTTCCGATTCAGTGGAGTTACCGTACGTCCAAGTCGTGTCAAAGTGATAGCATCGCACCATAGCAAGACACCCACAGCAAGTGCATAAGGTGTTGCTTGAAGTACACAAGTAGAAAGTACCTCATTATAGAAGTGGCTTTGAAGATTGGATCTCTTTTTATTCTTTAGAGTTGTCCTGTTTTTTGTATAAAGCATCATAAAACTGCAATACCCCCAGACCCTGCTCCCCAATAAGCCCATTCTTTCCCAGAGAAGCCATCCCGCAGTATTCTTTCTGGGAGAATATGGACATCCTAGTAAGGAAATCACCCAGAACACAGATTCCCATAGTTGAATGATGTGAAGATACCTTATGCTTTACTAATAGAACTTCTTCACAGTTCAGTTCTCCTTCCACATACTTATAAATCTAAATTAGACACGAGAAGGGTTGCAAACCAAAATAATACTCACGTAAAGTATGGCAACTAAGAAAAACGGAGGAAATCCTTCAGCATGACAATGACCAATCTAATTGCTTTATTTGATTTACAATTATTGCTAACAACAGAAACTTGGCCTGCTGCACATCAGCTGTGTAAGTCCTGGTTTGATGGAAAACCTTGACTTTGTTTTTTATGCTGTTGCAGCTAAGTCAGGATTCTTCAATTTCCCCTCTTCTTTGGCGACTGGATTTTCCCAGAATATTTTACCCCTTGGGTCAGGCTGGGTGGGAGATGTGAGGTTTGGCTTCTTTTGTAATTTGCAGTTGTATATTGTTTATATTGTGTCATTGTATCTTTATGTAATAAAAAAATGATCAAAAAAAACCTATATTTATGTGAGTGGTCTCCCCTTGACTTTCTTGTACAATCAGATATGGGGATGGATATTTGAGGAGTAAACCGCAAGACAATGATTATATTTTTATATTATGTATATTAAAGAACCATCAACAACAAATCAAATCAAATTAATAATATATTAAACAATTATTATAAAAGTAAAGTTGAATAAATCGGACTCTGCCGCTACATGAATAAAAAAAGTACCACTTCAGGGGCCTCATGTATAAACGGTACGTACGCACAGAAATGTTGCATACGAACATTTCCACGCTCAAATCGCGATGTATAAAACCTAAACTTGCCGTAAAGCCACGCACATCTCCACGGTACCTCATACCCGGGCGTACGCAATTTCTCCGCTCGGTTTTGCAGACTGGTGGCACCCAGCGTCAAAGCAGTGCTGCTGTTCCTGTGTGGTCACCCTTTCTTTCTTAGACCCACATTTCTGATGCAGCTTTATAAATACACTGAAATGAACTGCATATTGTTTATTAGTGTAATGCATCTGATTGTAATTAACCTGTAGCAATATAATGGTCCAGGGAATAGCCATAGTATTCCAAATACCATAACTGCTTTAGTGTTGTTACGCTCACTGCATCTTCTTGTTTCAGCTGCTCCCGTTAAGGGTTGCCACAGCGGATCATCATTTTCCATATTACTCTCACTGCACTGAGTATTTATATCACTGTATCTGAGTGGGGAATCACAGCAGCAGCTGATAGGAAAGAGAATTATCGGTATACAGTTTCAAGCACACACTACCTCAACCACGGCAAAACACGTAAAGCCTTTCCTGTACGGACCTCGCGTTTCAGAAACAGTTTCATCCCAAGAACTATTAACACACTCAATCAGTCCATCAAGTGCTCCTTGTAGAACTGTTTACTTATAAGTTCAATTACCTCACTGTAAACTTGCACTACAGTTATAATATTGCACAACCTGCGCCACTTTATAAAGAGCGTATGATGACGATATCATTTTTAAGATGAAATGCAGCAAAATAAGTTGCTTATAGTATACAGATAAAACTTTATTTTTTTAAATAATCTGTATTGTTAATAATTAAACATGTGAGGACACGGTGCCGCAGCGCTAGCTAGTTCATGGATAGCTCCTGCCTTGTGCTGACGCGACACTGGAAGGATAGACGGATAGAATAATTAAACATGTACTACGAAGATATTTCAATGTTCCTTAAAAGTTTTGAAGAATCGGCGTTCTAAGCTTACAGATGGCTTAACGTCTATTAAAGAGCTGACTGTATGGCGATTGGGTATTTGGAGAAAGAAAAGTAAGGACAGGAATTGGAGGTTAGTACGTTTGAAAGAGACAGTACTTCTGTAATAAATTATTTCATAGAAGGTCGCACATGGCGCAGCAAGCCTCTTGCATGAGATATGAACAATCACTGCGCCACCGTGTTCCCATGTTTAATAACATGCTTTCATTCCTATCATCATGAAAAAGATATCACGTATACATCTCAGTATTTTAATTATTCAGAGAGCTGTAATATCATGAATGTAATGGATTATGTGTCCTGTCGGAGAAAGAGAAAGAATGGAAGCACACAGTGATTCACACACATAGAGCACATAGAAGATCAAATACAGAACAAAGCATTTAATGTGCTACTTGAGAAACTAGTAAAATAAACGATTTTAAGATGAAGTTTATGATGTTCTACTTTAATGACAAAATAAACTACGTGATTAAAGTGGAGATTTCGAGATTAAAGTTGACATTTCGTGCTTTTTTCCCCACTGTGTGCCTATTTTTTTTCTCTGTACCCTAATAAGCTTTCATATGACACTCAGACGGTCCGCTACGAGTTGCCTTTTCACGCCGACTTTGATATGTGACTTCTTTTTTATTTCGGGCACTGTGTGACTTTGTGAACTTGAGCTTTCGAGTTTCTCCGACACTATGTCATTCGATCAACTTTCTTTTGTTGATTATACCACTGTTTAAACCAACAAATAGTACGTTTTTCCTTTGCCTCCACTTGGTATTTGCTGAAATTCTTATATTTTCCCCCGTGCTTTTCCCAGAAGGCTATTTATATAGTTTTACATATTCAAAGAGGCATAATTCTGGGAGGAGTTGGGGCGGGACAGAAGGCACGTGCACGTGCGTTACTTTTCACGCTGATCGGGATTTATGTAGTGGAAGAACGTGAAAGTTTGCGTGCGCACAGATTCCTGCATCTGGATTTTTCTGTGCGTATGCACATTCCCTCTTTTATGCTTACGCCATGTTATAGTGTGAGTTCTACGCACGGGGTTATACATGAGGCCCCTGGTTAGCAGAAATAGCTCAAAAGTTGATAGAAATCTACGTTTTGTACCTAATACTTGTATACAAAATTTGGTTGACCTCAGTGAAAGCGTACTCAGGTTATCGTGTTTACATACATACACACACACACAGACAGAATTCCAAAAATGGTACTTTCAGACTCGGGGAGGTCTAAAACGTTGAGATTCATCAAAATTTTGAGGTCAAATTTTTGGACCATTTAAATACTTTCCCTACAAGAAAGTAAATTGGACACAGGCAGGTCTAAAACGTCAAGATTCATCAAAATCTTGAGGTTGAATTTTTGGACGATTACAATACTTTCCCTGTACTTCGCAAACGAGAAAGTAAAAAAAGATTAAATCCCGGGATGCAATCAGGGCTATCCCAGGACTTAAGGACATGTCCTACACTGATGCACTGCGAAAAATGAAATCTAAGCAAGTATTTATATCATGACATTTGATCTTGTTTTTCTTATTGTATGGTATTACTGACTTCAATAAATCTTGTCAAGTATATTTTTCCTACCCCATTCATAGATTTTATTGCTAAATAAAAGTAAAACAACACCCATTTCATTTTTTTGTATCATTTTTGCATATGCATTTTTTGCAGTGTGGGCTCAGAGAATTAAACCTGTTTAGTCTCGATCAGAAGAGCCTGTGATGAGGGACCTAATCCACTACAAAATTCTCAAAGGCATCGATAAAGCACATCCAGACATATTCTGTCAATGAAATTCTGAATTACGTAGGTAAGGACGCCAATACAAATTAAGAGGAAGTGTGTTTATGGCTGAAGCCAGGAAATACTTCTCTACTCAAAAGAGTTGTGGAAATCTGGAACAAAACTACAGAGTCACAGCTTTGAAGCAGAAACCTTACCAAACCTTCAAGGAGGACAGTAGCTAAATTTTCCTCTGGGGACAAATAAAGTTCTATCTGGAGGATATATTGGGACAGTTTACCTATTAGTTAAACAAACTTGAAGGACTGTATGGTCTCTTCTCAATTGTCAAATTTCTTAATACTCTAAAACTCTCGTTTTTAAATTTTTTACACATTTATTTATACATATTTTAGCATATTAGAACAATTTTCATGAAAACAGGCCATTCCACCCAGCAAAGCTCCTCAATTCTTTCCATCTAATTTTACCAAAATAATATCAAGTCTAGTTTTGAAGGCTCCTACAGTCAACCACACTACTTGGGTCACTTACTCCACAGGTTAACTCGATGGTATCAAACTCCAGTCCTGGAGGGCCACAGTGGCTACAAGTCTTCATTCTAACCCTTTTCTTAATTAGCGACCTGTTTTTGCTGCTAATTAACTTCTTGAATGATTTCTAATTGACTTGATCTTGAAGACTCAGACCCCTTGTTTCTTTTTCCTTAATTAGCACCCAAACAATAATGAGATACAAAATGAGCCAAAACTGTGCCCATCATACAGTATCTGAAAATAAAGAAAGATGAATGTCTCAGGAATGTTGATTTGCTCAGCTCCTCAAAACATACGAACAGTGCTCTTAGTAAACAGAAAATCAACAATTTCAGAAATGAAATTAAGCAACTGTTTGGGGTGAAATTGGTTGGAGTTTCAGGCCCTGACTGAGTTGGTCTTCTGTTGGCTCACTCACCTCACATTTCATTTCTGTTTAAGGAAAGAAATGAAGCAATTCAGAGGAACAATGAAGAAATTCAGGAGAATGAATCTTAAAGAAACAAGTCAATTATAATGAACGGAAAAGGAGTTAATTAGCAGCAAAAACTGGTCACCGATTAAGAAAAGGGTTACAATGAAAACCTGCAGCCACTGCAGCCCTCCAGGACCGGAGTTTGTGACCACTGGGTTAACTGATCGCTTTCTAAAGTAAAAAGTCTATGTTTTGAGTGAAATGTATCCTTAACTAGTTTCTACCTGCGGCCCTCGGCTCTTGTTAAAGAACACATTTTTAAATAACACCTTGGATCAACAGCACTATATATTCATTTTACAATTTTTATCAGTATTGCTTAATGTTTCAACGTAATATTTTGCGTTTATGCCACATATCCTTTTTCACTATAATTATAATTATTACATAGCACATTGGGCTCTTAAGTGAAAGTATGCTTAATAAAAATAAAATTGAAACAAAACACCTAAAACCTCTTTCTACAATCATTAATTATTAGATTATTCAAAATAAATGTGCTTTAATAAGGGAGTCCTAATATACAGTTCGGCCAGGATGCCATGGGCACCTGTAAAGTTTCCCAGTGACAAGAAGTTGCAATTGATGATAGCACTTCCAGAATTTGTCATGTCTAAATAACATTTAACTGAGGAAAGTATTTTCCTCCTATGTACCATAACCTAACAAAGGATGAGTCATAACTGTTCTTTGAAAGGGGGATGGCTTTCAGAATTTCCAAAGATTGGAAACATCAATGTTAAAGTAGGAACGAACTTTGGAATATTTAAACTTTAAAACCTCCAATGGGAATCATTTTCAGAATTTCCAAAACCTGTAAATCCCTGCTGAAGGGGATCATGATCTGTAGAGCTTCTAGAGGTTGTGCACTCCTAATAGATAATAACCTAATAGAAAATCATCTTCAGAATGTTTCAAGAATGAAGAGATTCCCCCTACTGTAAAAGATCACAAATCAGGAGAGGCCTTCACAATTTCTACAGGTAGAACCCCCAATTTTGTAGATAAATTAATGGGAATCGCTTTTAGACTTTTTAAGGGCTAACAAAACCTATTGTAGAGTATCTATATTACTAAACGACAGTTAATTTATGCACGGTGGACGCGGCGGACGCACCGAAGCACATGCGCACTGCAGCGCAGCACCCCAGAGTCAAACGCAGCGGCTTCCCACAGTCAGTAGGTGGCGCCCACACAACACAACCTGTACACTACACTTGCTCTAATCCACTCTGCCAGTAATATAGATCACATAACAGTCACAGACTCTAACCCAGCAGCTTCCCAGACTCAGTGGCTGGCACACGAACACCACAACCTGTAAACTAGACTTGCTGTGCTCCACTCTGCCAGCAGTCGGTGTCAGCAAAGGCAACGGAATCACGTCTCCACAAAACGAAACCGCCTTATTACAGATATGCTTATTTAATTAAATGACATTTCCCCAGACGCACCCACCCTCTATGATATGTCATCCATCCAAATATCGGACGGAACAGAAACTGATTGCCATTCTTGGATTTACGATTCTCTAGAGAATCGCGGGCTTACTTGTCAAGAACTATGAAAGACTTTCAGAATTTCATGAAACAGATAATGAATGGTCTTAAGGGCCATAGTGGCTACAGGTTTTTTGTTCCAACTTAAATTTCTTAATGAGAAGGTAACTCTTTCGGTTGAAGTACTTATTGTTCAAGTAATGTTTTTATATTTTATTTTAGTGGTCCCACTTGTTACGATTACCCATCCTTAATTGCGGATTTTAGTCTTAACAGCTGCATCCCCCCACTTTTATGTGGTTCTTATAAACAATATGATGCAAATGACAAAGGAACCAGCAGTTCTCTGTCTAACTTGTTACTATTTACAAATGTGTACTACCTGGTTTAATAAAAATTTAAAAAAAATTGGAAGGAAACCAAATAGAAAAAAGTGAAGGACTAAGAATTACTCATCTGTTTCAGGATGCAAATCATCTGGATGATATCCTTTTAAAGGAAAAAAAAATAAATCAACAAAATAAGAATGCCCTAAAGTTAAATAGGAGCTGTCATTGGTAAGGACTGGTTTCTAAATAAGCGGGTTGGAGAAAAACCTGCAGCCACTATAGCCCTCCAGGACAAAAACTGCTAACCCTTCTGCTCTACAGTATCATGAAACAAGAATGGTCTTCAGGATTTCTAAGGGTTGAGGACCACAGGTGTAGACAATAAGAAAATGGGAATCACCCTTAGAATTTACGATTGTGAAACAGATAATGGCTTTTAGAAATGTTTTAAGACTGAGAATCTTTATTCTAGAGTATACTATAAAGGTAGTGAAAGGCCTTTTGAATTTCCACACATTGAACATCTTGCAGAAACTACTCTGGAGTATCACAAATTAGGAACGGCCTTCAGTTTTTCAAAAGTTTGACAGCCCTCACACCACATGTTCACAAAACAGGAAAGACCTTTAGAATCTCTGAAGGGTGAGAACCCAATTGAAGATAGAAACACAAAAACAAACTCTGTGTTGGATTCCATGACACACTTTCTCTAAATGTTTAAAAACTAACCATTCAGTGTTCATTTCTGAAGTGAACAGGACTCATTTAGAATAAATTACATCTTAAATTCAATATTTGCTTCTCCCACTCAAGAAAAATCACATTTTTGTTCACGTATGAACTTCTGTTTGATTTAGGTTGGAACAAAATAGAGAAGGTGCAATCTGCAACACATTTCGAGACAGATTAACAAAGGATTGCATTTTATCTAACATTCGGGTGATGTGAGGTGATACTTCAAAAAAACAGCAAGAGCTAAATTTTTCACCAGTCTTATGTATGTATTTTTTTTAACAGATCTAAGCTAACATGGTCTATTCCAAAAAGGAATTCAGCCCCTTGCAGGCATCCAGTTTTGAATGATGGGAAGGAAAAAAATCTTTACAGTGTGAGCTACATAATGTGGATTTAAAAAAAAAAAATCAATTCATATTATAAAATAAAACATGTATTTAGAATAAATCAATCACACTGCTTACTCTGAAAGGCAAAAACCAAAGTCTTGACTGGTACTTAGAAAACGTAGGATAAGATGGCAGATGCAGACACAGCGCCAGAGTTTAGCGCAAATTCTAGAAGAGATGTGCATTGGAGCACCCAGGACTGAGCCAGTGACAGGCAACAAGATTGTAAAGTACGGATTCCATGCCTTCAATGTAGAGATCACATGTTCTTTCTGTGTTCACGTGGGTATTACCCCCACCCACCACCCCATTGCCCAGAAACATTCTGTCAAGTTGATTGGTTCATTTAGGTTTCTTTCTTAGTAAATACTACATAGGGTATTAGTGTTCAGAATAGTCTTGCATTTGTGCCATATTAGTTTGCATTTTACTTTCACTGTGTTCTATTTGTAAATGTGTTCTGTGATGCAGTTGCCTAAATAAAGACTATATATACAAAAACAGACACATTCTCAAATTCAGTCAATCCAGCTCAACGTCACAGGAAGCCATAGCCTATTCAGGCTGCACTGGGCACACAACAGGAAACAGCGCTGGACAAGGTGCCAGGCCATCAATCAGCACACAGAATAGTCAATTTCTAGTCAACCGTTAAGTTTATGAAAATGAAAGGAACTGAATATTTATTCATTGGAAAAGCAAGTTAGGAAATGGATCTTATAAATGTTTGTAATTATATTGCATTACATCTGTATGCTAAATTATGGTTGACAGAGCAGAGCAGAGCAGAGCAGTAGATTGTGCTGCTGCCTCATAGCTCAAGGCTCCTGGTTTCCAGTCCTGACCTGGTCCTCCCCATATCTACATGTACCTACGTGTTTCTTCAAAGAATTTTAATTTTCATGCCATTTTTTGTTAGGTTCACTGTCAAGTGTGTGTGTGTGTGTGTGTGAGAGCAGGAGTGTATCTTACAATGGGCTAATGCCTCATCCTGGGTTGTGCCTTCTGGTACAGACTACAACATCTGTAGTCCTAAACTTTATACATTGATAAAGAAAGAAAGCTGGCAAATTATACTATACAGGAGTGTGTGTGTGTATGTATAGGACTGTACCCAAACATCAACTGGCTTCCCATTGGAAAACTCGATTCTCCCTTACACCCAATGTTGTTAAGATAAGTTAAGGCCAAAGTGACCATAAACAGCAGACAAAGAAAACTGATGAATGAGTGGACACTCATAAATTGAAGATTGGCAGTGGTCTTACGCCTGAGATGGTCTGGCTTGGGGTCCCTGACCATAAACTTTAATTTAGATAGGAAGTTCAATTCATAGATTCATAGGCACAGAGACAGATATTTCGGCAGTACTTTATTTGTCCCAGAGAGATATTTAGCTTTTTACAAAAGCTCAAAAAATGTTACTGATAGATGAATGGGAATATACAAAAGTAAATATCCTACAGGCACATGAGTGTGAGAGTGTGTATATGGGTACCGTCACATGGTCCACTCAATCTGGTGGTTTGTGCTCATATTTGCCAAAATAGGTTTAAGCCCCTCCAACTCTCCATTTTGTAAGCATAAAAAAATAAAATAAAAATCAAATGAGCATGTACACATATACACACACAATATATAGGAGTGTGTGTGTGCCAGTGAAAGCAGAGGTAGAGGGACACCCCACCCAAGTTTGGTTTATGTCTTGTGACCGATTCTGCTAGAATGGGTTCTGCTTTCAAACAATGAACTGGATTAAACTGGTTTGAGAAGGTTATACTATACAGTGCACAGGTAGATTGGGACCAATTATTGTAGACTTGTAAAAGTTTTATTTTCTTCAGCTTCCATACTGGCTACATAAATAAATAAATAAATAAAATTCACACACAACATGAAAAAACTGTACATATGTTACCACATGTAAATTAAGATACAAACTCTCATTATACTCTTTATATATCCATAAGGAAATGAACATATAAACACACAGAAAACATTTTTTCCCATATATGATTATTCCAGGAGACTACAGACCCATCATTATTATTATTATCATTCCAACGACCAATTTTGAGAGGCCACCTTAGCTCTTGTTTCTCCAGACATGACAAACATGGCTGTCTAGTAATTGTCATAAAGAAGAACATTAAACAAAACCAAACTGCAGCAAGAGGAGGTCTAACTAAACAAAAAGCGTGAAAACGTTTTAAAAATATACAACGACACATTTTATTTTAGGAAACTACATTAAAGCAGAAGCTGTCGAGCAATCAGCTAGTCTTAATTGTTAGGGCAGATCAAGAGGAGCTACCTGAGCCATTATCATTTGTGCAAGTCATGAGGTAAATAAGAAATCACCTGCATAAATCCATAAAAATCAAACAGAGGGATAGGGTGGTGGGTAGCTGAAGGAAAATGGTAACACAAACGGTAAGGAAAAAAACAAGTTCAAACAAAAAGCAACAGAATTTGTGCAGGGAAGGTTCTTTCATGCAACTCCTCCACAGCCGACATTGGCTAGTCTTAATTCCAAGGGCAGATTCCGAGAAGAGACCTCAGCTATTATTTGTCAAATCATGAGCTAAAATAAGGACGCTTTGCACAGAAACATAGAATTAAACAGAGCTGGAGGGACACTAAGTGAATGGAAATGAAGTAAAAGAGAAAGAAAGAAAGAAAGAAAGAGAGAAATAAATAGGCATAAAGACATTAGCAGAACTGCAGACTGGAATGAGCACCGAGGACAATTAGTCATACTTAGTATGACATTGACATCATCATGGAAGGCCCACAAGCCAGTGTCGCCTTTGGTGGTAAACATGCAATTAAGCCTCTGCACGCAGACCCCATGCTCCTTCAACCTACAAATCAGACTTGTGCCATCTGACCACATAATTACCATGTGGGAGCACCTGCCTCCTTGTCTGACACCAAACCCCGCACGCTTAAGTCCACTCAGTACTGCCAACACCCCCCCCCCCCCTACATCTCACTAACCCCCCTCCCCACCCCACCCCTCCTTCTCCCCAACCATGCCCCTCCATTTTCTCTTGAGGTTAAAAGCAACCCAAATCCATCCATCCACCCATGCATCCTTCTGCAGCCTCCCTTTGGTGGCCTTAAATGTTATAAATGCAGACTTGAGTTCTCGCCACTCACTGCTCAGGAGGAATCTTGGCTTCTGCTGTTCCTCCATTTTATGGTGAAGCCCACAAGAACATCCATGAGTCCTTGTCTGACTTGATTCTGTCTGACGCTTAGGCCCTGGCAAAAGCTTAGTATGCCACCAACCACAAGAAGACGGAAACAAGTGCAAGAAATGTATAAATAAATAAACATGCAAAAGAAGATCAGCCTTCCCAAGGAGCCAAGAGCTGACAAACAAACACCACCAAAGCCATGGAAGACAACAGACAGTAGGAAAGCAAAAAAAAGGGGGGAAAGGAAAAAAAATGGCATGGAGACCCCCTCCTTTCTTCTAACCCACACGCTCCCCCCCACCATTCCCAAAGCGCTACTGTAGCTTCCAAGATACACCAGAAGGAAAGAAAGGAAAAACAGTCGTCACAAAAGAAACAAATGCAAAACGTTTATCATTGAAGTGTGTGAAGAGAAGCCAATGAGAGCTGGACAGAGCTTGAAATGGGGAGAGAGAGAGAGAGAGAGAGTGGGAGGGAGAGCGAGCGAGCCAACGAGTGGACTTGCGGAGCCAGACAGCCGAGCGCTAATGGAGGTGCTGGGAGAGGAGAAAGGAGAGGAGAAGAGAAGAGGACAGCAAAGCAAAGCGTGCAATGGCTTCTCCTCCCCACCGTGCGCGCATAAGCCTCGCCACCACTAAATCCGTGCATTGGACCAATCTAGGTGAACCACCACCACCACCACCCCCCCCTACCAAAAAATAAAATAAATAAATGTTCAAAAACGTCACAAAGACAACCTAGACAAACAAAAGCCTCACATGATATCGGATCGCGCCCCAGCAGCTCCATGGAAGCTCCACTTCCGAGCTGCCCCGATCTCTCCCAAGCGCGTGGATAAATAAAGAGGGGTGGTTGTTGTGGTGGTGGTGGTGGTGGGCAAAAAATAATCATCATATTTAAAAAAAAAAATGAAAAAAAGAGGTCACGATCTGGCTGGCTTTGCCGTGTCTAAGAGTCAGCAGCGCCACAATATTTATTTTTCTTTTTCTCTTTCACTCACTCACTCACTCACTCACTCTGCACGTTTCTCCAGCTCCCTTCTTTTCTCCTCTTATCCAAGTCTCCTCTGGTCCCAAACTAATAAAAAAAAGGAAAACAGCACCCCCACACACACACATACACTACCACCACCCCCCCTCTCCGCAAGCCCTTCACCTTCTCCCAGCTCATTAAAAGAAACGATCATCAGATTTTTTTTTTCTTCCCTTCTTGCTTTCCTTTTCATTTCACTTCAACCCCAACGTCTCTCAAAGCTTCTATGGATCAGTTAACAAAAGCAGAAAGACCCCTTAAAAAATATGATTAAACAACAAAAACCCAAGAGAGGAGCAAACAGAAAAAAAGCAAACCCAACGGAAAGATCTCAACGCTGCTTTGTAATATTTTTAAAAGATAACGCATGATAGTCCTAACCTTCTACTTGTTATGGATCTGTCATGTTTTACTTACGGATCGGTCCGGGAAAAAAGAGCGATCTTTGTCCAAAAAGACACAAACTTGCTGAGTGTCTCATGCGTGTGCCCGGTCTAGTGGATGATCGCCATCTTTCCTGCTTCTCCTTTTGCTGCAGCTGCAGATGACCTGAGATCCGTCTGTCTCTGAATAATGAGCAACCAGAGAGACAAGGAAGACAATCTGCAAAGCAGGCAACACACACAAAGAAGTTTTGGAGACTAGCAAGCACCAGGGGGTGCGCAAGAGTTTGCAGTGAAGATAGAGACTAGTGGACAACGTGGTGTGTATCCAGAAGTCCTTTAGATCGCAATCAGACCTAATTAAACGGAAAATCCTTCACCCTCGATGGACTTCTTTATCGGGAGGCATTCCAGTATAGCTCGGACTTTAGGTATTTGCCCTAACGTTTGAGGAGGAGCAGCAGCAGCAGCGGCATAGCGCTTGGGCTCCATGAGGCAGCACGGAATCCCTTTATTTGCGGAGATCATAGGCTTTCAGAATGCAAGTCACATGCGACCAGAGAAATGCAAGAAGCTGCCGCCGCCGCTGCTGCTGCTGCTTTTGCTGCTGCTGCTGGATGTTCAGAAGGCAGCCCTTGCTTGGTGGGGAGGGACTCGTTTTTCAACAGGGACTGAAAGACAAAAATATATATATGGCGCTGTTTATTACTCATTAAAGCCCTGGAAGCGGCGCTAGTGAAGCCCAATTAATTATCATCGTCTAGCGTGGATGCGTCCTCAGCACAACGCGCTTGCTCTTTGCTGAAAGCAACCTCAGATCTTGTTAGAGATGGTCTTTAATGGTGTTATTTTACAACTGATTTATGAAGTTCGTACTGTTCATACTCTTCAAATAATGAAAAGGAGCACCACTGAATTAAGAGATGAATAGATAAATAGCAGGAGCTTTATTTTTAATATTGGAGAAGCTTCTTTATTAGGCTCTGGAAGCGTTATGTACTGAGCTCAGTGGGCACATCCCAAGTGTGGCATGTTCAAGGAATGCCCATCTTAATTAAGAAAAAAAAAATGAAGTCATTATTCATTTACTTCACAAAATGATTTTCTTCAAAATATGGAAAAAGATACTAAAACACAAGGGAAACAAGCTGCCATAGCTTATCCAGAATTGTATTATGGGCACCTCCATACATGTGGGTATTTCCTTTAAGAGAATTCAGGAGCCTTCACTTCACCAGTCCATTATTTTGAAAGTAAAATTCCACATCATTATGTTTATTGTCAGGGTGCATCCAGATAAACTTCCCAAATATTGGGAAAATGTCCAATAAAAGGCCATGCACTTTGTGAAAATTCAAGAGCCTTTGCTTCACAAGACCATCATTCTGAAAGTAAAATTCCATATCATTATGTTTTTTGTCAGGGTGCATCCAGATAAACTTCCCAAATATTGGGAAAATCTCCAAGAAAAGACAATGGGTATGTACTTTAAGAGACTTCAAGAGCCTTTTCATTACAAATGTGTGACATAGTGGTTAAGGCTTTGGACTTCAGACCCTAAGGTTGTGGATTCAAAGCCTTCTAGTGACAGTGTGTGACCATGAGCAAGTCACTTCACCTCCTTCAGGAAAAAAACAAAAACAAAAGAAATGTAACTAATTGTATGTTATATGTTGTAAGTCACCTGGTCTCAGTCTAATAATAATAAATCCATTTTTTTTGAAAGATAAAAGACCAAATCATTTTGTTTATTGTCAGGGTGTATCCATGTAAACCTCTGTTTGGTTAGCAATAACTGATAGTCCAAATATTGAAGAAATGTCCCAACAAAAGACAACTGGCATTTCCTTTAAAAGAATTCAAGAGCCTTTGCTTCAAAAATGTGTGGCATTGTGGTTAAGTCTTTGGAGGTTATGGATTCAAAGTCTGCGACTGACATTCCTTGCCAATGAGCAAGTTGCTTCATCTGCCTATGATCCAAATGAAAAAAAAAAAACAAAAGAAACGTAACCAATTGTATGTCATATGTTGTAAGTCGCCTTAGATCAAGGGCTCAGCCTAATAATAGTAAATCCATCATTTTTGAAAGTAAAAAGGCCAGATGATGTTGTTTATTGTCTGGATGCATCCATCTCAACATCTGATTGGTTAGTAAATACTAATAGCTCAGATATTGAGAAAAGGAGAAGTAAAAGAAATATAGACATATAGAAAAATTAATACTTTTGTGTAACCATGGATTGGGTGAAGCATTCCAGGTCAAAGAAATGCAACTCTCAAAAATTACATTTTTTCTATGTTATCTAATCCTTTTTGTTTGTAGCGATGGCTGAGTAAAAAAAAATAACTTTCATGTTTTCATACAGAATTAAGAGAAAAAAAGTTATTAGATAGATATCAACAGTCACCAAACAACTCAAAACAGTTTGAAAAATGTCCATGGAAAAAATAAAAATATCTCACTTTTTCAACTGGAGACTGACCTCTCCCCTTTATTGTTGGTCAAAAGTCCTGTCTTCAGTTCAAAAAGTCACTCCCACTGTCTTAAAAATAATGGATCTTTAACAGCATTTTAAGCCATTCCTTGATGAACTATTTCTTGGCAAAGTACCATTTCATTCTAGGAATGGTTCTTTGCATATGAATTTGGTTCTACCTGCTTTGAAAATCTTTCTAATATGTAGAAGAGAACTGAAATCTTTCACATATTGTATGTTACCTAGCAGGACACTAACAGATTAAGAAAACCTGGACTTAGTCTGTGTTACTGTATGTGTGCAGCAAGGGGCCTTTTAGCATCATGAGCTCTTGGTATTTCACCAGTCTGTTACTGTCTATTCATGACTGTTTACTGCATGGAGCCAAAGAAATAAACTGAGGTTCTTTCTGAACCCCTCATGTGGATGGGTCTTTTTGGAACCAAAAATGGTTCCCCCATGGCATCGCTCAGAATGAACCTTACTGGCACCTTTATTTTTAAGAGTGTAGGTGAGGGTTTAGTTTTGTGTTTATGATGTGCACTGATCATTCCAGAAGTAATTATTTAACAATATTTTAGTATATATATATATATATATATATATATATATATATATATATATATATATATATATATATATATATATATATATTCAGCATTTAAATAACATTTTTGGTTGGAACATTCCTTTAAAAGGATGGAGTAAGCCAAACTATCACTACCTTCAAACACTCATCATTAAGAATCAATCCTGGGTGGAACGCCAGTGTGTCACATTTAACACCTTTTGAATAGTAAAAATAGTAACTTGCCTTTTAATGATTGTGTATTTATTTAAGGTGTTAATGGAAATAAGAATAATCAAAATAAATGCCAGATTAGTAATATCCTCATCGGACTGGCTAGGCTGGCCATTTATAAATCCATAAAGGAGAAAGTGAACTCAAATAAACAATGTGACATGATAAGAATATTTCATGGACTTGTAAAAGCAAAGGGTGTATTTGGAATGTACGTACTACAGAATGACTGCAAATGTGAACTCTTTTGAGAAAAAAATGGTGTGTTTATGAGGCAATTTGATGACAATTAATTGATTTTTCTTATTTGACATATGAATTAAATATTGTTCTTTTTTTGGGGTTAGCTGGGGTTTTCTCATTGCTGACTTTACTTTCGATGATTAAATGACTTTCGTAAATGATTTGTTGAGCATCAATTAATAAAGTTCAATTCAAAATTCAAACAAATTCTCTTTAAATGACATTTTTGGGTGGATCATCGTGAGCCAAACTCATCACTACCTTCAAACACTGATCTTTAAGAATCAATCTTGGGTGGAACGCCAGTGTGTCACATTTAACACCTTGTGTAATAGTAAAAAGGTCTCTTTCTTTCTCTTTCTTTCTTTCTTTCTTTCTTTCTTTCTTTCTTTCTTTATATACACTATTGACTTTCACAATATATTGTTAGCATCTGTATAGATCAAAATCAAAATATGGGTGATAATCATATTTGCCATTGGAAAGATGAATACCAAAAATTTAAAAGCAAGGGAAATTAACTGCCATAACTGATCCTTAAGTGTATTATGGGCACCTCCATACATGAGCCTTTACTTCAAAAATGTCTGGTGCAGAGGTTAAAGTTCAAACTCTAAACTTATAGGTTTAGATTTAACTACTAATACTGTCTGACTATAAGTGAGCTAATTCTCCTTCCTGTGTTCCAACTGGACAAATACAAAAAGAAGTGTAAGTTGTGTTGGATAAAGTCCTTATCTTATTAGTAATAAATCAGTCTTTTTGAAATTAAAAAGGCCAAATCATTTTGAGTAGTAATAATATAAGACAGAAACTGTCAAATAGGTAATTGATGACCTTAAACCCCGGCCCAATTATAATTTATGAAACATAATGTGTGAAAAATGATTTAGGAAAAGATGATGAAATATGATGTATGAAATTTAGTCCCACCCCAAAAATATGAATTATGAAATTTACCCCACCCTGAATTATATACCATTACTCCCAAAATTATGAATTGTAATACTTATGCCCCGTCCTGACACGTAACGTTATTGTAAAAACACCAGAATCAAAACTAATATTTGAAGACTCATTTAAAAATATACTTCTCTTCCTTGTACTACATAGACAAGCAAGTGTGCACCTTTGAGCACTCATTAAAATAATTTGAACGGTGCCCATCGTTCATATCAAAATATACAAAGGTCGTAAGGTAAGGAATGTAAATGCAAAGGAATGTAATATATTTTCATTAATCATAATTTTGGGCAGGGTTAGGGTTATTCTTTCTTTAATATACTGTTTGCATCTGTTTAGATTATATTTTTAAAAATAAAAGTGTCAGAGTGGTTCTTCAGAGGGATGCCACAGGATAACCATTTTTTGGCTTCCTAAAGAACCATCGACATGAAGTTCATTTTTTTAGATCTATAGGAGGCTCCATAAATACAGTGGCAAGAAAACAGTTACAACAATGAACAAACACAATTGGAGTGGCAAGGTGGTGCAGTGGTAGCACTGCTGCCTCGTAGTAAGGAGACCTGGGTTCGCTTCCCGGGCCCTCCCTGTGTGGAGTTTACATGTTCTTCCTGTGTCTGAGTGGGTTTCCTCCCACAGTCCAAAGACATGCAGGTTAGGTGCATTGGTGATCCTAAATTATCCCTAGTGTGTGCTTGGTGTGTGTGTGCCCTGTGGTGGGCTGGCACCCTGCCCGGGGTTTGTTCCTGCCCTGTGCTGGCTTTGATTGGCTCCAGCAGACTCCCGTGACCCTGTGTTAGGATATAGCAGGTTGGATGCTGACTGACTGACAAACACAATTTGTTTTAATTAATGACACACATATTGCTGTATTGTTCTGTACTTATTTAATAAATTGTTCAAACAGTCACAGTGTAGGTTGGAAAGAATATGTGAACACCAGGCAGATGACTTCAAGAAAACCTAACTTGAGTCAGAAGTCGGCAAACCTGGAGTATACCAATGAGACAAGTTTGGAGGTGTTACTTGGAGACACTTTGACCAATAAAAAAGACTTTAAAAACATTTAGAGTTTGCTATTCACAAGAAGCATGTGCAAGTCTAAACTGTTCAAAGAGTTTAAATATTTATCAGTTCACAATTAAATTGTATATAAATGGAGATGGTTTACTACTGTGCCTACGCTCCTTACAAGTGGGTGCCAGTCAAAATGACTCGAAAGACATAACTCAGAATGCTCAATTAGCTTATCAAAGAACCCTAGAGTAACAGTTAAAGATTAAAGGAATCACTTGAAAAAGTTAACTACTCTCTTCTTGAGTCTACCATACATAAAACATTTAACAGGCATGGTGTTCATGGAAGGAAACCAAGGAGGAAGCCGTTGCTCTCTAAAAACATTGCTGCACACCTGACTTTTGCCAAACATCACCCTGTTACACCACAATGATATTGGCAAAATGATATAAACATCAACCCAGTGGTGAGGTATGGGAGCATCATTATGATTTGGGTCTTCTTTGCTGCTTCAGGTCCTGGACACCTTGCCATCATCAAAGATGAAAATGAAGTCCCACGCTTATTAAGGTATCCTACAGGATAATGTCAAGGTGGCTGTCTGCCAGATGAAGCTCAGTAGAAGTTTGTTGGTGCTGCAGGACAATCACCCTAAATATCAGAGTAAATCTACTACAGAATGGCTTCAATAAAGTAAATCAGGCCTTTTGGAGTAGCCCACTCACAGCCCAGATCTTAACCCAATGGGGTGGCTGTGGAATGACCTCAGGACAGTCGTTCACACCAGATATCCCAATAGTACAGTCCAAAATTCCTCCTGATCATTGTTCATGTCTGGTTCATGACTACTGGGAGTGCTCCTTAGAGGTTATTGCTGCCAAAGGAGTTTCAACCAGTGAAATCAAAATGTTCACTTACTTTTTCCTCAGTACACAGCAAATGTTTGATGGCTGTGTTCAGTGAAGACGTGAAAGATTCTAATAGCATGTGTGTTATTAGTGTAAGCGTATTGTGTTTGTCTGTGCCTGAACCATTTTATGCTCAATTTATGCAGAAAACCAGACCATTCCAAAAGGTTCACATGCTTCTTTTCCCACTATAACCATAAATAAATAATATTGGATTTATAAAATGCCAATGAGTTCCTGAGTTAATAACAACTCTTCCTGTATATAATAACACAGGTTAAGTTCAGGACTTCTTGTTCTGTCAGTACTATAGAAGTTTTAATCTACTCTATATATAAAATGCTAAGCCTAAAAGTGCAACGATTTTGTGTGACGTTTTTATGTCATGTTTTTGTCATGCTTTAAATTGGACTTATTTTAAAACCTACATATATACAGTATGTTTGGTATCATTCTTTTCAGAAGTTATCGAACTTTAATGTGATGTAGTTAGATTTTCAGATTCTTATTCTGTTTTTAAATTCTAAACTAAAAAAAAAAATGAAGAACTCACGTCCCGCGAGACAGGACTTTGCGCCAAGAGATTTAACCAAACCCGGGGCCGGAAATAAAAGACAAAAAGTAGGACAGCTGCTGTACAGGCTTTTAAATGTTCAAAGCGCCATGCGAGATGCAGATCACATGGTACGGCAGCAGCAGCAGCAGCAGCAGCAAGCCAGCAGCTGATCGAGCACAGAGGATGTAAAATAAAAACTGTATTTGTTTCCCATTGTATCACCGTTTAAGAGGGGGTTTCAGATAAGCGACCGCATCTCCTTAGGGTGCGTTCAACCCCCCTCTTCACAATGCGAGTGCCAGAGACGCAAAGTGGTTGGCGCATACCCCAGACCAGGAGGGTTGGCGAACAAAGTTATTATATAATAATCTTTTGCAATCTATTATAAGTATATATGAAGTTACAACACAATGAATTATTACTTAAAGAAACGAACAGAATGTAACTCAAGGGTTAACTCAAAGCTTAAGCGCATGAGGTCTCTGCCTCATCTCATAGAAGCCACCAACGTAATTTTCTATGGTTGGAATAAGGTAAATGAGTAATAAACACTCCTCTGGAAAGTGGGAATAAAATGATGGGAAAGCCCATACAACTCTCCCCTCTTAATAAGGGGGCATTCACAATAATGGGAGAATTGGCAAGAATCACAAATTACTGGTGGCTTTAGTTGATTGGAGAAGATAATAAAGTTGGGCATATTAAGAGTCAGATAATGTGTTGTATTAGAGAAGGTGATGGTAATTAGAAAAAAGTATAAAAGGAGATGAATTATTTAATCTGGGGCGCACTCTATGGACTAAGACATTCGTGCATAACTCTGTACAAATAAAGAATTGTTCTGCATCCTCGTCTAGACTCTGTAATTGCCTTCCTTGAAGAGAGATACGTTTTTTCCACAATAGTATCCAGCTATGTAGCCTACTATAAATTAAAGATTTCTTATTTTTCCACATATTAAGTTCTTTTTCAAAGCCCAAAGACCCAATTTCATATGCAAAGGACTCTCCCAGAACGAAATGCTTCTTTATCAAGCAATGGTTCTACATGGAACCATACAACTCAATAAAGGGCCAATTTTACATTTTTTTTTTTTATTTTATTTTTAAGGATGTAGGGCATCAGGTTAGATGTTTCATAAAGATGTAGGGGAAACTTTACTCATTTACAATACGTTTAAATTACTTAGTTTTAACACTCAGACTCATGAGTTATGGAGGTATCCATATCCACCTTAATAAAAGGAGATGTGACTGCATGTCTTTCTGTGTGTACGTCAGGTTGCTGTGTCTCTATGAATCTCAAATATGGTGTATCACAAACATTTTAAGTAATAACATGCATTATATCTGTCATTCTAATAGATGGCACATCACAAACATTAATGCTGCTTTTGTGAATCCCATACCAAATGGCTTATAAAACACACATCTGCATTGCATGGTGCAAAGGTTAAGAAATCTGAGGTCTACATTGATTACATAGATTTCAATCTGTTCATATATAAAATGACAAAATATCCGGTGTCCATGCCAGGGAATAACGGCATCCGGCATCCACATAGGGCTGAAATGTCCAACAAGCAAAGGCAGCAAGAAGCACACAGAAAGAGGGATGTAAGGGCAAGAATAACCAGTGAACAAAGGATCCTAAATGCACAACATGATTGATGCAGATCAAAGCAGATAGACCTACCATTGTACCATTGTGCTTATTTTACTAAACAGGCATTTTGCTGTCCTAGTACGTATATATACAAGTGGCAATTAATGCTTTAGTCTTGCAAGCCATTTCATTTTTCTGGTAAAATGAGCAAAACTTTAATTATGATAATGTAATATATATAGGAAAAGAAAAAAAATATAGAATAGCAATGACATGCTGATACTTTTAAATTCCCAGCTAAATTCAAGAGCAAGTCAGAAATGTGAACTAATGAAGGACAATGCAGGCTAGATAAAGATAACAACGTTTCTGGTTTCTTACTAGACAATGGTAAAGTAATCATTTTAAACTGCAGAATATAGAAGACGGCAGTAGAAATTTCAAAGGAAATCTAAAGATGTTCTTATGCTACCAGACAATAAGTATTGTAAAATAAGTGCAAATTTTAATTTACAGTCACCCTATACCTGTTGTTTTTATTTTTAGCCAAGTCACAAGATTTCTTTCTTTTTAGTAAATTTGGTGTGTGTTTATATAAAAAGCCAAATTTTTCCCTTGGGACAGATAGATAGATAGATAGATAGATAGATAGATAGATAGATAGATAGATAGATAGATAGATAGATAGATAGATAGATAGATAGATAGATAGATAGATAGATAGATTCTATCTATCAATTATATAGTGCCTTTCATATCTATCTATCTATCTATCTATCTATCTATCTATCTATCTATCTATCTATCTATTTAGTGCCTTTCATATCTATCTATCTATCCATCTATCCATCTATCTATCTATCTATCTATCTATCTATCTATCTATCTATCTATCTATCTATCTATCTATCTATCTATCCTATTTGAGGGCACTATATTTAAGTGAAGTCACAGATTTGTTAGTTATCATATTTTGTTCCTCCCTAATTACATGATAAAACCCTGAGAATGCAGTATAAAAACAGTGAGCATTTTCTGCTAATTCTTCAATAACGCATGCAGATTTTTGACCGGCCCACGGTAACGTGCTCAGTGGCCAGTTTGTTTTTCAATTATTACTGATGATAAACTCTGCAGAAGTGAAGCCCGAACAATGTGAACAAAGCAGGACAATATTTTTATGTGATAACGGGCAATTTTACAGAAATAATTATTTCTGGATGTTCAGTATAAAATCCAAACTTTATGTTGATAACTGTTCTCCTGCATATATTTTTGTATGCAAAACACAGATGCTCGAACTACAATGGCATTGACCTTCAGTCAGAAAGGATACCATCTGCAATGTTGTGCAAACTGTCACAGACAGGCAGTAACATCGACCCTTCCTACCTAACTATTAAATGTAAAACATTATAATGGTTTTCAGCGATTTTTTTTCATGATTAAATTAACTTTTCTGTGAGGATGGATTTTTGTGAGATTCAGGGCCATATGATTGATTCATTACTGAAGATCATTTTTCTTTAGGTTGCCTGCAAATAGCCAATAATTTCTTGTCAGTTAGTGAGTGAGTGAATCAGGGACATGTAGTTTTATATATATACATGGGTGAGGAAAAGTAGGTTTACACTTGTTCAAATGGAAAAGACATACAGTTTGTGATTATTACTTACAATAACTTTATTAACTGAAAAGAATGTCACAATGGCACACTGCACTGAGGTACAATCTCGTAAGTGCTCAAATTGCCAGTCTCATGTACTCAGAAATGTAAACTTACTTTTGCCTCTTCCATATATATATATATATATATATATGTGTGTGTGTGTGTGTATGCGTGTATTGCAGGGGTGTGCAAAGTCATTCCTGGAGGGCCGCAGTGGCTGCAGATTTTTGTTCCAACCCAATTGCTTAATAAGAAGCACTAATTGCTCTAGAAACACTTCTGCCTCATATTAGTTATCTCCCTCGTTAAGATTTTGAACCCTCATTGCTTATTTAAGTCTTAAACAGCTGCATTTTTGGTTTTTAATTGCTCCTTATTAGCAATAAGATGCAAATGAAAAAAGAAACCAGCAGTTATCCATTTTGCTTGTTACCCTTTACGCCTGTGTGTATTTATCAGGCACTATTTGGTTTAATTAAATACTTGGAAGGAAAGAGAAGAGAAAAAAGTGAAGGATTGAGAATTACCCATCCGATTTACACTTCAAAATATTTGGATGATATCTTTAGAATGGAAAAAAAAATCTAGGATTTGAGAATGACTTGACATAGCAGAGTTAAAGCACTAACAAGCCATGAAATGTAATTATTGGCAAGGATTGTTTTTTAATTAAACAACTGGGTTGGAACAAAAACCCGCGGCCACTGCGGCCCTCCAGGAATGACTTTGCACACCCCTGGTGTATTGTATGTATATATATATATATATATATATATATATATTATATATATATATATATATATATTATATTATATATATATATATATATATATATATATATATATATATATATATATATATTGACAGATGGCCACAGCCATTACCTAGCCAGGACGTCAACGGAATGGAAGGAATGGGGGAGAGAGCATCGGTGAGGCAATACCTCCCCTGGGATGCTACAGGGCATCCCTCATGGACAACTGTGGCACCACAGGTACAGCCCTGTTGGGTTCCGTGGGGGGGCACCACAGGAAGCTGCAGAACCCTATAGTGGACTTCCACCACACCTAGGAGTGATTCCAGGTAACACTGAAGTGCCACCTGGAGCACTTCCAGGAGCTGAATAAAAGGAGCCACCTCACTCCATTCGAGGAGCCAGAGTCAGGAGGAGGTGGACAACGCTTACCAGAGAGGAAGTGGAAGCGGAAGGATTGAACGAGAGAAGAAGAAAAGTAAAGAACTGAGATTTGTATTTGTGGTGCGTTATACTGTGCTATGCTCTGGGGAGTGAGAAAAGCGTCTCCCCTCTGTAAAATACAGTATGTTGTGTGTTGCACTTGTGTCTCTGCCTGTATGTGTTGGGTTAGGGCAGCTGTACGCGCCCCAGCGGTTCACAATTTATAATATATATATAACTATATACAATTATCTGTGTACACACAGTTAGGTCCATAAATATTTGGACAGAGACAACTTTTTTTCTAATTTTGGTTCTGTACATTACCACAATGAATTTTAAATGAAACAACTCAGATGCAGTTGAAGTGCAGACTTTCAGATTTAATTCAGTGGGGTGAACAAAACGATTACATAAAAATGTGAGGCAACTAAAGCATTTTTTGAACACAATCCCTTCATTTCAGGGGCTCAAAAGTAATTGGACAATTGTCTCAAAGGCTATTTCATGGGCAGGTGTGGGCAAGTCCGTCGTTATGTCATTATCATTTAAGCAGATAAAAGGCCTGGAGTTGATTTGAGGTGTGGTGCTTGCATGTGGAAGATTTTGCTGTGAACAGACAACATGCGGTCAAAGGAGCTCTCCATGCAGGTGAAAGAAGCCATCCTTAAGCTGCGAACACAGAAAAAACCCATCTGAGAAATTGCTACAATATTATGAGTGGCAAAATCTACAGTTTGGTACATCCTGAGAAAGAAAGCAAGCACTGGTGAACTCAGCAACGCAAAAAGACCTGGACGTCCACGGAAGACAACAGTGGTGGATGATCGCAGATCATTTCCATGGTGAAGAGAAACCCCTTTCACAACAGCCAACCAAGTGAACAACACTCTCCAGGGGGTAGGCGTATCGATATCCAAGTCGACCATAAAGAGAAGACTGCATGAAAGTAAATACAGAGGGTGCACTACAAGGTGCAAGCCACTCATAAGCCTCAAGAATAGAAAGGCTAAAGAACAGCTAAAAAAGCCAGCACAGTTCTGGAAAAACATTCTTTGGACAGATGAAACCAAGATCAACCTCTACCAGAATGATGGCAAGAAAAAAGTATGGAGAAGGAGTGGAACAGCTCATTATCCAAAGCATAGCACATCATCTGTAAAACACGGTGGAGGGAGGCAGTGTGATGGCTTGGGCGTGCATGGCTGCCAGTGGCACTGGGACACTAGTGTTTATTGATGATGTGACACAGGACAGAAGCAGCCGAATGAATTCTGAGGTGTTCAGAGACATTCTGTCTGCTCAAATCCAGCTAAATGCAGTCAAATTGACTGGTCACTGTTTCATGATACAGATGGACAATGACCCAAAACATACAGCCAAAGCAACCCAGGAGTTTATTAAAGCAAAGAAGTGGAAAATTCTTGAATGGCCAAGTCAGTCACCTGATCTTAACCCAATTGAGCAGGCATTTCACTTGTTGAAGCCTAAACTTCAGACAGAAAGGCCCACAAACAAATAGCAACTGAAAGCCCCTGCAGTAAAGGCCTGGCAGAGCATTAAAAAGAAGGAAACCCAACATCTGGTGATGTCCAGGAGTTCAAGACTTCAGGCTGTCATTGCCAGCAAAGGGTTTTCAACCAAGTATTAGAAATGAACATTTTATTTCCAGTTATTTAATTTGTCCAATTACTTTTGAGGCCCTGAAATGAAGGGATTGTGTTAAAAAAATGCTTTAGTTGCCTCACATTTTTATACAATCGTTTTGTTCACCCCACTGAATTAAAGCTGAAAGTCTGCACTTCAACTGCATCGGAGTTGTTTCATTTAAAATTCATTGTGGTAATGTACAGAACCAAAATTAGAACAAAGTTGTCTCTGTTCAAATATTTATGGGCCTAATTGTATTTATGTTTTCAGCATGGTGGCAAAATCATCGGTTTACGGACAATAATGGATTATAAAGGACCTCCTGCACCATGGAGAGCACCAACACCTCTCTTAACAGACAAGCTTAATAATTTCTCCATGTTCTTCGATGTGAATGCCACAATGCCAGCGAGCAGTCGAGCGCATCTACATCAGGAGCTCTGCCCAGTGAAGAAACAGAGTTTATTTTGTCAGGAAAAGACATAAGGAGAGCTTTCAGGAAAGTGAACACCAGGACTGCATTCCAGAAAGTGTTTTTAACATCTGTGAAAATCAGCTTGGAACAGTGTTCATGGTAATATTTCATTTCTCCTTAACCCAGGTTATCGGACCAACATGCTTTAAAGAGTCAACCGTTGTCCCTGTACCTAAGAATTCACTTCCAGCCTGCGTGAATGACAACCATCCAGTTGCACTAACAACCTACAGCAATGAAGTGTTTCAAGAAGCATGTCAAGCATATATACAGGTAGTCTTTGCTGCCCAAAGACCATAGATCTATTGCAGTTCACATATCACTCCATTAGATTCATGAATGATGTTTTCACCTTCATCCTACATAAAGTACTTGCCCAACTGGACAACAGCAGATGCCATTATCTGTGAATGCTATTTATAGATTACAGTTCAGCACACGATAGGCCCCTTTAAGCTCATGTCCAAGCTTATGGACCGGCATCTGAACACTTCACTGTAATTCTGTGTTTTAAACTTCTTGAAAGTAAGACCCCCGGTGGTTCGAGTGAGTGGCCACACTTCATCATCCCTCACTCTTAACACAGACGCTCCACACAGCCCTCCTAGTCTTGGGATCTGAGTCCTCTTGACTACCTGTACACATAGGACTGCATGGCTGTACATGACTCTAACATCATTCTCAAGGTTAGTGATGACACAACTGTGGTAGGATTGATCTCTAATAAAAATGAGCAGGCTTACCTGAAAGTCAGCAAGACAAAGGAGATGACTGTGAACAAGGGGAGAAAACAGCAGAGGCACTGCTACCCCCTCAGTATTAAAACACTTTAATGGACAAGGTGGATAATTTCGGATATCTTTGTGTCCATGTCACATATTGGCACCTTGGCATGTTTTAATGTTTTTTATATTTTTACCACCTTAGACGCCTCAAGGACTTTAGGCTGCCCTCCCAATTACTAAAGAACTTCTACTTTTCCATCATTGAAAGTACAGGAAACATTACCACAGCATGTAGCAGGAGCACATGGCTCTGCAGAGAGTGGTGAGGTCACCTGAATACCTCACTCTCTCTAACTTCTCTCTGCTGCCATTAGGGGAACGATATCACTGTCTGAAGAGCAGCCCAATGAGACTAAGGAGGAGCTTCTGTTCACAGTCCATCCACATACTTGATGCCCTGTTGTTAAATCTTGTTTATTATATTTTTATATTATTAATATAATGCACACTACATTGTTCATATTGATATTCATATGAACAGCTGTGGAGTTTAGAAACTAAGGAATTCACTGCATATTGTACGGTGTATATAATTGTATGTGACAAATAAGATTTAATTTGCTGCCTCACCTCTCCAGAGTCCTGGGCTACTTCACTGGCTAAGTGTGTTTTTCTCCCATATTTTAAAGACATGCATGTTAGCTCTGTTTTAGACCGGCACGTGAGTGACTTTGCGTATATGCAGGAGTAGGCCTTAATTTAGACTGGCATCCAGTCTTGGATTCTGCCCCACATTCCACTCAGTGCTAGGCTCCAATTCATGATGTTTTTGTAAAAGTCAGCATCATCACACTGAGCACTGGAGCGCCACAGGGCTGCGTGCTTAGTCCACTGCTCTTCACCCTGCTGACTCATGACTACACAGTCACGCACAACACCAACCACATCATCAAGTTTGTGGATGATACGACGGTGCTCGGACTGATAAGCAGGGATGATGAAACAGCATACAGAGATGAGGTGGAACGGCTGTCCGCATGGGGTGAAGACAACAATCTATCTCTCACTGTCGACAAGACAAAAGAGATAATTGTGGACTTCAGAAAATCACATCCTGCCCACATCCCACTCAGCATCAATGGTTTAGATGTGGAGACTGTTAGGAGCACCAAGTTCTCTCTGTGTGCACATAATTGAGGAACTTACATGGATGCATAACACCTCATCACTAATCAAGAAAGCCCAGCAGAGACTACACTTCCTGAGGTGACTGAAGTGAGAGTGTTCTAACCAGCTGCATCACTGTCTGGTATGGCAACTGCAACATATCTGACCGCAAGTGCCTGCAAAGGATAGTGATGACAGCAGAGAACATTATTGGGGCACCTCTCCCTTCACTACAGGACATATTTCACAAACATAGCACAAAGCATTGTGCAGGACCCCCTTACACCCCTCACATGGACTTTTCACACTTCTGCCATCCAAGAGAAGATACTGCAGCATCAGAGCCAGATCTGCCAGGCTGCAGGATAGTTTTTACCCCCAAGCTGTCAGACTCCTGGGCCCTGGGATCTTCCACATGGCCTCAATCCCCTCTAAAAACAGAACTTTTATACATGCAAGCCACTTTTCTGCAAAGACGGGTGTGCAGGTAGAGAAGAACTGAAAATCTCATACTGACCTTTAAGGATTTTGCACACTGCACTTTAACATTCTTTGAAACATTCTGACCTGTTATTTTACACTGATAATTTCTGTATTATCTATATCTATTATTTATTTATTATATTACATATTTATTTACTATATTTATGTATCTAGATTGCATAATACCATACACTGCATCAATGTTGTCTTTGCACAAAGACTTGTCTTGTCTGTGTTTTAATTTTAATAGTTAATTTTAAATTTTAATTTAAAATTTTAATTTTAACTTTACTGTGGTGGGCTAGCGCCCTGCCTGGGGATTTGTTCCTGCCTTGAGCCCTGTGTTGGCTGGGATTGGCTCCAGCAGACCCCCGTGACCTTGTGTTAGGATATAGGTTGGAGAATGACTGACTGACTGACTGAATTTTAATTCTGTTTTTAATTTAATTTTAATTTTTTATTTGCACTTCATGTTGTTACAATGTGGACCCCGAGCTTTGCAATTTCGTTTATCTGTATACTTGTATATGGTTGAGATGACAATAAAGTTCACTTTGACTTTGAAAAATGTAAAGATTGTTAGGTTTGTGAATTCAAAAGATATTCCATTCTTTTGTAGCCCTAATCTACATAAGAAAGAGGAAATGAGCATTTTTTGTGTTTGTGTTTTTGTTATTGTATATCATCTTCATACAGGAAATGTCAAACTGTATGAAGTGTTTATAAGTTTATAAGAACACATTGAACTGAATGAAACAGACGGAAAACTCATGCTTGATATATAAAAGTCATTAAATCATTTTTCAATTTTCAAAGGCCCTCCCGCCACCATTACAGAATTGGTGCTGTGAAAAAGCATTTGTCCCCTTCCCTTGCATTAGGAGTTCATTCTCTATGATTGCAAACTTTTAATGATGAATGTTTGTAGGCCCAAAAACCAAAATCTAATATTAGAAAAGGAACACCAACATCAATAAAGGACACATTTTTTGCAACTTTGGCTGTGGAAGAAGTAATTTAATTCTTCTACTCTTTTACCCACCTTTAGCTTAAAACTAAGTGTTTCTTATAATGCAACATGGTGGAATTTTAGCTTACTCTTCTCTGTGGAGCTACTTAAATTCATTGATTAATTTTGAGTGTAAACTGTTTGTTTCAGGTCACACCACAGCACTCGGACCATGATTAAGCCAGTGCAAAACTTTGAGTTTGCTTCTTTCCAGCTACTTTAATGCAAAGTTGATTTTTGACCATTTTTCTGAATGTGGAGTCACGAACACTGAGATTTGCTGAGGTACATGAGGCCTGCAGTTCTTTGTAGATTTGTGGTTCACTTGATGATTTTACATCGTGCCCTTTAAATAATTTTGGCTGGCTGTTTGTCTCTGTAAAGATTCAATTTCTGTTTGGGTGCCATTTAAGGAAAGAAATGAAACAATTCAGAGGAACAAATCTTAACAAGCAAGTCAATTAAAATGAATTCAGAAGAAGTTAATTAGCAGCAAAAGCAGGTCACTAATTTAGAAAAGGGTAAGAATGAAAACCTGCAGCCACTGAGGCCCTCCAGGACTGGAGTTTAAGATCCCTGCTGTATATTGTGTTTACTCTGTTCAGTGTGTGGGATATCCTACAATTCTGAAAATATTCATTACCAATATATATTTTTTGGTAGTGTTAATGTATTTACCTGTTTTGTGTTCAATGTACTTTTATGTTCATGTTTGTGATTATCATTCCTCAGCGTTATTGCCACTGGAAATGGGAGTTCAGTGAATTTCCTCTTATATCTTCTTACATTTACACACTCCTGTGACCTCTTTGTCCCAGTTCTACAATCTCTCTGTACATTTGCTCCGATAACCACCTTGTGTTGGATATTCGGGTTTTTCCTTCCAAATGGAAATCATCAACATTTATTCCTCCTTATATTTTCATGTCCTTCTAGCCTTCGTATGTCTTAATTTTATGTTTGCATGTCATTTTGTGGTGTTATTTTTGGAAGTTATTATTGCAATATATGCATAGGAATGTATTTAGTCACAATATTTGGTGCACAGTCTATTGTTTAATTATGTGTTAAGTAGTTTGTCTGTGAAATATCACATTATGGATATTACATTTATATTATACAGTATTTTGTAAAGGATGTTTTCTGATTTGTTTGTTTTTGGTAGGCATTCACAAGGTGCATATAGTGCCATAGCCAAATCCAAGTGATTTGTTTTTATGTTGCTCATCCTGTTTTGATAGGTTTATAGAGTCACTATTGCTACATAAACAAATTATACTTATTTAATATATCTGCTTTTGGATTATATGTTTATAGGGTCGTTGCTATCAATTGGATTACTCTGTGCTTGTGTATTTTTAAGTAAAATTCATTTTTTGATTAGGAGGTAATATTTGTCACTTTCCTTAGTACAATGCATAGTCACACATGTGTGCATGGAAGGCAGCTAAGGTGCTTGAAAGAGGGTAATTCCACGCTGGACCAGGGGGTAGCAGTGTGCACTAACCCTTTCTCTCCTTCTTCTGCAGACCAACCAAGGGAAATTCCACCTGGGCCCAATGACATCACTTCCAGTTCTAGGCCCGATTACATCACTTCCTTCACCCGGCTTTAAAAACGCCATTTTGTTAGCCATACCTCTATTCTGTTTTGGGCTCGACTCTGTAAAGAGATATTGTTGACTTTTTGTTTTTCGATCCTATCTTCAAGTATATGTGGTGGCTACCCCAAACGTTTTTTCTGTGTTCCTCATTTTATTTGACAACATTATGTACATAAAAGTGAGGCAACCTTCATCAACACCTTGCACATTTAATATGGTTGGTTCCGTCAAAGGAAATGTTTAAAAGAAACATGAGTGGCTAGGTGTTGCATGTTGCTTGGACAAACATATAAGAATTTTACCGTACTAGTAAAACATATTACAATATTACTACTACTACCAATGCCCACTTGGTACTCCTTTCCATTTTTTTTAGAGATATTCCATTTATTTATTTTTTATAAGGGTGAATAAAATATTTACTTCGTTCATTGGCTTTTTCTTACTTGCTCTTAAGTGTTTTTTCTTGCATCTCTCTGAGATGGGCAACAATGGAGGTGCAGGGGGATGATGCCCAGAAGGACACTAAAGAAGACTTGGTGTCAAATAATATGAGAAGTATGGGTCTCAATCAATTGGATGCCTGGGAAAACAGAAAGAGGAGTGTCCAAAGGAGTTATTTTCCAAGGAGTTATTGCCCTGAAGGCTATTGTTGCAGTGGCATTTATAATTACAAGGATTAAAAAGATAGATTAGAGATAGCTTTCTCTCTTTCTTTCTCCTCCTAGTCCCCCCACCCCTCTGCCAGTATACTAACAACCCAATTGTGCTTCTCTCAATTAGAATATGGAACCAATGTAGGAAGTATTTTAAGATAAAAGCTTCTCTACCTGTGGCACCTCTGCACGAGAACCACCTTTCTCGACCCCCTCAAACGTATGAATTTTTTAATGCCTGGAAAACATCCGGGATTAAATCACTTAGAGATCTGTACATAGACAACGTCTTCGCATCCTACAAATAATTACACTCCAAATGTAACTTACCAGCAACACATTTCTTTCACTACCTTCAAATTAGAAACTTTGTTAAACAAAACCTGTCCAATTGTCTTCTCCTCCCTCCTACCTCTATACTGGAATAAACATTGATCAGCCTTGAGGACTTGAGGACAGCATTTCTGCACTATATAAAACTATTTTACTGTCCCTCCCTTTCAAAGATCCAAGAGAAAAGTGAGGAAAGGATCTCTCACTCAAACTTTCAGAAAAGGAGTGGAAAGTAGCAATGCACAGAATTCACTCGAGCTCCATATGCGCAAAACATAGAATTATTCAATTTAAAATTATATATCAAGCACATTTCTCTCGTTTAAAAAAAATGTTTCCAGGGTAAGATCCAACCTGCGAACACTGCAATCGAGCTCCAACCTCACTGGGCCACATGTTTTGGGCCTGCGACAAATTAACATCATTCTGGCCCAAAATCTTTAAATACCTATCAGACAGCCTGGGGGTCACAATCCCTCCTAATCCACTAACAGCTGTGTTTGGTGGGCTCACAGAGGGGCTTAAAGTGGAGAAGGACAAACAAACTGGAATTGTCTTTACTACACTATTGGCACGTAGACTTATCTCGCTCAATTGGAAGAAACCTAACTCTCCTATTCTAAGTCAGGGGGTAACTGATGTTGTCTACTATTTGAAACTGGAAAAAAAATCAAATTTGCACTTAGAGGATCTGTGCAGAACTTTTTCAAAACCTGGCAGGATCAAATCAATAAAATTTTAGAATAAGCATTTAAATTGAGGAAGCAGGTTTTCTCCCCTCTTTTACTCCATTCATCTTTAATCATTTATTATTTCATCTATTCATTTGTCTTTATTAGCATAAACTTTTACACTGCTGACCTAGCTCTCTTTCTCAGGGGTAGGAGTTGATTTGTTTCGAAACTTTTTCTTTTTTTAAAACTCGAGTTATGTGTATGGAGTGTTATTTGAGTTTAAAAACTTCAATAAAATTGAAATATACTTCAAAAAAAAAAAAGAAATGTTGTCGAAGTCCTCAAGAGTGATCAACATTTGTTCCGGAATAGAAGTAGGTGGGAGGTGAGGAAAATTTGGCAGATTTTGTTTAGCAAAGTTTCTAATTTGAAGGTAGTGGAAAAATTGTGCTAATGGAAAGTTAAATTTGGAGTGTAATTGTTTGTAGGATGCAAAATTATTATCTATGTACAAACTGTATACATTTGAGAGGGTAGAAAAATGTGGTTATTATGCAGAAGTGCCACAGATAAAAGTTTCTCTATCTTGAAGCACTTTCTACATTGGTTCCATATTCTGAGTGAGTGAAGCACAATTGGGCTGTTAGTATATTGGTGATTTATTGGGGTACAAAGCAAGGAATATAAAGAAGTACTGCAAGACTTTATTTCTATTGCGGACCAGGCCTGTGTATGTTCATCTATTTGTGTCTATGTCAAGGTTTTTATAACTTGTATGTTTGCCGCCCAGCAATAAAATTGAGAATTAAGTAGTGCCATGCCACCTTCTGCCTTAGGTCTTTATAGGATCGCCCCCTTTGGATATGTGGATGTTTTGAATTCCGAATGAATAAAGTGCTTTTTAAAAAAAGATTTCTTAATGTATATTGGAATGCTTTGAAATAGAAAAAGAAGCTTAGGAAGGATATTCATCTTGACAGTATTAATCTTCCAGCTAAAGTGAGATGAAGAGTAGATCATCTCTGCAAGTCTTGCATATTTGGCTTTTTTGACATCAACAGAAAAATGCTCTTTAATGTCTAAGTAAAAACAGATCTCTGTAAAGTGATCTAAATAAATTATGAATATTAAACACAAAATAACTGATCACACAGCTGTTAATCCCCCCTTTGATATGACACACTTCAGCCATCACTGATGCACACAAATGGTTTTAGAGTCACATAGTTCAATGAAGGAGTTTCAGTTGATTGTAGTGTAAATGCACCTGAATGTGGAAGGCCTAACTTGGGTTGAGTCAGTATGGTGGCCTAACCTACACAATGAAGACAAAAGAACACTCCAAGCAAATCCATGAAAAAGTGATTGTAAAGCACATGTCAAATGATGAAGACAAGGAGACATCCAAGTCACTGAATATCCCTTGAATATTCTGAATTAGGATCGCTCATGCTAATTCAGACTTTTTTCTGTTGAGTTGCAGTACTAGTACAACTGAAATTCAGGAAATTAATTTAAATTGGAAAAGATTAATTACTGTAATTCAACTGCAGCATACATCACAGTAATTCTGAAGCCTAGTTCACTATGAAGTCACTCTACTGTATTGTATTGTTTTTCAGTCTCTGCTTTTAAATCCAGGCTGAAGACTTATGACTTTAGTCTAGCATACACTGACTAGAGCTGCTGATTACCTGTGCACAGTGCATTTCTGTTTGTCAGTCATTTGTACAGAAATACGAGGGACATTCAAAAAGTTTCCGGCACTTTTTTTAACTGTATTTATTGACAATTTCAAAACCAAAGTACATCACTTTTCTACATAGTCAACTTCCTTTGTGATGCAATCTTCGCAGCGTCGCACCAATTTTTTAATGCCATCAGCAAAACATGATGTACAACAAACTTACAGACAGGTTGTGGGATGTTATTGTAGCATACAGTAGAAGTCATACAGTAAAATACTGTGAAAGCAATGCAACTTGTAGCCGGTATCCCACTTAACATTACACCCAAGCGTTACTTGGGCTGCAAAAACCGTGCTAAAAGCGTCAGTCCCAAGTGTCAGTCTGGCAACTGTATAGATATGTCTTGTGTAAGTTTCAGAACCGAGAATCACTCGGGCTGTAAAAGAGCTAGCAGTGCTGCTGTTCTTTGGAGAAATTATGTCTAAGTGTAGGTTTTCGCTAATTATGAAATATCTGCACTTTACCAACAATGAAGACTTTGATGAGAATGTCATTCCAGCACCCAAACTAAAGAAAAATTCGGAGATATACCAGACCATTGTAGTAAAATTTCAGCGTGTTTACATTCTGGACCGTGATATCAGCATCAATGAAAGTCTCATGACTTATAAGGGCAGACTGTCATTGATGCAGTACGTCACGGCAAAAAAAATCTAAATTTGGCATAAAGCTTTACGAGCTTTGTGAATCTAAAACGGGATGCATTTGGAATTTGGCTCTGTACACAGGGAAAGGGACAATGTTTGACCCGAAATACAATCAGTACGCCAGTGCTACGTCATCGGTGCCGACTATGATAGATGCTCGGCTGGATTAAGGTTACTGTGTAACCATAGACCATTTTTATACTTCACCAGTACTATATGACATCATGCTGCAAAGAAAGACTGAGACATACAGTATGGAACAGTGCGTCCTAACCGTCATGGCATACTTGAAGACTATAGCAGAGCTAAATTACAGAGAGGTGCGCTGATAGCTTGGCAAAAGGATAAAGTGCTTATGCTGAAATAGAAGTACAGTAATCCCTCACCTATCACGGGGGTTACATTCCAGAGCCCCCCGCGATAGGTGAAAATCCGCGAAGTAGCGACCTATATTTATTTTATTATTTATACATATTTTAAGGCTTTATAAACCCTTCCCACACTCTTATAAACCTTTCTCACTCTCTTGTTAACCTTTTCCACGCTCTTATAAACACTTACTATGCTCTTAAACACTTTCTACATTCTTAAACACCTCAGACCAACACTGCACACTGCACGCAGCGATCAGACGTCGATGTGTCTGCACTCGCTTTGTGAAGGGGGGCAGCTGAACTCACGCTGAGCAGAAATGGACTTTGTGCTGCTTCTGCCAAAATGCCTGCTTGTCGCTCTGCGCGAGGAGTGTGTGTGTGTGGGTGTGTGAGAGCTGAACGCACCTTCGCTCAAACCCCCCCTCCCCGGAAGCGCAGTACGCTCCTGCCACTTCGCATTGTCAAGGGGGTGGGGAGCTGAATGAACGCTAAGGAGAAGTGGACTGTGCTGGCTTTGTGCTGCTTGTCGCTCTGCGTGTCAATAATTTAAAAGCCTGTATATCACCAATTTTCCTGTCTCACTGTCTTGTCTTGCGTGAAGTTAAAATGTTTTATAATAGTGAGATGTTACTCATATCCTTAGCCCGACATCCACATATCATATGTGTTAACAAAGTGTGTTTTATAAGTTTACATGTGTTTAAAGCATGTGGGATGGGTATTTTAAGGCTTAAACTATAAAAATGTTTATTTATATGGTCTTTCTATATCGCGGATTTTCTCCTGTTGCTGATGGGTCTGGAACATAACTTCCGCGATAGGCGGGCAATCACCTGTATTTAAAAACCCGCGAAGTGGTGAATCCGCGAAAAGTGAACCGCGAAGTAGCGAGGGATTACTGTACAAGAACAATGTTTGTTTTCTTCGCACTGTACATAATGCAGCTACAGTCACTGTACAGACAAAAGGCAACAAGAAGGTTACGAAGCCTTGTGCTGTGGTCGACCACAATAGCACGGTGGACGGCGCAGATCAAGAATTGACTTTCTATTCCGTTATGCAGAGGCAAGAAAAGAAATACTACAAAAAAATATTTTGTTATCTGGTGGAACAGTGCATTTGGAATGCATTGTTATACAAACAAAAACTTGTATCTCATGCAAACTTTATATGCCAGCTTGTAAAACAAATCATTGCCACACATCCACTGTCCACACTACTGCTAAAGAGTCGTGGTCAACCTAGCACATCACGGATTAATCCAGAGCGTGTTATTGGTAGACATTTTACTGATTATATATCTCCAACAGAGAAAAAAAACAGAATCCAACTCATACCTGTGCAGTGTGCTGTTGAAAAACTGATAGATCAGGAAAGAAAATCTGAAAACTGTGGCATTGGATTTTGCCTTTTACTGTGCTTTAAGATTTACCACACAAAGGACTCGTTTTGCGATTATATACTGTTCTGTCATTATTAGTAGTATTATTATTACTGTAATTGTTATTTTTGTTATTATTGTTCATGTCATATTATTACTTTCATCATTACTTTTATTATTTGTATCATTATTATACTTTTGAGATTTAATAAAAATGTAATTTTTCATGCCAAAAAAAAAAAATCAACTTTTTTTAAAATTTTTTTAAAATAAAATGCAATGCTAAGTTATGCTGGTTAATTTACTGTAAATTCACATTGCTTACATTGTTCCCATTTAGTTATTACAAGTCCTCAGTGATCAACTCTTTCACTTGGCTGAATGTATTTCTTACAAACAAAAGGAGTTTCTAGCAGGAAGGTCGATGGTTGTGCTTTATTATATTTCCTTTTTTGCCAAACAAAGATAATCAAACTATTTGTGATTTAAAGTAAAAACTATCTATCTATCTATCTATCTATCTATCTATCTATCTATTATATAGTGCCTTTTGTATCTATCATTATATAGTGCTTTTTGTATCTATCTATTATATAGTGCCTTTCACATCTATCTATCTATCATTATATAGTGCTTTTTGTATCTATCTATTATATAGTGCCTTTCACATCTATCTATCTATCTATCTATTATATAGTGCCTTTTGTATCTATCTATCTATTATATAGTGCCTTTTGTATCTATCTATCTATCTATTATATAGTGCCTTTCGTATCTATCTATCTATTATATAGTGCCTTTCGTATCTATCTATCTATCATTATATAGTGCTTTTTGTATCTATCTATCTATCTATTATATAGTGCCTTTCACATCTATCTATCTATTATATAGCACCTTTCATATCTATCTATCTATTATATAGTGCCTTTCATATCTATTTATCTATTATATAGTGCCTTTCATATCTATCTATCTATTATGTACTGCATTTCACATTATCTATCTATTATATAGTGCCTTTCATATCTATCTATCTAATCCTGTCAACTACACTATGTATCTATCTATGTCACATTCTCGTGATTGCTTTTCCTAATATCCATACGTTATATTTCACTTAATTTTGTAAATAAGTTTATTATAACAGCTCAATGATCTTTTTGAAATCTAGCAAGATTAAAAAGCAAGGAAATGTCCACATAGCATAACATTCAGTTGCATTCATAGATTTAGCTGGTTTGAAAGTAGGAGCATTTTTAAATTTTCTAGTCTCTTTATCACAAAGTTTGTTATCACAATTTTGTTTATTATATATTTTTGTAACAGACATACTCAAAAATAATAGAGACAACAAAATGTACCTACATGTACTAGTAGTGCACAGAAAATATATTTTAATACCATTTTACAATCATACATAAAAATAACTTGTTTAATGAGCTTAATTCAATCATAGACAGTGGTCATTTTAAAATGAACCCATCTTTTTAAGTTTATTAAACATTTTTAAGTTGAGGATACATGTTTTTTTTTTTTTTAAATCAATACAACTAAACCTTTATTTCACTACAAATGAATGAAAACTGTGAACAGTGGTGCGATTCAATAAATAAATGCATAGAACAGAAAAGGTTGGTTAAGCATGTAGTGGTTCACTTTATACCACAGAAGATAAACAAGTTTGATTGCACTTTTCATGTAATCTTAAACAGTAACTATATTGTTGTTCTGGAAATAAAGAAAAAGAAGCTTTTCTGATACAGAGTGGGTGACGTGTATCCAAAATCAACTTCCACGACCCCACAAAACTTATGGCATTTGGGAAAAATCAATTTACTAAAAGTCTTTAACTTTCTTTCCAAGTATACAAAGGTGTGGAGGTACCTGGGAGACGTGATGTCAACAAAAGGGGCGTTTCTTTATGCAAAATATATTTCATGCAAATCGTAAAACTTGATTTTTAAAAGTTAAATCAATTGAATTTAACTGACTGTATAGAAATAAAACGGGAATACCACGTTTTACGGATTAGAAAGTATTCCTTTTGAGTAAGATTAACATAGAATAAGTGAATAATAACAACAGTCCCTGAGACAGATTTTGCTTCTGTTAAAAGAAAATATTCTGATAGCTTTGTTTCAACCCAAATTAACTGTGTGACGTCTAACAAATTAAGGTCAGTATAACTAGAAAACATTAACAAACATAACTATTTAACATTAAAATGCTTCAATTGAACATTCCCAATAGCTCATTTGTGAGTGATAATGTGGCTGAAATTGCTTTCCTAAGCAGTTGATTCCAACTCCACTGCTGTAAAGATTCCTGAGCTGTTGCTATTTGTTGGATGTCGAGGCTCTGTGGCTAACTGAAGTTCGGATTTCTTAAACTTAATCATTTTTCAAAGAAGTACCCGAATGACATTTAAAATCTGTGATGAAAACTCAAGCTAAAACTGTCGGCGACATCCAAACATGATAAACAGCGGATCATTGCTGCGCTTTTGCCGTTAAATCACAGCGTCAGGGAACTTGAAATATTCTTTAGATAATACCATTGTGAGTACTGTACACGTTTAGACATCGTGGCAAAAAGCGTCACCATTTGTTTCCATATTAGTTAAGCTGTTATTTATTATTTAGTGTTACTTTAATCGATAATGATTTCACCTCCCTTACCTTCACATACCCGCGTCGATTTGAAGGAGAGGAAGATCAAGAAGAATTGAGCCACGCGCGCTGAAACTGAAGTGCGCGTAAGACGCCGCGCAGGCGCAGAGAGAAGCGCGTAACAGGACCCGCGTGGCCAGACGCACTTGTTTTCCGCCAAAACAGTTTCGCGGGTAAACAGAAAATGTCGCTTAGTCGCTTTTTTTGGGGGGGTTTCTTGAAAAGTAATTCAGTTCCGCGTAGCATATCTGGAAAATTAAAACAAATGTAATGTCAAATAGATGTAAAGTCAAGGTGCACTGCTTTAACATTGAACTTGGAGAAAAAAAGGAGTGAGGGTTGTAGCAAAGAGAGAACGCTGCACTGGGATTGCTTAAGCTTTAGGTTTATACTTCACGCGACACGACGCATGCTCCAGCAGACGCACCTGCTGCGCAAGCGCTGTACTGTTTATACTTGAGCGCGTACTTGACGTAAATCTGGAGGAATCCACCAGGTGGCAGTGTGAGATATTATCACGGTGAGAACAGGTTCGGCTTCGCTGTGTTGTGAATTGCCTGGAACACCCGTTAAATTCCGATGACACCTTACCGCAGTATCTCTGAAAAGGATGTTTAATGATTAAATCCATCAATCCAGGGATGTGTCCATTCCAGCAAGCATTGGTCACGAGGCAGAAGCAATCTCTAGACAGGGCATCAGCTCATCACAAGGTGAATACAAGCACACTTATACATTGGTGTCATTTTAGTGTCACCAAGTCTGCATATCTTTGGAAGGAAACCAGAGCTCACGGTGGAAACCCAGCAGGAAAACATGTAAACTCCAGACAGGGAACACCAGCGACGTGACTCCCTGCGAGACAGCAGTGCTACTGCTCCGCCACCGTGTCACCCCCATTATTAACAGTATTCATTATTTAAACGAAATTAACGATTTATCTGTAAAATGTGACATACATACTTTAATGTATTTCATCATGAAAGTGATATCAAGTATAAATCTAAGGATTCTAAATGTGCAGAGAGTTGGAATATCATACATTTAATGTGTTCTGTGTGGTGATCTATTGCTGTTTGCCGCTGCTGTCAGGTCAGGAGGAAACCCCAGAAATAAAAGACGGCACAAAAGATGGTATGTGAGACTTTTATAATGTATCGCGTCATTACAATCGGGAATATGCGACGCCTGAATATAAAAGCACCACCAATGCATCTGTATGTCGGCATTTTGCTTCACCACATCGAACCATTCATCAAACATTGAAGCGCGCACATCGATCCCGTAGGATCCGCATAGAGGCTTTCTGTCACATGTAGATAGCAAACAGAGACTCTGACATGATGTTCCAACTTTTATCACACTGCGACTCTCCAACGTTTTGCTGGTACTGCAACTCGCGCACACGTCGCGTTCATTTCTGGGGACCTACTCAGAGGACATGTCAAATGAACGCTTTGAACGTGTGGCAGCCATGATGCATGCGCGTTCAAAGCGTGAAGTATAAACAAGCCCTTATACTTGCGTGCGTACTTAGCGTATATCTAGAAGATTCCACCAGGTGGCAGTGTGAGATGTCATCATGGTGAGAACAGGTTCGACTTTGCTGTGTTGTGAATTGCCTGAAACATCCATTAGCCTCCGAGGACACCTTGCCACAATATCACTGAAGAGTATGTTTAATGATTACATCCATCAATCCAGGGGATGCGCCCATTCCAGCAAGCACGAGATAGAAACAATCCTTAGACGGGTCATCAGCTAATCGCAAGGTGAATACAAGCACACACACACACACACACACACACTGGCGTCATTTTAGCATCACCAAATCCTCACACCTGCATGTCTTTGGAAGGAAAACCAGAGCCCACTGTGGAAACCCACCAGGAAAACATGCAAACTCCAGGCAGGGAACACCAGCGACGTGATTCGCTGCGAGACAGCAGTGCTACCGCTCCGCCACCTTGTGTAATTATAGTATTAACTGTATTCATTATTTACATGATGTTAACAATTTATCTGTAAAATGTAATATACGTACTCTAATGCATTTCTTCATGAAAGTGATATCAAGTACAAATCTAAGGATTCTAAATGTGCAGAGAGCTGGAATAACATACACGAGACCTACGAACATTTCTTTGTACCTGGCGATCTAGCACCTCGGGATGATCTGTCTCCGTGATTATATTCGCTATGCTGATCTGCTCCCGTTTCATCTTACAGTACTCTACGACCGGGAACTGATCTGATGTTCATACTAACCTGGCTTATGGCTTCGGGGCGATCACGCCTGAAATTACCAAGCGTTACTGTTTATGGCTGTGTATTGGAACATCCAAATCCTGCTTCCCCCTCTTTCTGCTGCTTGCTATCGCCACTCACCTACGCTACAACACGCGCCTCTCCTACTGGCTGCATTGTGCTGTGCTGCTTCTACACTGCTATCAGCTAAGTATCACTCACTATTTTAGCACTTTGAGTACTGAGAAAAGCGCTATATAAATGAAATGAATTATTATTATTTATTATTAAACACTAAAGTACAAAAACGAAGTAGAAAGTAACACTAAACCGCAACACCGCCGGGAACACTAACACACCGCGTCTACTAAACACTAAGAAACACTAAAGGAACAAATACTAATCAGTAAGTACCGCGTCTACTAAACAGTAAATCAGTAAAGGAGAAAGAACTAACCACGTCAACTGCGGAGCTCAGCTCGGAGCGAAATGAAGTGAATGAAATCAGGTGAATGGGAGGGGAGATGATCACGTGACTCCCCCACCTGCCTTAACTCTCCATCTCTCCACAAACGTAGTCTCTCGGATCCCAACTCTCCTTTTGCACACCGCGTCTACTAAACACTAAGAAACACTAAGTAGAAACACTAAAGGAAAAAATACTATTCAGTAAGCACCGCGTCTAATAAACAGTAAATCAGTAAAGGAGAAAGGACGGCAAGACGGCGTCAGCTCGGAGCGAAATGAAGTGAATGAAATGAGGTAAATGGGAGGGGAGATGATCACGTGACTCCAACACCCACCTTAACTCTCCATCCCTCCACAAACACACAAACACAGCCACACGGATCCCAACTCTCCTTTATATGTATACATGTAATGTGCTCTGTGTGGCGATTGCTGCCTGCCGCTGCTGTCAGTTCAGTAGGAAGCCCCAGAAGCAGATAGCGATTAACAACTGGGTTCAGTTTTAAGATGACATTTACGACGTTCTCCTTTACTAATAAAATAAACTACAAGATTAAAGTGGATGTTTCGAGATTAAAGCTGAAAGCTTGCATATTGTAATCTTTTTAGTTAGCCAATAAAAGGTGTCATTTTGCTTGGCTTTTCTCTACACTAGGGGTACTCAAACGGCGGACCGCGGTCCACAATCCGGACCGCCAAGACGTTTTTGGCGGACCGCGACTGTCTTCTGCGTAAGTCAAAAGTCCGAATATAAAAGCACCAAAATTATTGTTGTTTTATTATTTACTCTGTAGCAGGGTTGCCAACTGCCATTTTTTATGCCAAATAACTGAAATCTGGCATTTTTGAAAACTGTTTGGCATATAAAATTTGCGTTTGGTCTACTGGCATTTTTTGGTCTTTTTTACAATGCGAATTATCCACCAAAGTCAGAGCTCCGTTCGCATAAGATCGACGTCCTTAAGTCGTCGTTGGTAGCGAGTTCATCGCTGATGACGAAAGCGACCACCACACAATCAAATGTTACAGAAGCTTCGCTACGCATTGTTTGGGTTCTTGGCAGACATAAGAAAGCATTTACTGATGCAGAGGTTGTTAAAGAATGCATGATGTCTGCTTCTTCGGTTCTGTTTAGCGACAAAAAGTGTGTTGAACTGATTCAGCAGATACCATTATCAGACAGTACTGATAGTCGTCGTGCAGATGACCTTTCTGACAATAGATAGATAGATAGATAGATAGATAGATAGATAGATAGATAGATAGATAGATAGATAGATAGATAGATAGATAGATAGATAGATAGATAGATAGATAGATAGATAGATAGATAGATAGATAGATAGATAGATAGATAGATAGATAGATAGATAGATAGATAGATACTTTATTAATCCCAATGGGAAATTCACATGTGGTCGGTGGTCAGTTAATATCAGATCTTGGCAATCCTCCGAATACCGGTCCCAAAAGATCTTAAACTGGCTGAATTGTTTGCTCTCGCGTGCGATGAATCCACTGATAAAACTGACATGTCTCAACTCTGTGTGTTCACAAGATTTTTTGATGGCCATAATTTTGTTGAAGAGTTTCTGACATTACTACCGCTAGCAAAACAGACCCGCGGTGAGGACGTGTTTTCAGCATTATCGCAGTTTATGCACGCAGCTGGATTGGATGTAACAAAAATGGTTTCCCTTACAACAGACGGGGCATCAGCAATGACTGGTAAAGATAGAGGACTTGTCACTCGTATGAAGGCACTTCAGCCCAACCTTGTTGCTTATCACTGCATCATTCATCAGTCTGCCCTCTGCTCAAAACTTTGTGACGAACTGGCGGAAGTGATGTCTGCTCTTGTGAAATTAGTGAATTTTTTACGATGTAATTCGTCTCTGCAGCATCGTCTGTTTCGTTCTTTTCTTGAAGAGATGTCTGCAGAATTTGGAGACTTGCTGCTTCACAATGACGTCAGATGGTTAAGCAAGGGCTGTGTGTTGGAAAGGTTCTGGAATCTCCGTGAAGATGTAGCTGACTTTCTGCAGTCCTTGAATACAAAGAAGCTGCAGAATTTTTAACATTTATTCAAGAAAGTGACAAGGTCGCACTGCTGGCATTTCTTGTTGATATTATGGGACATATAAATACACTGAATTTGTCACTTCAGGGTGCAGACAAAACCTTTGTCGAATTGCAAGAAAAATGTTGTGCCTTTGAAACAAAACTGAGCATTTTCATCAATGACTTGGAAGGTGGCAAGATGCTGCATTTCCCAAACCTGAAGAGCTGCATGACAGCTGATCAACAGGCATGGTTTCAGTTGATTTCCACATTTCTACATCATTTGAAGGTCGAGTTTGATGAACGTTTTAAGGATTTCAGAAAACTGAAGCCTGTGTTTTTGTTTGTTGCTGATCCTTTCATTGTCCAGCCTGACAGTGAATGGACTCAAACCCGTCACTGTTGCAAATGGAAGCAGCTGATTTGCAAGCTTCTCACGTTTTGAAAGCAAAATTGAACGAAGTCGGCATAACAATTTTTTTCCAGATTCTCAGTATCCTGCTGCAAAGAAACTGGCGATTTCCGTGCTCACTATGTTTGGTTCAACATATTCTTGTGAGTGTGCGTTCTCCACTATGAACACTATCAAGACGAAACATCGAAGTGTATTTACCGACCAGAACCTTAGGAATGCAATAAGAATTGCACTGACTGGTTACTCACCGAACTATGCTGCCATTATGAAATTGAAACAACAGCTCCACACTTCACACTGAGTGACAATCATTTACGTACTAACTGTTGTAATTGGTGTGTTAATTGCAACTAGTCATGTGACTATTTTGAATTTTTTCCAGGTTTTGTGCATGTCTTGGTCTTCTGTAAAAATTTTATCATTTGCGTTGAATCTACTGTATTACTAGCCTCCTACAGACCTACACGGTAAACCTGGCTATAGCGGACCCCGATGGTTGGTTGCGAACTGAATGTGGACCGGCATTCAAAAACTTTGAGTACCCCTGCTCTACACTTTACTCACAAAATAGATCTTTTCACTGTGTCCTTAATTTTTTTCTCTGTGGCTCAAATACGCCGCCGTACATTCTGATGCTGTTGTGAAGGTGCGAAAAAAGAAGATGTTATGTGAGACTTTAAAATGTATCGTGTCATTTCGTTGGGGAATATACGATGCACCATGAATGCATTTGTATGTCGGCACTTTGCTTCACCACATCGAACCAATTCATCAAACATCGAAGCACGCACATCGATCCCGTAGGATCTGCAAAGCGGCTTGAATGAGCGGCCAATAACACGGCCAAGTCAGTGACTGATGAAAGCCGGACATTTTCACTTTTTTAGGCAATGCCTGCTGGACGGAGGACACAATGCCGAAAAGGAGGACATGTCCTCCTTTTGCCGGACGTCTGGTAACCCTACTTATAGCCCCCCAACAGACTGCAGCTGCATTCCGCAATACCTTTGACTTATGTACTGTACATATATAGTGGAATGCAAACGTATGGGCCCCCTTGCTTAAAATGTCTGCTACTGTGAATGGTTAAGTGAGCAGAAGATGAACTGATCACCAAAAGTCATACAGTTCAAGGTAACACATTTCTTTTCAGCATTTTATGCAAGATTAGTGAATTGTTTTTGTTTTATACAATTGTATCGTGAAAAAAAGGAGGACCATACGAAAGTTTGGGCACCCCAAGATATCTGAGGTCTCAGATCACTTTTCCCAAGGTGGTCTCGGACTTTCATTAGCCCATCAGGACTGGGGCTTGTTCACAGTCATTGTTAGGAAACCCTAGGTGATGCAAAGTGCAGGTCAGGTCAGGTTGGGGAGCATGCATTGGTGCATTGGTTGCCACAACCCCACCACATAATGAAACAGCTTGGGATCCCGACTGGCAACCCCCTGGCATCCCACTCCCAGGAAATGGCCCTCTATCTGCCGCAGCCAGTTCACTGGGTCATCAAAACTTGTAACAACAATCAGCAGCCATGGGCTCCTCAAAGCAGCTGCCTAGCATTCTGACAAATCAAAGAATTGAGGCTCACAAAGCAGGAGAAGGTGACAAGAAGAAAGCAAAGCGTTTTCAGGTTGTTCTTTCCTCAGTTTGTTACTTAATTAGTTAGGTAGTTAGTAATGATTTATGCTGTAATTCATGTTAGGTAATTTATGTTAGGTCAATCTGTCTTGTCTCTGCTAGCCAGCTAACTAGGCCTCTTAGTTAGCTAGTTTAGCTTTTCTGTTAATTTATGTTGTAAATTTATGTTGCATGTAGCACCTTGGTCCTGGGGGAACGTTGTTTCGTTTCACTGTGTACTAACTGTATATGGTTGAAGTGACAATAAAGCCTACTTGAACTTGACCTTGAACTTGAACTAAGAAATGGCAGTTAACAGGAATGGTGGAGAAGAAGCTGAGGTCTGGAAGATCAAGAAAACCTAAAAGAACTGCTCATTGGATTGCTAGAATCTTAAAAACCTCCATTTGACTGCAAAAGACCATCAGGGAGATTAAGTAGACTCTGGAGTGATGGTGCCCTGTTCTACTGTGCAGCTACACCTGAACAAATAGGACCTTCATGGTAGAGTCAGCAGAAGAAAACCTTTTTCTATGTCCTTGCCACAACATTCAGCGCCTACAGTTTGCAAATGAACATCTCGACAAGCCTGATGCATTTTGGAAAACAAGTCCTGTGGACTTAGGGTTACCAGACATCCAGCAAAAGGAGGACATGTCATGTCCTGCTTTTTTGCGTTGTTTCCTCCATCTGGCAGGCATTGCCTAGAAAAAATGAAAATGTCCAGCTTTCATCAATCACTGACTTGACCATGTTATTGGTTGAAATCGCACGCTATCATCTCTACGTTTTATCGAAAACCATTTTGTGTTGTTCGTACTTGTTATACAAATCTGCAGTAGTCTTTTACCTAAAAATGTCGTCCAGCAGTAACACTAACAAGAGGAAATGCAAATTCTCAGACCACATGAAAACGAAGTATCTGTGCTTTGGTGAAGGATGCACCGAAACCGAAGTAACGTAATTGGTTTGTGATTCTTGCATGTCTGTTGCAGACAAGGGTACCCATTGTGACCTGTCAAATTAGTTGTTTTTAAAGTTTTCATTGTAACACACAATTCACACTGTGTTTTATGAACAGAACCTGACGCATTCTCCTTTGTCCTCCTTTACCATGGCTTTGTCCTCTTTTATAACCTTTGGTGTCCTTCTTTGGGTTTGCAGGTATCTAGCAACCCTATCTGGACTGATGAAGTCAGAATACAACTTTGTGGTCGCAACGCGCAACGGTATGTTTGAAGAAGGGGCCGAATTCAAGGATGAGACCACTTCTCCAACTATTAAGCATGGCAGTGGATCAATCAGGCTTTGGGGATTCTGTTGCAGCCAGTGGCACGGGGAACACATCATTGGCAGAGGGAAGAATGGATTCAAATAAATAGCAGAAAATTCTGGAAGCAAACATCACACCAACTGTAAAAAAAAGTTGAAGTTCAAAAGAGGATGGGGGTCCTACAAGAAGATAATGATCAGAAACACACCTCCAAATCTACAATGGAAAACCTGAAGGGGCGCCAGCTGACGGTTTTACCGTGGCCCTCACAGTCCGTTCAGTGAAGAGTTATCAAAAGAGCAGGGCATGCGAGAAGGCCCAAGAACCCGGCAGAATTAGAAGCCTTTTGCAAAGACGAATGGGTGAAAAGACCCCAAGTAAGAACTGAAAGACTCTCAGCTGGCTACAGAAAGCGTTTACAGGCTGCGATACTCGCTAAAGGGGGTCTTACTAAGTACTGACCATGTTGGGGGCCCATACTTTTGCTTCAGGCCCTTTACATTGTTTTGTTATTTTATACCTGTGAATGATGGAAATAAAAATGCAGTCTTGCTTAAAATATTAAGGAAATGTGTCATCTTGAACTTGACGCCGTTTGGTGATCAGTTCATTTTCTGATCACTTAACTCAGTGTTTCTCAACCTTTAAGTATTTGAGTTTCGTAACAGTTTTAATCGGCGCCCCCTAACGTTTTTTTGAAACCCTAATAAAATTTATTCCTATATTTTTTGCTGCCGATACACCGCTACAAGTTTGAAATTTTCCTACGAATAGCGAAATTATGCCACATATGGCGACATTCACGTCCCCTTTTTTGTTACTTGAGAACCGCTGACTTAACTATTCACAGTAACAGCAAGGGGCCCAAACTTTTGCATGCCACTGTGTACAACTTAATATATTTACCGTTAAGAAAATAGATCATCTACAGTGACCTAAGTGTATAAAACCTTTGACTGGTAACATCACTGCACACCACAAAACTGCATGGCCTCTATAACTGTCTTCCAAGCTTGTGTAGCACATCACCTTTTATTGGCTCAGTCTCTCTTCATTGTCTTTCTGGGGTATATTTGATACCTAAAATACCGCATTACTGATAGCTTTGGCTTCTGATACATGATATACCGGACATTCGCTGAAAGACGTTCTGGCAATCATAATTAATTAGTCACAGTTTTTGATTATGGTCCACCAGTAACAGCGCACTCATGCAGTGAATACACTTGACTTGAGCATTCCTAGTTTTCAAACTCTTTCTCTGTATGTTTAACATTCGTTTGCTCAGAGGTTGATGCGCTTGCTGCTTCCTGAGCAGCTCTTCTTTTCTCCACCCTAGCGGTCCGCTTCTTCTCTTCTTTCGTCGGCATCTTTTCATGTTAAAAGTGATTAAGTCCATGTTTGTGTTGCAATTACTTAGCACGTTTTCTTTAATTTTTCACTTAAGCTGGCACTTAAGTTTTCAATCTGCCTCAAGAATGATTTAAGATATGAAGATATAGAGGAAGTGACAGTGAAGGTGGTAGGGAATGAGAACGGCGTCCATACATATGTGTCACACGGCTGCCCTGCTGTCGAGAGTTGATTCTACAATAAAATAAAAGAGGATGGTAGACATCACATAGTATATGTGTACCAAATTTTAGGTCAATAGGGCAAACGGTTTGCAAGCTACAGGTGATTTTTAATTCCTGGACAGACAAATGGACAGCCACAGTAGTATATTATATAAGACCAGTAATGGCGGACTGCACAATAACGTGCAGTGAATACACTTGACTTATAGTTTTCTTCCTCTTTCTCTGTACATTTAGCATTCGTTTGCTCAGAGGTTGATGCGCTTGCTGCTTCCTGTGCAGCTCTTCTTTTCTCCACCCTAGCGGCCCGCTTCTTCTCTTCTTTCGTCGGCATCTTCTCGCATTAAAACTGATTAAGTCAGTGTTTGTGTTGCAATTACTGAGTACGTTTTTTCTTAATTTTTCACTTATGCTGGCACTTAAGTCTTCAATCTGCCTCAAGAATGATTTAAGATATGAAGAGGTAGGGGAAGTGATGGCGAAGCTGGTAGGGAATGAGAATGGCGCCCATACTCATGCACTGCATGGACACCCTGCTTGCCAGTGCCGAGAGTTGATTCTACAATAAAATAGAATATAAATAAAAAGAGGAATAACCTTGGAGGTCAGTCGTCACCCCAGACACAGATAGTAGACGTCACGTAATATATGTGTACCAAAATTCAGGTCAATCGGTCAAACGGTTTGCGAGCCACAGGTGATTGAAAATCTTGGACAGACAAACGAACAGCCACGGTAGCGTATCTATCTACAGTGCATCCAGAAAGTATTCACAGCGCATCACTTTTTCCACATTTTGTTATGTTACAGCCTTATTCCAAAATGGATTAAATTCATTTTTTTCTTCAGAATTCTACACACAACACCCTATAATGACAACGTGAAAAAAGTTTACTTGAGGTTTTTGCAAATTTATTAAAAATAAAAAAACTGACAAATCCCATGTACATAAGTATTCACAGCCTTTGCTCAATACTTTGTCGATGCACCTTTGGCAGCAATTCCACCCTCAAGTCTTTTTGAATATGATGCCACAAGCTTGGCACACCTATCCTTGGCCAGTTTCGCCCATTCCTCTTTGCAGCACCTCTCAAGCTCCATCAGGTTGGATGGGAAGCGTCGGTGCACAGCCATTTTAAGATCTCTCCAGAGATGTTCAATCGGATTCAAGTCTGGGCTCTGGCTGGGCCACTCAAAGACATTCACAGAGTTGTCCTGAAGCCACTCCTTTGATATCTTGGCTGTGTGCTTAGGGTCGTTGTCCTGCTGAAAGATGAACCGTCGCCCCAGTCTGAGGTCAAGAGCGCTCTGGAGCAGGTTTTCATCCAGGATGTCTCTGTACATTGCTGCAGTCATCTTTCCCATTATCCTGACTAGTCTCCCAGTCCCTGCCGCTGAAAAACATCCCCACAGCATGATGCTGCCACCACCATGCTTCACTGTAGGGATGGTATTGGCCTGGTGATGAGCGGTGCCTGGTTTCCTCCAAACGCGACGCCTGGCATTCACACCAAAGAGTTCAATCTTTGTCTCATCAGACCAGAGAATTTTCTTTCTCATGGTCTGAGAGTCCTTCAGGTGCCTTTTGGCAAACTCCAGGCAGGCTGCCATGTGCCTTTTACTAAGGAGTGGCTTCCGTCTGGCCACTCTACCATACAGGCCTGATTGGTGGATTGCTGCAGAGATGGTTGTCCTTCTGGAAGGTTCTCCTGTCTCCACAGAGGACCTCTGGAGCTCTGCAAAAGTGACCATCGGGTTCTTGGTCACCTCCCTGACTAAGGCCCTTCTCCCCCGATTGCTCAGTTTAGATGGCCGGCCAGCTCTAGGAAGAGTCCTGGTGGTTTCGAACTTCTTCCACTTATGGACGATGGAGACCACTGTGCTCATTGGGACCTTCAAGGCAGCAGAAATTTTTCTGTATCCTTCCCCAGATTTGTGCCTCGAGACAATCCTGTCTCGGAGGTCTACAGACAATTCCTTTGACTTCATGCTTGGTTTGTGCTCTGACATGAACTGTCAACTGTGGGACCTTCTATAGACAGGTGTGTGCCTTTCCAAATCATGTCCAACCTAATGAATTTACCACAGGTGGACTCCAATGAAGCTGCAGAAACATCTCAAGGATGATCAGAGGAAACAGGATGCACCTGAGCTCAATTTGGAGCTTCATGGCAAAGGCTGTGAATACTTATGTACATGGGATTTCTCAGTTTGTTTATTTTTAATAAATTTGCAAAAACCTCAAGTAAACTTTTTTCACGTTGTCATTATGGGGTGTTGTGTGTAGAATTCTGAGGAAAAAAATGAATTTAATCCATTTTGGAATAAGGCTGTAACATAACAAAATGTGGAGAAAGTGATGCGCTGGGAATACTTTCCAGATGCACTGTATATAAAAATCAATGTGTGTGTGTATGTATGTATGTTCCAGCATCACTTCTGAACGGCTGGAGCAATTTTCATGAAACTTGGTACACATGTTTTTCATTGTTCGACTGTAGGGTGAAATCACCCCTAACCCACCCCCTTCTGGGTAGTGTCTCGGTGATCTTACGGTCATGTATGCACGTTATCATCCAGTTGACACTCGGAACGACCACCAGAGGGCTAACTGGAGGTGACTGCCAGCATTGTTTAGGTTTGAGCACCACCGCGCCCCTGTTGCTTTTGATATTAAATCGAGTTGGCTGGGTTGGCTTCCCAACTATTTTTGGGACTCATTCTGTCTTTGTGACCCGAACAGCCATATATATACACTGCCTGGCCAAAAAAAAAGTCGCCACCTGGATTTAACTAAGCAAATAGGTACGAGCCTCCTATTGTATAATTACTGCATGGGTGATTATCTTTCAGCTGGAAGGATAGTGGGGACCCATCGTCTTCGAGGAAGAAATGTGGCCGGAAAAAAATCCTGAATGATCATGATCGGCGATCACTTAAACGTTTGGTGAAATCAAATCGAAGAAAAACAACAGTAGAACTCAGGTCTACGTTTAATAGTGAAAATAAGAGCATTTCCACACGCACAATGCAAAGGGAACTAAATGGATCCATCAATGGATTTTTTCTTCCCTGATGGCATGGGCATATTCCAAGATGACAATGCCAGGATTCATCGGGCTCAAATTGTGAAAGAGTGGTTCAGGGAGCATGAGATATCATTTTCACACGTGGATAGGCCACCACAGAGTTCAGACCTTAACCCCATTGAGAATCTTTGGGATATGCTGGAGAAGGCTTTGCGCAGCGGTCAGACTCTACAATCATCAATGCAAGATCTTGGTTAAAAATTAATGCAACACTGGATGGAACTAAATCTTGTGACATTGCAGAAGCTTATCGAAACAATGTCACAGCGAATGCGTGCCGTAATCAAAGCTAAAGGAGGTCCAACGAAATATTAGAGTGTGTGACCTTTTTTTTTGGTGGCGACTTTTTTTTTGGCCAGGCAGTGTATCTTATTTATGTAAATGTCTACGAATGGAAGTGTGTGTGTCTGTCAGGCCCAGAAGTGAGAGGTAGAGTCGGGGTAACGGCTCCAGCTCCAAGGATACGCAAGCGAGGCCAGCACACCGGCAAAATGAAATCTCCGAAGAAAGACAGTTGCTTAGCTTAGCGGCAACATAAATCCTCCTAGGGGAGAGATGCCCAGAGTAGTTCTGATGATTTCAATACTTTCTAGGATCCTGTGCTTTTAACAGCACGGGCTTACACAGTTAGTATATATATATATATATATATATATATATATATATATATATATATATATATATATATATATATATATATATATATATATATATATATATAAATCTATATATATATAAAAGCCAAATACCACTGACTCACTCATCACAAAATCTTCTGAACCATGAGGACTTGGGACTTGAAATTTGGAATGTAGGTTACACTTGGACCATAACTGCTCGCTATGAAACGATTTAAAAAATTTCATGGTCCAACCGCATTCTGTCTGTCCGTCTGTCCGCTTTTCATGAGAGAATTATTTAACGGATTTAGATTGGGTTGTTTTCTATAATTTGCTTGAACATTCCGGTTGATTTTATGACTTCTCTCATCGCGCTAAGTACCATAGTTCACTTGTGGTACCGATGTATTTATGCAAATCCAACAGAGTGGCTGTGGGCTGAGAGCAGGGGGGCGGGGCCCTCCTCATTCCCTCGCCAGCCTCTGTTCGAGTTGGTCTACGTCTCGCCACGTGTTGGAGCGCACCTCGCCTCTGCTTAGCTAGCGATACGTGTTTGTTCAGCAGACATCATCATCTACAGATTGTTAAGGAGTAACGTTTGACGTTTTTGAGAGTGAGATCAGATCTACGTGTGTTTTAGATGGTAGCTACTGATTGGCAGAGATATCACGGCCATGTGCTTTTTTCCTCACATGGGGAACGCTTTCCCGTCAGAGCTAAACACGATCAGATACAGTGGCAACGTCTATTGATTTTTAAAGGTTGTCCTGTTTCATTAAGTCAATGTATGTGTGTGTGTATGTATGTATGTTCCAGCAACACTTCTGAAAGGCTGGAGCGATTTTCATGACACTTGCTATGCATGTTTCTCATTGGTCGACTAAAAATATTGTAGGGTGAAATCATCCCTAACCCACCCCTTTCTTGGTGGGGCGGGGGGTGATCTTGCGGACTTATATGCATGTTATCATCCAGTTGACGCTCGGACCGACCACCAGAGGGCGAACTGGAGGTGACTGCCAGCATTCTTAATGTTTGAGTGCCACCGCGCCGGTTGAGTTGAGTCGAGTTGGCCGGTCCTGAACGTCAACTGGATGATAACATACATACAAGACCGCAAGACAAGCACATTAGTGAGTCTTCATTGTTTGTTAATTTATTTTTCTTTTTTAGGGTTGTGGTTTTTTCAATTCTATTTTTCATAAACAATTAAACAAAAAACACTTTATTTTCCTCCTGGGCAACGCTGGGTATTTCAGCTAGTCATATATCAAGATAACACTTAACATTGGAAAATTATACTTAACAACAGTCAATTATAGATAACAATTCTTGTTAGAAGAAATAATTGACTGATGAAGGCATCTGCGTCAATTTAATATTCAGAATTTAGTATTCCACAGACCCCTGTAGCATTACGCTACACAAAGTGAACTTTTTGTTGGTTTAACAGTTAATATTTAACCAAGAGTGCTTAGTATTGTTACGGAGGCTGGGCGGTGGACCACGGGTGGTCAATAGGCCCATTCAGGCTGAACACCCATGGGAGTCTAAAAAACGGTTCTCCCTACTGCATACCCTAGGACCGCAATTCATACACACCTAGGAGAAGTGAGGGAACCAGCAAAGGAACCGAGGTCTGATAACAGGCCCCACTCAGTCCCTTGTATGGCTATTCAACTAACATCTTTACCAAAATCGGGTACAATTTTTTCCTTAGTAATAAACGAAGATGATATCGAACCTTAGTAAAAGTTATGACAAACTCGCTGCCGTCTTGATTTTAAACTCTAACTCCATCATCTTCTTCTTTACTCAATTATCGTTTGTAGAGATTTGCTCAAAGATTGGAATTTCTCCCAACTCCAACAAAGATGGCAATAGCCGTGTCGAGACTGACATCAGAGGGCATTTCGTGATTGGCGTTATGGGCGTTCCGTGATGTTTGGGTGTTCCGTGACCGATGTTATGGGTATTGCAGGCTGAAGTTACACCCTTCACACTTAAACGAAGCCCTCACTGTTCAAAGCTTGTATCTTCTCAGCTTTTGTCGAGGTAGATGAAGAAGACAACTACATTGCATTGTAATGACCTCAGAGGGACATGCCTCTACATTTTTGGGGCCCTGAAGCTTGAATTGTTATGGAGGTCTGAGTAATCACTGCTATCTTCATCAATGGGGCTGTTCCACAATGGAAGACCACAATTTTGTTGTTTTTTTTTTTGATAAATTTAACCACTACGTGTAGGGGTTTTAAAATCGCATTCTCATGCATTGGACCCCCCAAAAATGTTGCTTCTGGGGACCCTCCGGGATTAGGGGCCCTGAATCTAAAGCTTCATTAGTTTCATAGAGGTGATTCTGGGGTCCTTGGGGACCCTGGGCAAAAACACTCCATGGGCCCCTCCAACTCATCTATGTCTCAACATTGTAAAATTTATTATTGTAGAGTGATATGTAAATGAACAAAATCAACATGGAGGATGTAACAAACACAAGTTCTTTATTTAAATTTTGTTTAAAAACAGATTCAATAAAACACCACAATAAACAGAACATTTGTACAAAAAATAGAAAAACAGTAACAGAATAAAGAACATTTTAAAAATCTAAATAAATGAAAAAGCAAATGAAATGCAAATACTCTGAGAGACTGCTTTGGAACTACAGACTGGGATATCCTGCAGGGATCACATAGTGAGAACATTGAGGAGGTTGTTGACTGCACTACTGACTACATCAACTTCTGTATGGACATTGTAGTTCCAGTAAGAACTGTACGCTGCTATGCTAACAACAAGCCATGTATTACAAGTGACATCAAGGGCCTTGTGAGCCAGAAGAAAAGGGCGTTTAAAGGCGGTGATCAGCATGAGCTCAAGCGCGTGCAGAAGGAACTCCGAGTCCAGCTCAGGGCGGTGAAGGAGCAGTACAGGAGAAAGCTGGAGCAGAAGTTGCAGAATAACAGCATGAAGGAAGTGTGGGATGGGATGAAGTTCATCACTGGCTGCAGCTCGAAGCGGGGTGCCACCATCGAGAGAGACGTGAAGAGAGCAAACCAAATGAACAACTTCTTTAACAGGTTTGACCACCCTCACCCATTCTCACCTCGGAGTACTGCACCATCCACACATCCTTCTGCTGATACCAGCATAGGAGAGACATCCCCACCCACAATTACAGCAGCGCAGGTGAGCAGAGAGCTGAGGAGACTTCGTGCCAGCAAAGCAGCAGGTCCAGATGGAGTATCACCACGACTGCTGAAGGTCTGTGCATCGGAGCTGGGGGGTCCTCTACAGCGCATCTTCAACCTGAGCCTGGAACAGGGGAGAGTCCCGAGGATTTGGAAAACATCTTCTATCACCCCAGTCCCAAAGATATCACGTCCTAGTGAGTTGAACGACTTCCGGCCTGTCGCTCTGACGTCACATGTGATGAAGACCATGGATAGGCTGCTGCTTCACCACCTGAGGCCACAAGTCCAACACGCCCTCGACCCTCTGCAGTTCACATACCAGGAGAAGGTGGGAGCGGAGGATGCCATCATCTACATGCTACACCAATCCCTCTCCCACTTGGACAGAGGCAGTGATGCTGTAAGAATTATGTTTCTGGACTTCTCTAGCGCCTTCAATACCATCCAACCTCTGCTCCTTAGGGACAAGCTGACAGAGATGGGAGTAGATTCATACCTGGATCGTGGACTATCTTAAAGACAGACATTAGTATGTGCGTCTTGGGAACTGCACGTCTGACATTGTGGTCAGCAGCACAGGAGCACTGCAGGGGACTGTACTTTCTCCGGTTCTGTTCAGCCTATATACATCAGACTTCCAATACAACTCGGAGTCCTGCCATGTGCAAAAGTTCGCTGATGACACTGCTATCGTGGGCTGCATCAGGAGTGGGCAGGAGGAGGAGTATAGGGACCTAATCAAGGACTTTGTTAAATGGTGCGACTCAAACCACCTACACTTGAACACCAGCAAAACTAAGGAGCTGGTGGTGGATTTTAGGAGGCCCAGACCCCTCGTGGACCCCGTGATCATCAGAGGTGACTGTGTGCAGAGGGTGCAGACCTATAAATACCTGGGAGTGCAGCTGGATGATAAATTGGACTGGACTGCCAATACTGATGCTCTGTGCAAGAAAGGACAGAGCCGACTATACTTCCTTAGAAGGCTGGCGTCCTTCAACATCTGCAATAAGATGCTGCAGGTGTTCTATCAGACGGTTGTGGCGAGCGCCCTCTTCTATGCGGTGGTGTGCTGGGGAGGCAGCATAAAGAAGAAGGACACCTCACGCCTGGACAAACTGGTGAGGAAGGCAGGCTCTATTGTAGGCATGGAGCTGGACAGTTTGACATCTGTGGCAGAGCGACGGGCGCTGAGCAGACTCCTGTCAATCAAGGAGAATCCACTGCATCCACTGAACAGGATCATCTCCAGACAGAAGAGCAGCTTCAGAGACAGACTGCTGTCACCGTCCTGCTCCACTGACAGACTGAGGAGATCATTCATCTACCACACTATGTGACTCTTCAATTCCACCCGGGGGGGGGGTAAACGTTAACATTATACAAAGTTACTGTCTGTATACCTGCATTATTATCACTCTTTAATTTAATATTGTTTATTATCAGTATGCTGCTGTGAATTTCCCCTTGGGATTAATAAAGTATCTATCTATCTATCTATCTATCTATCTATCTATCTATCTATCTATCTATCTATCTATCTATCTATCTATCTATCTATCTATCTATCTATCTATCTATCTATCTATTATATAGTGCCTTTCATTTCTATCTATCTATCTATCTATCTATCTATCTATCTATCTATCTATCTATCTATCTATCTATCTATCTATCTATCTATCTATCTATCTATCTATCTATCTATCTATCTATCTATCTATCTATTATATAGTGCCTTTCATTTCTATCTATCTATCTATCTATCTATCTATCTATCTATCTATCTATCTATCTATCTATCTATCTATCTATCTAATACATGTAAGATGAACATGGTAATAAAAATACATACATATTGCACATTGTAATATTTAAAAAAATAAATAAAAAACTGCATAAAATAGAAATTTGAAAAACAAACAAATAGCTTGTAAAGGTATTACTGTAACTTTGAAAATCGCTGTTGGTGGGCTTTGGCTCTGGCAGATACAGCCGCCATGTCCTCAAGGTGCAAAGCCCCTCTGACACAGCGTGCTGTTGAAGTTAGAGCTCGGGCTGAAGGGCTCTCCTGGCACGCGGCTGGTCGATGTCAAGTAAGACTTAAAGAGCTTTAAAGATGGCAACTTCCCTCACCAGAGGCAACAGTGATAGTAAGAGTCAAGACTGCTGAGGGACCACATTTGAACTTCTTGGACCCCCCCCACTCCCCATCTCACTGTTATCCATTCACCTCAAGTCTTGAATTGGCGCTGCTGATTTTGATCGCATGCTGACTTACAGTGGGGTCTGGAGAGACTGAAGCGGAATCTGAAATAGCCAAATTGTCTACAAGGCCTCACCAGTGTGTTATAAAGCTTGAGCAGAACCTCCTGTGACTTGGACTCCACACCTCAAGGCGCTATATAACCTGACATTCTGTTAGCCTTCCTAATGGCTTCTGAACACTGTCTGGAAGTCGATACCTTAGAGTCCACTACGACTCCTAATGGATTCAGAACTTTCTTTTAAATTGTTCACAGACAGTTAAAGTTCAGGACACTTTTTCAATAGTCATTCATTCAAGCAACAGGAAGTCCACAGGGGTGTGTGTCTTATCACCATTACTGTTTACTCTGCACACAAGCGACCTGAGACAGAATAATGACACTGCTCCATTATCAAGTATGTGGATGACACCAGGCACATAGGATGCATATCTGGGGAGGATGAAAGCCACTAACTAAATCAAGTGGACTGGATGGTAAACTGGTGCAATAAAAACAGAAATCTGTATGTTGTTGTACATGGCTGGGGGTCAGACCCGGCCGGAACGCCTGGAGGGACAGAGAGGTGGCATATTTGTTTTCCGGGCCATGAGGGGGCAACCGCTCTGGAGCAGAAGAGGGCCACGGATGGGGAGCAGGGAGGCTCAAGTCCGTGGAGGCCCGTATCCACCGTCAGGGGGCGCCCCGAGCCTCATGGAGCCCGGGACTTATTTACTTCCACCACACCAATGGAGGACGATCCTTCCAGGGTCACCCGGAGTGCATCCGGGTGCTCTCCAGATGCTTCCACCACACCAAGACGTGACGTCAGGTAGAGCACCCTGAGCTCAACCGGGTGAGGGGCCGCCTCCCTCCGATCAGTGAGCTGGAGTCGGGAGCAGGAGCAGGACGAAGCTCCTGGAGTGAGAGGACAGGTGTCCCAGGGACGAGGAGAGAGAAGGCCCAGGAGAAGGGCTAGGCTGTTGTTGTGCGGGACTGTGAGTTGTGTTGTGGGAAGACAAATAAACAAGAATTTGTATAAAGATGTGGTCTCTGACTGGTGGTGTCCGGGCAAATATCACAATGTTCACCTATTGTAGTTCTGGGAGAGGAGGTAGAAATAGTGACTGAATATAAATACTTAGGAACTTACCTAGATAACAATCTTAATTGGAATCCATCCATTTTCCAACCTGCTGAATCAGAACACAGGGTCACGGGGGTCTGCTGGAGCCAATCCCAGCCAACACAGGGCACAAGGCAGGAACCAATCCCGGGCAGGGTGCCAACCCACCGCAGGACACACACAAACACACACACTAGGGCCAATTTAGAATCGCCAATCCACCTAACCTGCATGTCTTTGGACTGTGTGAGGAAACCCACGCAGACACGGGGAGAACATGCAAACTCCACGCAGGGAGGACCCGGGAAGCGAACCCAGGTCCCCAGGTCTCCCAACTGCAAGGCAGCAGCGCTACCCACTGCGCCACCATGCCGCCCCTTAACTGGAATAGAAATACAAAAAAATTATTTTCTAACTGCAACCAGCACTTATTTCTCCTCCATAAACTCAAACTATTTAAAGTAGACAAGGACCTCATGTTGTCCTTTTATCGCAGTCTGATCCAGTCTGTGATCACTTTCAGTTTCATTACCTCGTTTAATAATCTGACAAACCAAAACTCCAAAAAGCTCCAGCAGATGACAAAGTATGCAGCTAAAGTTATTGGGGCTGATGTAGATGATTTGACTAGTGTGTGTGTGTCAGAGGGCAATGTTCAAGAAACTGGAAATCATCTCAACTGATGACAGACATCCATTACATGTAGAACTAAAGTTCAGTAAATCAGGAAGGAGAGTCACTTTGAAAACCCACACAAATCGCTCCAGAAACTCCTTTCTTCCTTGTGCCATACGACTTTTCAATAAGAAATATCAGAGATAATGATTAAGGTTGTTGATACTGTATATATTGTGTAACCTTTATTTTTTTTTTGGTGTAAATATGTATTATCTAACTGCCTTACCTTAACCTTTCTTGTTTCTATTTGTCTGTTTTATTTCATTCTGTCTGTTATTAGATGCAACTGAGAAGACAAATTTCATGTTTTCTTGTGTAAATGTGACTAAATAAAGAAACCTAAACCTAAACCTTAAATCCTTCTCATAAGGTGGACTCTTGATTTTCAGACCGCCCCTTGTGTATTCAGACCTCACATTTTTATGTCCTTTCGTGTAATTCTTTACATTTATTTACATTAAATTTCATCTGCCACAAATCCGTCCAAGCCTGTCTGCTATCCAAGTCCTTCTGTGATGATATAATGGATTCCAAATTATCTGCTAATCCACCTATCTTGGTATCATCTGCAAACTTAACCAGCTTGTTACTTATATTTCTGTCTAAATCATTTCTAGACTAGCAGGACTACCCGGTGTTGCCCAGAAATCTATAACTGGTGAATTTCCCACATGAAAAAAAACAGAACATAGAAATAGAACAAACAGTTTTCTGATTCACATTTTATTGTAAGTTCATCCACTTCGGATTGTGTCTGCTGTGGCGTTTGAGACGCCCTTGAAATAGACTTTCCTCTGGCATCTGGAGTGAACCGTGGAATTGTACGTCTTTTTTTTGGTGGCATGGGTATATTCGCGTAAAGCAGGAGAGTTATAATGTGTTACATGATATTACGTACGGAATATGCACCACAGTGAGATGAATTTACTTTATTTACACTACGTCAGAAAGCGAACAAATCATAGACATATATAGATAGACTGCGCATTCACTGTGTTGCCCAGTTGACACGATACATCAGCGTATCCGCCATATTGCGAGTGGCGATAGTGCCATTTAAACTAATACACGTAGACGTGGAAACTGGGTTTTCTGATGAAAAAACAATAATATTTAAAACAATATCGTTTACATACAACAGATTTTGGTGAATCATTTAAAGGTAATTATTTATATCCATTTATACACTAATAGAGGCAATTATTAAATAATACTACTACTAATCATAATAATAATAATTATTATTATTATGATTATTATTATTATTATTAAATAATTCCTCTCATATAAGTAACATTTCACGGACTGCCTTCTTACATCTCTGAAACATTTCTAGACTTTGTCCTTTTCTTACGCAGCACAGTACTGAAGCATTGATTAATGCCCAAGTCACCTCATGTATAGATTGCTGTAATGCTGTTCTATCTGGCATCCTACAAAAACATCCATCGCTGACAACTTCTTCAAAATTCTGCTGCTGCGTCCGCGTTTGCCACGTTATATTCTAACTACAGAGGAAGAAGTCCCATTGCATGGTTCTAACTTGTATTGAATCGAGGTATTGACGCGAACACCATACATCGTCATACATACGGGGTATTGACGCGAACACCATACATACGGATACTATCAAATTATAAATACGGATATTTAAAATAGCAGCAGCCCCAGCACTGCCCCCTGCTGGACACCATTCTTAACATTGGCCAATTCTGATGAGGTTCGGCGCACCATCACCCTCACCTTCCTGTGTCTGAGCCAATTCTACACCCATCTACACACCACACTCTTAACTGCCACTTCTCTTAATTTGACACCCAATCTCTCATGTGGCACCTTATCAGATATTTTCCTTCAAGAAGGATTGGAGAGAGGCATGGCGGCAGAGAGGTTTACACTGCTGCCTCATGGAACCCATGCCTCGGCCTGACACCCCACGTGTGGGTTTTCCTAAAGTTTACTCTGCTTTTCTACCCAAATCCCTAAAGACATGAAGGTTAGGTGAACTGACTATTCTAAGTCTTGTGTGTGTGTGTGTGCGTGTGTGTGTGTGTGTGAGGGTCCTGTCATGGACTAATGACTACACTAAGTTGTTGTTGTGTGTGTGTGAGAGAGAGAGAGAGTCCTATCATGGAGTAATGACTACACTAGTAAGATGTGTGTGTGTGTGTGAGGGTCCTGTCATGGACTAATGACTCTTCTAACCGGTGGTGTGCTGGGAAGGCAGCATTAAGAAGACGGACGCCTCATGCCTGGACAAACTGGTGAGGAAGGCAGGCTCTATTTTTGGCATGGAGCTGGACAGTTTGACATCTGTGGCAGAGCGACGGGCGCTGAGCAGACTCCTGTCAATCATGGAGAATCCACTGCATCCACTGAACAGGATCATCTCCAGACAGAGGAGCAGCTTCAGCGACAGACTGCTGTCACCGTCCTGCTCCACTGACAGACTGAGGAGATTGTTCATCCACCACACTATGAGACTCTTCAATTCCACCCGGGGGGGTAAACGTTAACATTTAACATTATACAAAGTTATTGTCTGTTTTTCACGTGCATTATTATCATTCTTTAATTTAATATTATTTATTGTATCAGTATGCTGCTGCTGGAGAATGTGAATTTCCCATTGGGATTAATAAAGTATCTATCTATCTATCTATCTATCTATCTATCTATCTATCTATCTATCTATCTATCTATCTATCTATCTATCTATCTATCTATCTATCTATCTATCTATCTATCTATCTATCTATGAGATGCCAACAAGAAAGATACAAGAAAAGCAAATATGATTAGACAATAATATTAAAGATTAAGTAACAAAGAAAAAAAAAAGTAAATGGATGTAAATGATCTTTAAAAAATCAAAATAACAAAGCCATTAAGAAGAAGGCTAACAGAATGTTAGGTTATACAGCGCCCTGCTATGGGGAGTACAAGTCCAAGGTGGCTACGCTGACATGGACGTCACGTTCTTCAGATTGATATGTCAGGGGTTGACTTCATAAAGACGACTCCTTCTACCAAAACAAGGAATGAAAATGTCAAACAAGACGAAGTGGCATCCCAAATTCTGTGGTGTTGCTCTTTGTGCTCCCCTGCTATTCCCCAGGCACAGACAGGGCAAGCCACGACACATTATATCAATTTTAACTTTGGTGTGAACCCATCAAATATGCTAACAAACTGCCTGATAATGAAATAAAAATGTGCTAATGATAATGTAATTGCTTTACAGCTACTATAAATTAACCAGATAGTGTACATTTCTATTACGCTAGCAGGTTGCTTTTATTACATTATTGCTGAAGGGCTAATATGCTATGTTGTCATTTCATTATGCAAAAAGTCAAAATTACCGTAAGGCGACATAATTCAGGGTGTTCATAAGAAATTAAATGATTTACTTTGTGAGGTAGAAATACATCATAAACCAGAATAGCTGCCTCAAATATTTGAAATATTAAAATGTGTGCTTCAATTGAAAGTCTAAATATTCTCGATTGTGACAGAAATGTGTCACTAGTCACCCTCTGACAGAGGTCCATACAGGGATAGACCCCGAGTAAAGGGTCAAAAGTCAAAAATGACATCATATTCGCACTGCTGACCTTGAAATAGTCTAAAACGACACCCCACATGCTTACTGTATGTTTGAATTTTGTCATTTTTGACCTTCTGGGGGGGCCCTTAGAGGACTAGGACCACCAGTAAAGAATTGAGTATTGACAACATGATCGTATTCGTAATCAGCAACCTTGTCCTAGTGTAAAATGACACTCCACATGTCTGTATTCTTAATTCCTATTTTTTCAAAGTTTTGTGAAAAAGGTCTAACTGCTATTTTTGTTTGGCCCTGCTAGCAGATCTTCAATCCACTTATCATTAATGATAATAATAATTCTTTGCATTTATATAGCGCTTTTCTCACTACTCAAAGCGCTCAGCAATTGCAGGTTAAGGGCCTTGCTTAAGGGCCCAACAGAGCAGAGTCTCTTTTGGCATTTACGGGATTCGAACCGGCAACCTTCGCGATTGCCAGTGCAGATCCCTAGCCTCAGAGCCACCGCTCCGCGGTGATGGGTGTAAAATGAAAACGTGTTTTGGAGCACCTTGTGGTCAACCCCAAATAATTAAACAAGTGGAAATAAAAAAATAAAAGTGTGGGAATAACACTAAAATTGAGTCATTCAAGCTCAGGCTGATTGGAGAAGATGGTGTTTCTTTGGTTTTTAAGGCATTCTGGGAAAAAGAGGTGGGCCCGGGGGGGGGGTAACAGACTCCGGAAATTATGTCATAGACGGGATGGTGTCAATCCCTCTTTCTGCAGAGGAAGGAGAAGAGCGATTGCTATTACACAGCGCCACCTTGTGTCCTGGTAGAGAATTACAATCACACAAGCCCCTCAGCAACTTCCCAAGCAAACCACGTGTGACACACTTTCTGATTTGTGAACCGACAAAAATGCCTCCCTCAATCTTGGCATCAGTTATTTGTGGATACACCTGTCTCAAGTATTGAAATTGTTCATCACCTTCACAATATTTTTCATTAGTCCACATTTAATATTAAGAGGAGTGTGGAGTGTGATGTGCTTTCTCAAGCAGATGTTCTTCAAGGTCCTCTCTGTATTTCAATTCTGAGCAGTGTCCCTGTCCCTGCTGTTGAGAAGCATCCCATAGCACAATGCAGTGACCACCATGCTTAACCATCAGGATGTTATTAGGTGGGTGATGTAGATGTAGTGCTTGGAGGTTGGCCTCTATGAATTCAGTTTTCATCTCATCAGACCTATGAATCTTTCTCCTCATGCTCTCCACATGCTCTCAGAGTCCTCTAAATGTTTTTGTCAAACTACAGGCAGGCTGTGCTATGCCCTTAACTCAAGAGTGACTTCTGTCCAGCCTTTCTACTTTAAACCTCTGATTGATGGTGTTCTCCTAAGATGGTTGTCCTTTGGACAGGTCCTCTCATCCTCAGCAGAGGACTTCTGAAGGTCTTTTTGAGTTGGTTGATCACTTCCCTTACCAAGACCCTTCTTGCCTGGTTACACAGTTTCAGCTGGATGAGAAGAGTCCTGGTGGTTCCAAATTTCTTCCATTTCACATTTCTGGTGGCCACTATGCTCTTCAGAAAACTCAAAGATTCAGAAGGGGTTTGATCCCTGTGCCCTCATCTATGCCTCACCATGAAGTTCTAGAGAGTTCCTTGGATTTCATGGCTTCTTTTTTTGTCCTGACAAGAAGTCTGATTTGTGGGACTTTAAATACACAAGTGTGTGCCTTTCTAAACTACATCCAAGGCATTCACTTTATCAGAGGTGGCCTCTAATCCAGTTCTAGTTGTAGTTTAGTTTGATTTATTTATATAGAACATTTAAAACAAGTAGAAGTCGACCAAAGTGCTTTACATAGAATGAAAGGTAACAGTACGAAATAAAAGCTAGATAAGGAATTATTAAAAAGAAAACATTATATATACAGTACATGAACGCACATATACCAACAAGTCAAGTCAAGTTGGGGAGTATGCACTGGTACAGCGCGTTGCCGCACCCACTGCACAATGAAACAAGTCAGGATCCCGGTTTACAACCCCCCAGGTAGACACGCGGTCCAGTCCCACCCTCCGGAAATTACCTTCCAGGTGTTATGTGGGCGACCCCTTGGCCTGGTCCAGCCACTCGGGACCCTAACAATGAGGATCTTACGAGCTGGATCACCCTCAGGGAAACGCGCCACATGACCGTAGTGCCGTAACTGACGCTCCTTCACAATGCAGGTCATGTGCCTCATTTGGGACTCCATGAGCAACACAAAGTCAAACCAACGGTACCCAAGGATTTTCCGGAGAGACACAGTACCAAAGGAGTCCAGCCTTCATCTCAGGCCACTGGATAACGTCCATGTCTCGCAACTATATAGCAAGACAGGAAGCACCAGGACTCTAAAGACTTGGACCTTCATCTTTTGCATAGGTATTGGGAGCGCCACACACCACTTTCCAGCGATCTCATGTCCCTCCCATGCTCTCTCAATCCGTCTACTGACATCATAGGAAGAGCCACCAGAAACATGAATGTCACTGCCGAGGTAAGTAAACCTCTCAATAAGGTCAACACTCTCTCCGCAGACATATACCAACACACAAAAATAAATATATAAAATAAAAATACATACATAAGATGAACATCGTATAAACATCCATCCATCCATCCATTTTCCAACCCGCTGAATCCCAACACAGGGTCACGGGGGTCTGCTGGAGCCAATCCCAGCCAACACAGGGCACAAGGCAGGAACCAATCCTGGGCAGGGTGCCAACCCACCGCAGGGCACACACACACCAAGCACACACCAGGGACAATTTAGAATCGCCAATCCACTTAACCTGCATGTCTTTGGACTGTGGGAGGAAACCCACACAGACACGGGGAGAACATGCAAACTCCACGCAGGGAGGACCCAGGAAGCGAACCCGGGTCTCCTAACTGCGAGGCAGCAGCGCTACCACTGCGCCACCATGCTGCCCATCATATAAACAATATAAACAAAAAGATTTATCCACTGAAACTCATAACCTAAAAATCAAGTGAATAAAGGTGCTTTTGTTTGGTAGAAACTTAAAACTATGAAGTGTGGGAACCGACTTTATTACGAGGGACAAACCGTTCCACAATTTAGGACCAGCCAGTGAAGAGCCCGATCACCCTTGTCACACACGTGCGAGTAGGAGGACGTTGTATGGATCCAGTGAACGTAATTCCACTCCAGGCCAGGGGGTGGCGGGGTGCACTAAACCTTCTCCTGTTGTCCCTGCAGACCAGCCGGAGGAAAACCTATCTGACTCAGCATTGAAAACGTCACTTCCGGTTCCGGCTCCTAAGATGACGTCAGAAGAAGGTCACTTCCAGTTCCCCAACATCACCTCTGGGTCAATCACTTAAAATCGCCATCTTTCCAAACCTTAGTTCAGTTCATGTCTGGACTCCAAACCAGTCACTTGTCTGGAAAATCTAACCCACTGCAGCCAGGGATATTATACGGGTGGCTTCCCCAAACCTTTTGAAGTGTGTCAGGTCTGATCATTTTTACACCCTTCAGCTTTTGGGACAATAAGTCATAGCTGATCTGAAGACCTCAGCTGCCTGGCTGATGAATATGAAACAAGCAGATCAGCTAAGTGCGGTGGAACTGGCGTCATGTAGGACCTTAAAAACAAACATTCACCCTGTAACTAACAGGGAGCCAACGAAGAGAGGCACCAACACCGGAGTGATGTGATCCATGTTTTTTGCTGCTGGTCAAAACTCTAGAAACCGCATTCTGCACCATTTACAGGCGAGACAGTCTTGTACAGGATATCCTGACATACAGGGCAGCCCAATAATCCAAACGAGACGTGACAAAAGCGTGAATGAGCTTTTGTAGGTCATTGAATGACAAAAACGGCTTGACTTTATTGATCGCCCTGAGGTAGAAAAAAATTACTCTTTATCACAGCAATGATTTCTTTGTTAAATGTAAAACCCGAATCCAAGATCACCCTTTGATTTTTAGCACTTGGCTTTAAGTACCGGACAAGTGGACCCAACGTGCTAGCAATGAGAGGGAGCTCCTTGGACTTTACAGCTTGGTTTTTGTCCTGAGTGTGAGTTGGGGGACCTTCTCTACACAGGTCCACATGTGTGTCTTTCTAAATGACATCCGATCAATTTCATTTGTGGACTCCAATCAAGTTCCAGACACATCTCAGGTAGAATTACAGGAAACAGGACACACCTGACCGCAACGTGGGGTACGACGGCAAAGAATTTGAATATGTACTGTGTATATGAAGATTTATATGTCAAGTTTTAATGCATTTGTAAACCAGTCTGAAAAACATGTTTTCAGTTTGTCACTTTTGGGTTATTGAGTGCAGAATGATGAACCAAAAATGTCAAATGTATCCGTTATAATTAAATCTAAATGTTCCAGAAGTGAACATTAACCCACTGTAGTTCGGGTGTCCAGAGAGAACGTGTGGATCAAATTATGAAAAATTCAAAGGAAGGAAGGCTAAGTTTGGCAAATGAACGACTCAAAAGTAAATAGTCTTAACTACCAAGATCCATAACTGCTATCAATTAGAAAGACAATCATAGAATAAGAGAGTCGTCAACTCTGCATTTAGGAAACATTTGGAGTCTGAAGTTCAGATGGAGGTGGAACACTTGTTCTACCAGCTAGGAGATAAGATCTCGAATGAGATCTGACGCCACACAGAGGTGGTATCACCGACACTGTGATCACTCAAAGCTTTAGAAATGGTTGTATCTCCTTGTCCTGATCTTTACCTCACCACAGTTTGATTGTAGAGGTCTACAGGGAGTTCCCTGGACTTCATGGCTTGGTTTTTGTTCTGACATGCAGTGTGAGTTGTGGGACCTTCTCTACACAGGTCCACATGTCGGTGTTTCTAAACAATATCCTATCAATTTAATGTGTGGACTCCAATCAAGTTCTAGACACATCTCAGGTAGAATTACCGGAAACAGGACACAACTGACCACAATGTGGGGTACAACGGCAAAGAATATGAATATGTACAGTACTGTGTATAAGAAGATTTACAGTGCATCCAGAAAGTATTCACAGCGCATCACTTTTTCCACATTTTGTTATGTTACAGCCTTATTCCAAAATAGATTAAATTCATTTTTTTCCTCAGAATTCTACACACATCACCCCATAATGGCAACATGAAAAAAGTTTACTTGAGGTTTTTGCAAATTTATTAAAAATAAAAAAACTGAGAAATCCCATGTCCATAAGTATTCACAGCCTTTGCTCAATACTTTGTCGATGCACCTTTGGCAGCAATTCCAGCCTCAAGTCTTGTTGAATATGATGCCACAAGCTTGGCACACCTATCCTTGGCCAGTTTGGCCCATTCCTCTTTGCAGCACCTCTCAAGCTCCATCGGGTTGGATGGGAAGCATCGGTGCACAGCCATTTTAAGATCTCTCCAGAGATGTTCAATCGGATTCAAGTCTGGGCTCTGGCTGGGCCACTCAAGGACATTCACAGAGTTGTCCTGAAGCCACTCCTTTGATATCTTGGCTATGTGCTTAGGGTCGTTGTCCTGCTGAAAGATGAACCGTCGCCCCAGTCTGAGGTCAAGAGCGCTCTAGAGCAGGTTTTCATCCAGGATGTCTCTGTACATTGCTGCAGTCATCTTTCCCTTTATCCTGGCTAGTCTCCCAGTTCCTGCCGCTGAAAAACATCCCCACAGCATGATGCTGCCACCACCATGCTTCACTGTAGGGATGGTATTGGCCTGGTGATGAGCGGTGCCTGGTTTCCTCCAAATGTGACGCCTGGCATTCACACCAAAGAGTTCAATTTTTGTCTCATCAGACCAGAGGATTTTCTTTCTCATGGTCTGAGAGTCCTTCAGGTGCCTTTTGGCAAACTCCAGGTGGGCTGCCATGTGCCTTTTACTAAGGAGTGGCTTCCGTCTGACCACTCTACCATACAGGCCTGATTGGTGGATTGCTGCAGAGATGGTTGTCCTTCTGCAAGGTTCTCCTCTCTCCACAGAGGACCTCTGGAGCTCTGACAGAGTGACCATCGGGTTCTTGGTCACCTCCCTGACTAAGGCCCTTCTCCCCCGATCGCTCAGTTTAGATGGCCGACCAGCTCTAGGAAGAGTCCTGGTGGTTTCGAACTTCTTCCACTTATGGATGATGGAGGCCACTGTGCTAACTGAGACCTTCAAAGCAGCAGAAATTTTTCTGTAACCTTCCCCAGATTTGTTCCTCAAGACAATCCTGTCTCGGAGGTCTACAGACAATTCCTTTGATTTCACGCTTGGTTTGTGCTCTGACATGAACTGTCAACTGTGGGACCTTATATAGACAGGTGTGTGCCTTTCATGTCCAGTCAACTGAATTTACCACAAGGTGGACTCCAATTAAGCTGCAGAAACATCTCAAGGATGATCAGGGGAAACAGGAGGCACCTGAGCTCAATTTCGAGCTTCATGGCAAAGGCTGTGAATACTTATGTACATGTGCTTTCTCAATTTTTTTATTTTTAATAAATTTGCAAAAATCTCAAGTAAACTTTTTTCACGTTGTCATTATGGGGTGTTGTGTGTAGAATTCTGAGGAAAAAAATGAATTTAATCAATTTTGGAATAAGGCTGTAACATAACAAAATGTGGAAAAAGTGATGTGCTGTGAATACTTTCCGGATGCACTGTATATGTCAAGTTTTAATGCATTTGTAAACCTTTCTGAAAAACACGTTTTCAGTTTGTCATTTTTGGGTTATTAAGTACAGATTGATGAACCAAAAATGGCAAATGTATCCGTTATAATTAAATCTGAAGGTTCCAGAAGTGAAGGGGATCTGACTGCTTTTAACCCACTGTAGGTCGTGTGTCCAGAGAGAACGTGTAGATGGTCTTTTGAAAAATTCAAAGGAAGGAGGCTAAGTTCGGAAAAATGAACGACTCAAGAGTAAATAGTCTTAACTACCAAGATTCGCAACTGCTATCAATTAGAAAGACATTCACAGAATAAGAGAGTCGTCAACTCTGTGTTTAGGAAACATTTGGAGTCTGAAATTCAGATGGAGGTGGAACACTTGTTCTACCAGCTAGGAGATAAGATCTCGAATGAGATCTGGCGCCACACAGAGGTGGTATCACCGACACTGTGATCACTCAAAGCTTTAGAAATGGTTGTATCTCCTTGTCCTGATCTTTACCTCACCACAATTTGATTGTAGAGGTCTACAGGGAGTTCCCTGGACTTCATGGCTTGGTTTTTGTTCTGACATGCAGTGTGAGTTGTGGGACCTTCTCTACACAGGTCCACATGTCGGTGTTTCTAAACAATATCCTATCAATTTAATGTGTGGACTCCAATCAAGTTCTAGACACATCTCAGGTAGAATTACCGGAAACAGGACACAACTGACCACAATGTGGGGTACAACGGCAAAGAATATGAATATGTACAGTACTGTGTATAAGAAGATTTATATGTCAAGTTTTAATGCATTTGTAAACCAGTCTGAAAAACACGTTTTCAGTTTGTCATTTTTGGGTTATTGAGTGCAGATTGATGGACCAAAAATGTCAAATGTATCCATTATAATTAAATCTAAATGTTCCGGAAGTGAACATTAACCCACTGTAAGTTGGGTGTCCAGAGAGAACGTGTAGATCATCTTTTGAAAAATTGAAAGGAAGGAAGGCTAAGTTTGGCAAACTGAATGAATCAAGAGTAGATAGTATTAACTACCAAGATTCACAACTGCTATCAATTAGAAAGACAATCACAGAATAAGAGAGCCGTCAACTCTGCGTTTAGGAAACATTTGGAGTCTGCAGTTCAGATGGAGGTGGAATGCTTGCTCCACCAGCTAGGAGATAAGATCTCGAATGAGATCTGACGCCACACAGAGGTGGTATCACCAACATTGTGATCACTCAAAGCTTTAGAAATGGTTGTATCCCCTTGTCCTGATCTTTACCTCACCACAATTTGATTGTAGAGGTCTACAGGGAGTTCCCTGGACTTCATGGCTTGGTTTTTGTTCTGACATGCAGTGTGAGTTGTGGGACCTTCTCTACACAGGTCCACATGTCGGTCTTTCTAAACAATATCCTATCAATTTAATGTGTGGACTCCAATCAAGTTCTAGACACATCTCAGGTAGAATTACCGGAAACAGGACACACCTGCCCTCAATACAGGGAGTCTACAGGGAGTTCCCTGGACTTTATGGTTTTGGTTTTTGTCTTGATATGCACTGTAAATTGTGGGAGCCCTTATACTGAGTGTAAAAAAAGACAAAACAAAGATAAAAAGATGGGGTGACATCACAACCCTGTATCTTATAAAGCCAAAATAAATCCAGCGTTTCATCAAATGACAACGTCACTACGGATGCGAGTCTCAGATCAGACTATCCAAGATGGTTAAACGCTAGCCAGGCAGGAAGAGGTGAGTCCCGGGTGACGGACACTGGAAGTGACGTCAGAGGTGGTGAGGTTGTCAATCATCCGGTCTTTAGAGGAAGGAAGAGAAGATGTGTTAGAATACAGCGCCACACTGTGGATTGGCGAGGAATAACCATCACCAGAGCCTTTAAGCTGTGTGTGCCTTTCTAAATGATGTCCAATCAATTCAGTTGGCCACAGGTGGACTCCAATCAAGTTGTAGAAACATCTCAAGGAGATTTAAAGCAAACAGGCGCCATTGGAGTACCAAAGCAAAGGGTCTGAGTACTTCTAGGAATGGGAGAGCTCTGTTTTTGATTGTTAATGAATGTGCAAACCTCCCCGAAAACATGTGTTTCACTTTGTCATTACGGGATACTAAGTGAAGATTGATGAGCAAAAACATCAAATGTGTCCATTTCAAATGACAACTGCAGCACAAGGAAGTGTGCAGAACCTGAAGGGGTCCGAATACTTTCTGAGTCCGCTGTATTCCACTTCCTCAACTTACAAAACCCAGTCCCACACTTAGGGCCCAAACCTCACTTTTGACTTCTCCTCCATGCCAACACTTTGGCTGCATCACACCCAGAAAGCTTTTCAGTGGTGTCACTTCAGCAGAGGATTCTACAGATGACATCTGCTGCCCTCTTAAGATCTGAGAAGTGGCTGACATAGTCCAAAAAAAAAAAACAGAAATCCCTCTTCTCGTTTCTTTTCTTAGTCATAATGTCTCCTCCGAGATACCTAATGCAGGATGACATTTGGACCAGCCTCATAGTGTCTTGTTAGTCGGTGTGCATCAGTCAAAGCTAAAAAAGAAATGAAACATGAGAAACAAAGCGAAGGGCCACCCAAGTCAGACAGGGACTTGGAAAAGCCAAATTACTGATTGACTAATTCTTCAATGAATAGTCCCTGTGACACGTGGAACTTCCTTTTAGCTTATTTCAGATCCTGAAACTGTGCATCAGTACACTTACACGTTTTATGATATAAAGAACCGAAAGCCTCAGCATTTCCTCCAGAGACTGAATAAGTTAAGTCCAAAATAAACTTTAATGAAACCAAAAGAATGACTAACCTGTCATCTTGAACACCAAAAGCGGCTGGCTTTGTGTCACACATCTTCAAATATACAGCTGCGTATGGTGCAGCGCCTTGGCACTTCTCTGCAGTGTCACCACCTGTCTGGAATGATATCTACTTATTTATAACTAAGTTTATGTAAATAGTAAAGGGTGCACTTACGTTTTATTTATTTATGAATTAATTACTTTTTTGCAGCACAGGGGTGAGTGCACGGGATGTCCATAGCAGCAATGGAGCCACAGCACAGGAAACTGGAAAGGGCACCAGCCTGATAGGGTGGTGATGGGCAGGTGGCTCTGTCTCTTGGGGAACCACTCACAAAACACATGGGACATAAGCTGGTTATACTTCCTTAGAAGGCTGGCGTCCTTCAACATCTGCAATAAGATGCTGCAGATGTTCAATCAGACGGTTGTGGCGAGTGCCCTCTTCTACGTGGTGGTGTGCTGGGGAGGCAGCATAAAGAAGAAGAATGCCTCACGCCTGGACAAACTGGTGAGGAAGGCAGGCTCTATTGTAGGCAAGGAGCTGGACAGTTTGACATCTGTGGTGGAGCGACGGGCGCTGAGCAGACTCCTGTCAATCATGGAGAATCCACTGGAGCCACTGAACAGGATCATCTCCAGACAGAAGAGTAGCTTCAGCGACAGACTGCTGTCACCGTCCTGCTCCACTGACAGACTGAGGAGATCGTTCCTCCCCCAAACTATGTGACTCATCAATACCACTCAGGGGGATAAACATTAACATTATATAAAGTTATTATCTGTTATACCTGGATTATTATCAATCTTTAATTTAATATTGTTTTTTGTATCAGTATCTGTCTATTGTATAGTGCCTTTCACATTCTATCTATCTATCTATCTATCTATCTATCTATCTATCTATCTATCTATCTATCTATCTATCTATCTATCTATCTATCTATCTATCTATCTATCTATCTATCCTGCCAATTACACTAAAATATTTTTCTATCTGTCTGCTCTTCTGTTGCCCTTAAGTGGAACTTTATATATATATATAAATAAGAGCTAAACAGAATGAAATGGACTAAAATCTATAATCTGTTATTGCTCTAGAGATTGAAAAAGAAGAGGAGCTATCAAATCCTGCAGAATGCCTAGACAGAGCTTCTTTATGTAAAATTTATATTCTCCATTTTCAGATAAAATAACACATCTTTTAACCAAAGCATGACAGGCTTCTGACAGTTTGATGAGAAGAGTTGCTTGGTAAGTTCTGAGTTTTTGGGAAAAGTCAAAACATGTGGCCAGGGGAGTCTGTTTTTTAATTTTCTTTAAGCTGGTTTGAAAATAGATAGATAGATAGATAGATAGATAGATAGATAGATAGATAGATAGATAGATAGATAGATAGATAGATAGATAGATAGATAGATAGATAGATAGATAGATAGATAGATAGATAGAAATGAAAGGCACTATATAATAGATAGATAGATAGATAGATAGATAGATAGATAGATAGATAGATAGATAGATAGATAGATAGATAGATAGATAGATAGAAAGGAAATGCACTATATAATAGATAGATAGATAGATAGATAGATAGATAGATAGATAGATAGATAGATAGATAGATAGATAGATAGAAATGAAAGGCACTATATAATAGATAGATAGATAGATAGATAGATAGATAGATAGATAGATAGATAGATAGATAGATAGATAGATAGATAGATAGATAGATAGAAATGAAAGGCACTATATAATAGATAGATAGATAGATAGATAGATAGATAGATAGATAGATAGATAGATAGATAGATAGATAGATAGATAGATAGATAGATAGATAGATAGATAGATAGAAAGGAAATGCACTATATAATAGATAGATAGATAGATAGATAGATAGATAGATAGATAGATAGATAGATAGATAGATAGATAGATAGATAGATAGATAGATAGATAGATAGATAGATAGATACTTTATTAATCCCAAGGGGAAACTCACATACTCCAGCAGCAGCATACTGATTAAAAACAATAAAAGATTGATAAAAATGTCTGCTTGTTTGTTTGTATTTATAAACACAATTATCTGATGTCATAGCGCCTTTAACAGAACAATGCTTGAATTTAGCCAGGCACACTTCTTCCCAAGCCACTCCTAATCCCTCTCTCTGTTTCTTCCAACATCCATTCTCTTTGTCTTCCTCTTCTTTTCTTTTCCATTTAGATGATTCTAACAATTGTAGTAAAATGCAAAAGACACAAAAAGAAGGGTTGGGTTACCTGAAGCTTTGCCCCAAATAATGAAGTGAATATTAGAAAGTAAATATAAGAACAACGCTAGAATGTAGAGGTCATTACAAAAAATTGAAACAGATGTTCACCCCTGGTGCAGTAAAAGCTATTCACTGATGTGGGCTCCACAAATGAACACCGCCTTCTGGTGCAGGGCTCTTTATATACCATCTGGGAGGAAGAGGCGGGACTTTAGGTTTGTGGCCAGAGGAAATGATGTCATTACTCTTGGGAGGGTACGGTCCTGGAGGTTAAAGAAGAGAAGCTGTTACTGAAAACTCCCTTTCCTGGATTTACTTTTGCAGGTTTCACAGAGTCAGGTAGAGCAGAACTCCCTCTTTAACTTGTTTGGCTCCATTAACCTCTTTAGTGTTATGTTTAACGCTAGAAAAACAAATCAGAAAAAGTCTTTTCAAAAAGAAAAAAATGTTTTTACGTGTAACAGAAACATGTAAATACCAAAGCAGCAACATAATTACAGTAGGAAAGGCATGTCAAGCATCCACTGCTGTACTGATGCAGATTTAGCACACGTCCTTCGTGAGACAGGTTTTGAGACGTCACAATCAGGACAATAGACGCGGGTTTCTTTGTGCACTTTTCTTATAATACATTTTTCTGCTGCATTCAGATGAGATGCTAAAATGTTAGTGCCCGATCTGCATAATCTACTACAGGCTACCACAGTGCAAGGCTAAGTGACTGCCACATTCCTCCTGAAACCAGCATTGAGGGTACTGCATTGTGGACAGTGCTTAGGGGGCTAACATTTTTCTATTTATATTTCTATCTATTTATCTATCTGTAATAGAAATAATAATATCCTACCAACTATAGCAAAATTAATATCTATCTATCTATCTATCTATCTATCTATCTATCTATCTATCTATCTATCTATCTATCTATCTATCTATCTATCTATCTATCTAATCCTGCCAACTACACTATCTATCTATCTATCTATCTATCTATCTATCTATCTATCTATCTATCTATCTATCTATCTATCTATCTATCTATCTATCTATCTATCTATCTATCTAATCCTGCCAACTACACTATCTATCTATCTATCTATCTATCTATCTATCTATCTATCTATCTATCTATCTATCTATCTATCTATCTATCTATCTATCTATCTATCATATAGCGCCTTTCATATCTATCTATCTATCTATCTATCTATCTATCTATCTATCTATCTATCTATCTATCTATCTATCTATCTATCTATCTATCTATCTATCTATCTATCTATCTATCTATCATATAGCGCCTTTCATATCTATCTATCTATCTATCTATCTATCTATCTATCTATCTATCTATCTATCTATCTATCTATCTATCTATCTATCTATCTATCTATCTATCTATCTATCTATCTATCTATCTATCTATCAACAACAACAACAGCAACATTTATTTAACTAGCACATTTTCATTCAAGCAATGTAGCTCAAAGTGTTTTACATGATGAAGAAAGATAAAAAAGACAAAATAAATAATTAAAATTAGGGAACACTAGTTAACATAGAATAAAAGTAAGGTCCGATGGACAGGGAGGACTATCTATCTATCTATCTATTGATTGATGGGCATATGTGCACGTGGGGGACAGTTTACAGGTTCAAATACTAATATTCATCAGCCAGACAGGAGGTTGGCACTCTCACTTAATCCTCTCTCCTCTTGTTCCTCTGCAGTTCACCCAAAGACCCGGCTCCTTGATGACAACACCACCAGCCCACCCAGTGTTGAAGTCATTTCCAGCCAGCTCTGATGACATCATTTCCCATACCCAGAATCCATCATGAGAATTGGAGTTTGCCGACAGCACTTTTGGGTTCCATGGGTCCAACCAGTGGGTGCTGCAGGGATTGGCGAGCCCTACTTCATTGGGTTCCTGTCTCACCTGGAAGTGCTAACGAGCTACTGGAAGTGCTCCCAGGTGCAGCGTAAAAGGAACTGCCTCACTTCATTCTGGGAGCCAGAGTTGAGAAGGAGAAGACGAAGCTTGCTGGAGTAAAGGAGGAGGCTGAGAGAGAGAGAAAGAAATATAAATGAAAGGGCAGTGTGCTGTACATTATTTTTGTGCTTTGTACTTTTATTTTACTGTGCTGTGGAAAACACTTAAGGGAAGAGTTTCGCAGGACAAATAAAAGCCATATGTTGTGCTGGACTTGTGCCTGTGTCAGGTGTTAGGGAGCTGGAGTGCCCCCTTCAGGCCACAGCATCTATCTATCTATCTATCTATCTATCTATCTATCTATCTATCTATCTATCTATCTATCTATCTATCTATCTATCTATCTATCTATCTATCTATCTATCTATCTATCTATCTATCATCGGTGTCTGTCCGCTATGAGGGCCTCCCAGCCAGCTAGCTGATCATCAGTCCCAACTGGGATGTCAGACCATCCTTTGCCTTCCATTACAAGGTAAACAGAAAAACAGAGGAAGGGAAAGGAGTTTTCAAATCTGTTAAAGTCCAAGATGTCAACAGAGAATTCCACTTTGTGTTTTTTCCTTATTACGTTAACATCTTTCTGCTTTCAGATAGTGTGTTTTACAGTATTACAATAAACAGCTTCAGCCTTTTATGTATTCTTGTCTTGCAAACTATTTCACACGTGTACCGACAGATAAGAGGCAGCAGGAGCTAATGCATAAAAATTCCCAGATACCCTTCTTGTGTAAATATCAGACATCTCTTGTTTCTTAGCATGGAGGCGGCTTTATAACGGCCCTGTCAAATCTGAATTAGCTAACCCAATGGGCACAATGCCCTAGACTTCAACACTCAAGGTTCTCGTAAAATGCACAATTGTCATTTATAAGCAGAGAAGGAAGACTAAGGATTTGATGGCTTACAGCTTCTTTCTGATATCAATCTTCACATTTTCAAGTCATTCCCAGAAAAGCTTTTACAAAGGAATATCTGATAAGTGTTTTATGTCTTGAGTTTTTTCAGAGGACAAAAATTGGAAAAGAAGTGCCAAGTTTAACTGAATGTGCTCAAATGAAAAGTGCTAAGTGACGAGAAATTGTAAAATAGAAAAGAGTTTCTGTGATTGATGGAATACGCTTCAAAATGATAAAGCTAGAGCTGCATGCACCTGAAATGAACAGACCACAGCAGAATAGAAGCTTTGGGGAAGAAGACAGAATACAGAATACTCAGAATACTCGGCGTTAAGTCGAGTTTATTCACCCTGTGGGTGTCGGACTCCACTGAGGCTACGTCTTGTCACCAGACGCAGACAAGGATGTGAGAATTTCCAGTTGGGGTGCCAAGGGGTGGCATAGTTATTTTATGCAGATGAGGTTGTCCTATTTGTCACATCTGACTGTGACGTTTGGCACAAATGTGAGCGTTTTGCTGCTGAGTGTGAAGTGGCTGAGAATTAGGGTCAGGACCTCCATCTCTGAGGTCATGGTTCTTGTTCAGAAAACAGTGGATGGCGACTGATTGAAACGGTTGGATGTTTTGTCTGAGGTTGGCCTTCATGGCCCACAGGTTGGAAAACGTTGGGTTAGAGAGTAAGTTGCTGGGCAAAAATGGCCAATCTATTCATTTAAAATGAAATAAACAGCGTAATGAAGTGAAGGGCAGTTTGAAGACTTTCTGAATCCCCTGTAAGTGTTATGTACGGCCCCTTTATGGTTGGCCTTTCCGTTTTAGTAAGGAACACATCATTTCATGCTGGTTTCATGGACATGACGGTGGCTTCAGTTTTCTCCAGTGGCGCCTGTATGGTCTTCAGATCTCAATCCATCAGGTGTCACAAAGTCGACAAAGGTTTGGGACTGCCACCTGGCTGCTAAATTGAATAAACTGTTGTACTATTGTGAACAGATCAGAGTCCAGAACAGAACTGAGAGGACAGAGGATAGGTAGCGGCTTTAAAGGCCAGTATAGGAAGTCAACCTGAACCGGAAGGGTCTTCATCCATTGGCTCAGGCCCAGAACTAATAACAAAGGGGCTGGAACTGGAAAGGTCTTCATCTATAGGCTCAGATGCGGAAGTGACGTCAAAGGAGTCGGAACCGAAATTGACGTCATCAGGGCCAGGCGGAATTTCTCGTCTGCAGAAAAGCGAGAAAAAGAGTCAATGCACTCGGCCACCTCCCGGTCTCATTCAAGCCCTTTTGCTGCACACGTGTTGTGACAGAGGGCATCTTGAGTTTGAAACGAGAAGTTCACAGCCAGTAAATCTGCAGGAATTCCGTGATACTACTGAGTCGGCATGAGACAAAATCCACATAAAATGCTTCTAGTAGCTCGTTGAATCCATGAACTTGAAGAATTGGTAGATTGATGGCCAAAATGGCAAATGGATCCACTTGAAACACAAATCTACAACATAAACAAGAGTGCAGAAGGCTGTTCTGGAGGCAAAGGAAGATCAGCCTGCTACAAGAAAATAAAACGTCCAGTGAGTGTACCGTCAGCAATCTATCTATCTGTCTATCTATCTATTGTATCCTGCCTACTATACTAACATTAAGATCTATCTATCTATCTATCTATCTATCTATCTATCTATCTATCTATCTATCTATCTATCTATCTATCTATCTATCTATCTATCTATCTATCTATCTATCTATCTATCTATCTATCTATCTATCTATCTATCTATTGTATCCTACCTACTATACTAACATTAAGATCTATCTATCTATCTATCTATCTATTGTATCCTACCTACTATACTAACATTAAGATCTATCTATCTATCTATCTATCTATCTATCTATCTATCTATCTATCTATCTATCTATCTATCTATCTATCTATCTATCTATCTATCTATCTATCTATCTATCTATCTATCTATCTATCTATCTATCTATCTATCTATCTATCTATCTATCGCTGGGGCAAAACACAAAGCGCCTCCAAAAAGCCAAGTCAAATAAAAGAAGGAATCTCCATGCATCCCTAACCCGGCCATCATTTGAATTTAGGACACTAACATCTCTGCCACCACGGCGTCTAGCACTGCGTCTCCTCTACACCGCTTTATGTCAGTGTCTGCCTTGACATTGTACTGTACAATGGAATAAATATAAAGAGTTAAGAAATAAATCACAATTTAATTAATATCACCAATAGCGGACTCAGGGAAAAAGGTTCTTTTTAGCCAAATTAATTAATCCTTACCCCTTTAAATATGGAGTTGTATTCTACAGGATTGATGTTTTAAATGATTTTTCTACTTCTTGCAACATTAAAATTCTAGCTGCACGACAAACCCAAAAACTAATTTAAAAAGGCTTAAATTACATTTTTCATAGAGTGAACCATTTGCACAAAGTGGGGCATGGAGTTATGTGTCTGTGTTCGAATGTTACAGATAACTGCATGCCCTCAAAGATTATATTATATTATATTATATTATATTATATTATATTATATTATATTATATTATATTGACCAGGCCAGCTTTTGAGAACATCTGATAAAACAGCACTAAGCATATCTCCTCATTAGCTGTTAATGTTGCAAGAAATGGATTTTATCTAATGTTTCTTCTGTAATGAAAGTATTCATCATTTATTTGGAGTTGAATGCTTTGATGCTTTTTTCTTTCCACTGTTATTTATTGAGCTTTGTCTGTTCTTCTATTCCTGTTGTATCTTCTGAATATCTGTAAAGCACTTTGAGCTTAGGAGAGGTGGCCTGAAAATTCTGGGGAGACAACATGGACCTGAGAGAGAGAGAGAGAGAGAGAGAGCCTGTCAAAGGGGTGGAGCCTGGAAAAAGAGAGAGAGAATGAGCAAGAGAGAAAGAGAAAAGAAGACCCTGTTGGGGGGGTGGAGCCTGGAGAGAGAAAGAGAGAGAGAGAGAGAGACTGTTATAGGGGGTGGAGCCTGGAGAGAGAGAGAGAAAGCGAGCAAGAGAGAAAAGGTGACCCTGTCAGGGGGAGGTGGGGTGGTGTATCCTGGAGAGAGAGTGAACAAGAGAGAGCCTGTCAAAGTGGGTGGAGCCTGGATAGAGAGAGAGAGCGAGCCTGTCAAGGGTGTGGAGCCTGGTAAAAGAGAAGAGAAAGAGAGAGAAAAAAGGAGACCCTGTTGGGGTCGGGGGGCCTGGAGAGAGAGGGAGAGAGAGAAAGACAGAGAGCGAGCAAGAGAAAAAAGGAGAAACTGTAAGGGGGGGTGGAGCCTGGAGAGAGGGGGAGAGAGAGACACAGAGAGAGAAGGAGAAAAGGAACCCTGTTGGAGGGATGGAGTTGGAGCCTGGAGAGAGAGAGAGAGACAGTTACCCTGTCATTGGGGGTGGAGCTATCCCGAGAAGCTGTGCAGTGTGTATGTTAGAGATGACAGAGATGGTGAGGTGCTTAAGGAATGCTGTGTAACAGCCAGGGTTTTTTTCCCTATTTGTATTTATTTTGTTTATGGTTATTTTTGTTATTTTTAAATGATAATTTTTCATGTTGGGCGGCACGGTGGCGCAGTGGGTAGCGCTGCTTCCTCGCAGGTGGGAGACCTGGGGACCTGGGTTCGCTTCCTGGGTCCTCCCTGCGTGGAGTTTGCATGTTCTCCCCGTGTCTGCGTGGGTTTCCTCCGGGTGCTCCGGTTTCATCCCACAGTCCAAAGACACGCAGGTTAGGTGGATTGGCGATTCTAAATTGGCCCTAGTGTGTGCTTGGTGTGTTTGTGTGTGTCTGGGTTGGCACCCTGCCCGGGATTGGTTCCTGCCTTGTGCCCTGTGTTGGCTGGGATTGGCTCCAGCAGACCCCCGTTACCCTGTGTTCGGATTCAGCGGGTTGGAAAATGGATGGATGGATTTTTCATGTTTTAATGTTTTAGGTGTGTTCAGATATAATGCAAAGAGAACCTACTGCAATAGCCATACAGTATTTGTCTGTCTATCTGTCTGTCCATCTGTTCGTCTGCCTCCCATGACCCGATTTTGATGAAATTTGCCACACTTATTCCACAATAACATTTGTAAAGACAGCTTAATTTCTGTTGGAGTTTCTTGAACACATTGTGCTGTACGCATATTTGATAATTCAAACTGCTCCATTGAGAAGTATTGGCGAATTTGCAAAATCCGTCTTGAAACATGCATTCTGTGTGACTTCAACTACAACTGAGTTTACTGTTTCACTTTTACCTTGAGAGCAGATAAACCCTCTTATATATTTTGTGTATTTTCTTCAACTACAAACAAAGCATAATGTAAGTAACAAAATGAAAACATAAAAAAAATAATCCAAAGTGAACAGAACAGACATATAACAAGAGCTTGAACACCAGCAGTGTGGATCCTGGCTGGTTGGATGTAACACTAAGGTTACGTAAATAAAGACTACAAATACTGCAGTAGGTTGGCACCCTGCCCAGGATTGGTTCCTGCCTTGTGCCCTGTGTTGGCTGGGATTGGCTCCAGCAGACCCCCGTGACCGTGTGTTCGGATTCAGTGGGTTGGAAAATGGATGGATGGATGGAGACTACAAATAAAATTGCTGAGCACTCATTGGTTGTCCGCTGTCCTGCATCCAAGGCCGTGTATCCAGCAGGGGGCGTTAGCTCCCTTGTTGGAATAAGTTCTTTTATAATTGTGGCATGATACATAACCTGAAACTATATAGATATAATATAAAAAGGCGATACCCCTCCCTTAGTGATACGGTAGTTAGAAATCACATAGGGGAAATAACTTAGCTTTCTTTAATGACGGCTTACGCTGCATAACAGACAAAGGAAGCCAATGACAAGAACCCAGTTCGGGAGTGGGGGCCCGATGTGTAGTCTGCCATTTTCATCGCTGCGTTGGAAGGATTTTCCCGATTGGATGATGTTACCTCCCATTTGTCCGTCGGCTTCAAAGGTTTGCCGGGCAATGTTCCAAGGCTTTATACTCCTTCTTCATGTGCAGGCCCCCGCTTAGGTGAATCACGCCATTCCAAACAAGGAAAAGAGGATACAGTTTCATGCTGATATTGACACACACAAATAGCATACAATGGTCCTCAGTGTGACTGTCCGTTTCGCAGTTGTCCCTAACTTGTCTTGTCTTAAAATGCTTGCCTAGCAGTTCGAAATGATGAGCCCCTTTGCTAAATCTGGCTTTGTGTTAGCTGTGCATGTGTGGAGAAGGAAAAGTAGATTTATAAAATTATATTTGTACAGAGCACAGTGACATATTAAACATATACACTTATTACAGGCCGCCGCTGTAACTTAAGACAAAATCAGAATTACAAGCGAAGGGAATGAGAACCATGAACCAGACAGGCTGTACGTGCGCCTGTGCCTTAAACATCTAAACGAAAGGGGACAATGGCATTATGCAGGTGCTTCTGCTGAGCTCTGCTGGCTTGACTCATTCGTGCTCATTCATCGATTCTCAGGATTCACTGAAACGAATCATTCAGACAGAGCCAATCGTTCACAAATCGCCCATCACTACCTTATTCCCTTTCGCTAATTATATACGTTGAACTTCAGACTGCATGCTGATTGGTTGTCAGCTCACATGCATGTAAGTACGACTTAAGACTAAATCAGACCTGTTTGGTTTTGTGGGGACAGGTTGCCGACTGGTCAGGTTGAGTCACTGGGTATACAGCACTAAAAAAACTGGTGGTTTGGGGGGACAAGCCACCGAATGCCTCTGACTCGCCAAGATTATGTTAGTGAAGTCCATAATTGAAAATCACTGGAAAAGTCGTCTCATGTGACAGGACCTTTGGGTTGACTGCCAGGGGCGGATCGTCTATGAAACTAATGAAGCTTAAGCTTCAAGCTGGAGGGGCCCCAGAAAAAATTTTAGTCCACATTGGTTAAAAATTTTTGGTGTCTACTGTATGATTATGGGTTTAAAAATAATAATAATCTTCTTCTTCTTTTAGCTGCTCCTGTTAGGGGTCGCCACAGTGGATCATCTTCTTCCATATCTTTTGTCCTCATCATCTTGTTCTGTCACACTCACCACCTGCATGTCCTCTCTCACCACATCCATAAACCTTCTCTTAGGCCTTCCTCTTCTCCTCTTTCCTGACAGCTCTATCCTTAGCACCCTTCTCCCAATATACCCCTCATCTCTCCTCAGCACATGTCCAAACCAACACCATCTCGCCTCTCTGACTTTGTCTTCCAACTTGAGCTGACCCTCTAATGTCCTCATTTCTAATCCTGTCCACCCTCGTCACACCCAATGCAAATCTTAACATCTTTAACTCTGCCACCTCCAGCTCCGTCTCCTGTGCCACCATCTCCAGCCCATATAATACAGCTGGTCTCACCACCGTCCTGTAGATTTTCCCTTTCACTCCTGCTGATACCCGTCTGTCACAAATCACTCCTGACACTCTTCTCCACCCACTCCACCCTGCCTGCACTCTCTTCTTCACTTCTCTTCCACAATCCCCATTAATTTATACTGTTGATCCCAAGTATTTAAACTCCTCCACCTCCCTGCATCCTCACCATTCCACTGACCTCCCTCTCATTCACACACATGTATTCTGTCTCGGTGGTACTACTGACCTTCATTTCTCTCCACTCCTCCTCATATCTCCACCTCTCCAGGGTCTCCTCGACCTTCTCCCTACTATCACTACAGATCACAATGTCATCAGCAAGCGTCACAGTCCACGGGGACTCCTGTCTAATCTCGTCTGTCAACCTGTCCATTTTATAAATAATAATAATAATAATAATAATAATAATAATAATAATAATATAGTGTAATTTGGTGCAGCAATTTTAATGTAATGGTTACATTTTTGAAACATTTGTGGTGATCTGTCGTGAATCAATTCCATTGCAGAAGAAAACAGTGGTCACCCAGACCTTGTTGCTGGTTATGAAGAAGGTCCCAGAAATGTAGGTCTACCACTGCTGATTGCTGATTCTAAATTAGCCCTTTGTGATGATGATGATGATGATGATTATTATTATTATCCCTTTCATGTTTGCAATGGTGATGTACGGGTGAGGTCAGACAGGAGTCTCCATGGACTGTGATGTTCGCGAATGACATTGTTATCTTCAGTGAGAGGAGACAGTAGGTCAAGGTGAACCTGGAGAGGTGGAGGTCCACACTGGAGACAAAGGGAATGAAAGTCTGTAAGATGGAGTCCATATGCAGGAATGAAAGGGAAGGTGGTGGAAGGGTGGGACTCCAAGGAGCTGAGGTGGCGAAGGTCGACAAATTTACATATTAGGGTTCAACAGTCCAAAGGAATGGAGAGTGCAGAATTGAGGTGAAGAAGAGAGTGCAGGCAGGGTGGACTCGGTGGAGAAGAGTGTCAGGAGTGATTTTGTATTAGAAGAGTACAGTACCTGCAAGAGTGAAAGGTGAAATTCTATTAAACAGTAGTGAGACCTGCCATGTTGTATGGTTTGGAGACGGTGGTACCGACGAGAAGTCAGGAGGCAGAGCTGGAAGTGGTGGAGATGAAGATGCTACGATTTTCGCTCGTAGTAACAAGGGTGCACAGGATTAGAAATGAGGATATTAGAGGGACAACACCGGTACAACAGTTTGTTGACTAAGTAAGTGAGTTGAGATTGAGATGGTTTGGGCACATGCAGAGGAGAGATGAGGGGGACATCGGGAAAAGAATGTTGGGGATGGAACTGCCAGGCAAGAACAGAAGAGGAAGGCCAACGAGGAGGTGAGGAAGGAGATGAAGGCTGTCGGTAGGGTAGAAAACGATGTAAAAGACAGGGGTAGATGGAGATTGCACGCCTGTGTAATGCCGTTGTCCGCTTTCGTTTAGATGATTAAGGCACAGGTGCAAGTACCGAATGTTTGGTTCACGGTCCTCATTCCCTTCGCTTACAATTCTGATTGTGCCTTAAGTTGCAGAGGTGGCCTTGGATGCATGAGAGCGGACCACCAATGAGCACTCAGCGAATTTCTTTCGTACATTTAGTGTTACACCTAGCCAGGATCTCCTAAATGAGAGGAGCTGAAAGAAGAAGAAGATTATTATTATTACTGTGGGGTCCAGCACTGAAATGGCTCTAAAGGTCTGGTTCCTGCCTTGCATTAGATGCTACAGGGGTAGGGACCCCCAAAACTCTAAATTGGATTCAGCATGATTGAGAATGGGAAATAAGTGTGTGCACTAGTCAGTGCTGGTCAAAGCCCACATAGAGCCCTAGGCAAGGGGGCTGATGGGTAATGCGCACCTCTTGAGTTGCCTAAACGGTGCCCCTCAGTGTTATTAGAGGTTGGGAACCCCCCCCCGCCTTAAAACAACAAACCTGTTGATCACTGCAATCAGCAAAGAAAAGAGAAACACTGCCCTGTGCTCAATGCCATCTGGGATGGGCTCCGGCTTCTCCTCAACTTTACCCTGGACAAGCAGATTTAAGAAGATGGCTAGGTGGGGTTTTTATGTTCTACAAACTCTAAACTCCTTCACATCTAATCATCCGAGACCTTTTGCCAGGCAGAAGAGAAAAGAAATGAAAAGCAACAGAGATGGTGACCTCCAGAAGGCCACGTGAGCTTTTCTAAAAGGGCTGCCCAACTTTGTAGAGTTGGACAGCAGCATCCATTACTGTCAGCTGACCACCAGCTGGCCGAGTCTTGTGCCGTCATGCCACTCGGGCTCACTAGAGGGAGTTGCAAGCTGTCAGCAGCTGGAGGAGTGCAGTCTGAAAAGAGTTAATGAGAGACAGAAAGCGATGGAGCTGAAGTGGCGAGTGACCTCTGATGACACGGCTCCTGCATGTGAAGTGACGTAAAGCAGGTCAGGGCCATGAAAAGCTCAAATGAATTTATTAAAATTAGTCAATAGGGACAATAAAGGAGTAATGTGTGCAATTCTGGTCACCACACTATTAGAAGACATTCAAAGGAGAGCAACCAGGAGCATCTGAGGACTTACAGACTGAGAGAATTAAACCTGTGCAGTCTCGAGCAGAGGTGACTGTGCGGGGACCTCATCCAGGTCTTCAAAATCCTCAAAGTCATCGACAATTTAAGCCCAGCAGACTTCTTTTATCTTATCAGTGAATCAGGTCCTCAAGGACAACAATGGAAATGAAGGGGAAGAGAATTTAGGATTGCACTTCTTCACACAAAGCATAGTGGGACTCTGGAACAAAACTACTGAGACATGGACTTGAAGCAGAAACCTCAACAGAGTGCCTGGACGAGATGGTGTTGGCTTCTGCACTGCATTTTCAATCTGCCTTCGTTAGCAGAACAATATTTACTTTTCATCATCTGACGTGACACACAGACACCCTGAAAGCAAATCACTCGTCAACTGGCAATTCAACTGAAAACTGAGCTCAATATGGAATAAATAATCACACGCAGAGTTTATTACCAGTGATAACTGAAAAACAAACTGGCCACTGAGCGCATCACCACGGGCCGGTCAAAAATCTGCATGCGTTATTGAAGAATTAGCAGGAAGTGATCACTGCTTTTATACTGCAGTCTCAGGGTTTTATCATTTAATTAGGGAGGAAAAAATATGATAACTAACAAATCTAATAAAATATGATAAAATATTTATAACTAACTAAATAACTAACTAACTAAACTAAATATGATAAAGTATGATAACTAACAAACTTGAGAGTTTACTTCACTTAAATATAGTGCCCTCAAATAGATAGATAGATAGATAGATAGATAGATAGATAGATAGATAGATAGATAGATAGATAGATAGATAGATAGATAGATAGATAGATAGATAGATAGATAGATAGTGTAGTTGGCAGGATTTGATAGATAGATAGATAGATAGATAGATAGATAGATAGATAGATAGATAGATAGATAGATAGATAGATAGATAGATAGATAGATAGATAGCATAGTTGGCAAGATTTGATAGATAGATAGATAGATAGCATAGTTGGCAGGATTGGATAGATAGATAGATAGATAGATAGATAGATAGATAGATAGATAGATAGATAGATAGATAGAAGTGAAAGGCACTATAAGATAGATAGATAGATAGATAGATAGATAGATAGATAGATAGATAGATAGATAGATAGATAGATAGATAGATAGTGTAGTTGGCAGGATTAGATAGATAGATAGATAGATAGATAGATAGATAGATAGATAGATAGATAGATAGATAGATAGATAGATAGATAGATAGCAAGATTTGATAGATAGATAGATAGATAGATAGATAGATAGATAGATAGATAGATAGATAGATAGATAGATAGATAGATAGATAGATGTGAAAGGCACTATAAGATAGATAGATAGATAGATAGATAGATAGATAGATAGATAGATAGATAGATAGATGTGAAAGGCACTATAAGATAGATAGATAGATAGATAGATAGATAGATAGATAGATAGATAGATAGATAGATAGATAGATAGATAGATAGATAGATAGATAGATAGCGTAGTTGGCAAGATTTGATAGATAGATAGATAGATAGATAGATAGATAGATAGATAGATAGATAGATAGATAGATAGATAGATAGATAGATAGATAGATAGATAGATAGATGTGAAAGGCATCAGTGGACGGTTATGTTTCCTTAAACTCTTTAATGATATTTGCAACTGTTGTCACACGTAACCCTCCACAAAATAAGAATACTCCCCAATTTTCTCTGCAGTAAATTGAAACTGACAGAAATTTATCACATTTAAAATGAAAATCCATATGATAAAATATACGTAAAATTCAAACATTTCTTCGGTTTTCATTAAATTTTATGAAATTTTTTAGTAACTTTAATAAACTTGTGTTCAAAAAATGCTTTAGTTGCCTCCCATTTTTATGTAATCATTTTGTTCACCCCACTGAATTAAAGCTGAAAGTCTGCACTTCAACTGCATCTGAGTTGTTTCATTTCAAATCCATTGTGTTAATGTACAGAACCAAAATTAGAACAAAGTTGTCTCTTTCCAAATATTTATGGACCTAACTGTATACATCGACAGCAAAGAGAGCACCATATCCTCACTCTTTGCGGTTTAACTAAGGTGGTCACGTCCACCTGCTGACCCCATAAGGTGGGTTCTCTTCATTTGCACCTCATCAGGAACACCTGATTCTAATTTGACGGATTTCAAGTCGCGATGATAAATGCAGGGTTGGATTTACTTTGTCCAGTGTGACAAATCTTCATTTTTGTTCCTTTAGATGATGAGCATGAAAACACCATGTCCATCCGGTGTGTCATTTGTTCAAGTGCATCACCTTGAACTGTAGTCCCCCCCCATTTGCATGAAGACCTGATGTTTGCCTGTTCAAATGTGATGAAAACGTCAACAACATAGGGTGCATTTACTTTTTCCCACGACCGTATTTAAAAGCGGAGCAGCCAGAGAGAGCAGGGCACCCCAGTCAGAGCTCCTCGCTGGTTTTGCCTGAAAGTGACGCTCTAACGGCCTGCTAGTCAAGCCATATGGCATAACGTGCAGCGTGTAATGGGGCAGCAGATGTGAGCGGAGTCGGCCCATATTTCCCTGTAATTGCTTGCTTTTGTGAGCATCTGTTGTGCTTGCGTCCACCAGTCTTTTGATTCCTACCTACCCTTTTTTCAAAAATATGTTAAAATCGATCAATTATGAGGGGACAGGGAATTCGACAAGTGATACGTGGATGTGGCTGAAAGACAAAGTTTCCATTTTCTTCTTGTTGTTTTTTTCCATTCTGCTGGATGTCTTCCTGAGCTGGTTCCACCATAAGTCAGGATGAAAGGCTTCAGGAAAGCGGCGGCCTCTTGCCAGCAGCTCATATTTCAGCCTGCACAAAGGAGGACCTCGGGGGGCCTCACAGAGTAATAGTTCACCTCTCAGTTCTGACCAGCTTACTCCCTGACAAAGGAAGCACCATGTCAGATGTGCCGGGATTGGAAGTGTTTTGCATGCGCTCCGCTGATTCGACGTTTTTAGTGCAGCTGGCAACCACAAAAACGAGAGAAGACGGCCACAGAAATGAGAGGATGATGGGAGGTAATCCGGTAATCCACACACGTCACGACGCGGCTCATTAGTCAAAAGCTATCTGGTAAACTGGGTGGGGGTCCTGTAGCATCCCTAGAAGTTGACACTTCATTCTAAAGTTCATCCAGTATGTGTAATTGTCCATCTGTTTTATAACTAGCTGGGTTACCCAGCTTCCCCTGGGAGATCTGGGCATCAGTTATGGTCCCGTCGGTTAATCAGATGGATCAGAACTCCAGTGTAACTAAGGACTGTACTTCTCTGTATGCAGTAGTTGGGCTGTTATTATGGGATGGCAGTGTGGTGTGTTGAAGCCTGCACTTGTGCAGTCAAATCCCACTGCTGACACCATGTGAACACGAGCAAGTGCTCCAAATGGAAAAACAAAAGAAAATCTAACCAATCGTATCTCTAATGTTGTAAGCATTTTTGTTATTTATATATTTTACTAGGGGGGGCAAGCCCCCCCTGGTGCCTTCGGTGCCCAACCCCCTGTTGTGGCTAGAATATTAGTAAAATCTGTAAATGTGCAAAAAAGAACATATTATTTATGGGGAGTTCGCCCCCTTCTCGCTTTGCTCAACAACCAGTGTCTGCGCTATGTGCCAGCCACTTCACGTCTCTGCTGTTCGTGTTGTGAAGAGGGGGGGTTGAATGCACCCCAAGGAGACGCGGTCGCTCCTCATGAAACCCCCTCTTAAACAGAGATACAGTGGGAAACAAATAGTTTTTTTTAACCTCCTCTTTGCTCAGTCAGCTGCTGCTGATCTCCATCTCGCACGGCGCTTTGAACATTTAAAAGCCTGCACAGCAGCTGTCCTACTCTTTGTCTTTTATTTCCAGCCTCGGGTTTGGTTAGATCTCTAAGTCTCGTCTCTCACGATGTGAGTTCTTGATATTTTTTAGTTTATAATTTAAAAAATGAAATAAAAATCTGAAAATCTAACAACATCACATTAAAGTTCGATAAATTCTAAAAAGAATGATAGCAAACATATATATGCAGGTTTTAAAATAAGCCCGGTTTAAAGCGTGACAAAAAAGTGACATAAAAACGTTACATAAAATCGTTGCACTTTTAGGCTTAGGATTTTATATATAGAGAGAGTAGATATATATATATATATATATATATATACTGTATATTCATGGCATTCGTAGTCTGAATCACAATCTGATTCAGTTGTGAGAAGCCGATCATAGAATGTTGCATAGTTTACTGTTAAATAATGCAAAGAGTACGCGACACGTGTTTCGCCTGATGAGCCCAGTGTTGCGTACTCTTTGCATTATTTGACAGTAAACTGTGCAATATATATATATATATATATTGTAGCAGATAGAGGCTTTGTCCACCTCTTGAACCCTCAGGTACCACTCTGAACACCAGGTAAAAGTATAAATAGTATTTATTTTACTTTTATATCGTGCACAAAGCACTCTCCACACTACACTCATATAACAATACACTACTCAATAAACAAACCAATCCTCCTCGCCCAGACACTTTGCCCTCCTACCTCCCAGCTCAGCTCAGTGTCTGGGCTTTCCCACAGTCCTTTTATACCCCCTGACCCGGAAATGATTCCTGGCCAAACCCACAAGTCTGTTTTCCTCCTGGGTCAGGGTAAACAGTCCTTTTATTCATCCCGGGAGTACGTCGTTCCTTCCGGTCATGTGATGCTGACGCACTAACGGGTTATAGGGCAGACAAGAGCCCACTAGCCCCCCTACAGCGACTCCCGGTGGCCTCCAAGGTATCCAGCAGGGCTGTGTATATAAACTACAAAGTTCATGAGGCCCTGCTGGAACTCGGGGCACCATCATGCTGTCCGGAAGGCTCCTCCTAGCAGCCTGGGGGTGGCGAACGGAGTCTGTAGCCGGTCGTCCATCACAATATATATACTCATTGCATTTGTAGTCTGAGTCACGACCTGAATTGTGTGGGTGGTTACCTACCAGGTAACGCTTGTGGTTGGTCTGCCATTCGGCAAACATCCGCCATGGTGCCCTCTTCAGTTGCAAGAAGCAGATCATGGAATGTTGCATAGTTTACTGTCAAAAAAATGGGCTCATCAGGCATACACACTCTACTGCTCCTGATGAGCCTAAATGAGGTCGAAACATGTGTCGCGTACGCTTTGTTTTATTTGACAGTAACAACTATGCAATATATATATATATATATATATATACAATATATATATTTATTTTTACTCCCTTAGGGACAAACAGAGTACATCCATCCATCCATTTTCCAACCCGCTGAATCCGAACACAGGGTCACGGGGGTCTGCTGGAGCCAATCCCAGCCAGCACAGGGCACAAGGCAGGAACCAATCCCGGGCAGGGTGCCAACCCACCGCAGAAACAGAGTACATCTAAACTAAAAAAGCCACCTTGGATAACAGGCATCACCTTAATAAAAGGACAAGTGTCTGTCTGCCTGTGTGTCCATCTAGTGGCCATGTGCCATGAACTAGGAGTCCCACATACATAAGTCACAAATGCCCACAGGGAGGGGGAACTCCTGTCAAAAACCCTGGCTAGACACAAAAAAGGGCCTCGTAGAATCTTTGTAAAATAAACGATGGATTCTTCACCAAACTACAATAACAATCTCGCTCTGTGGATCACAAAGGCAAAAGGATTTTGTCCAAAACAATAAGGCAATCCGATACAAGCAATAGTCCCCATGAGAAATCTCAAGAATAATCAAAATACAAAGCAAAATGTTAAAAAATCCAGTAATTACAAAGCACACAAAAGGCAGAAGAGCTCACTGAAATGAAATGAACCAAAGTGGTGATTGATATGGAGACCACCCACAAAACAAATGGAAGATAACATGGACTAGGATACAGATACGTAAGACGTAAAGAATACTTCAAATCAAAAACAAAAGATATAGCAACAAGTCAAGTCAAGTTGGGGAGCAGGCACTGGTACAGCGCATTGCCGCACCCACTACACGACGAAACAGCTCGGGATCCCGGTTGGCAACCCACCAGGCAGACACGCGGTTCAGTCCCATCCTCCGGAAATGACCATCTCTCTGCCTCTGCCAGGTGTTACATGGGCAACCCCTTGGCCTGGTCCAGCCACTCGGGTCCCCAACAATGAGCCGGCTCACCCTCAGGTAATTGTGCCACATGGCTGTAGTGCCATAACTGACGCTCCCTCACAATGCAGGTCATGTGCCTCATTTGGGACTCTGTGAGCAACACAAAGTCAAACCAACGGTACCCAAGAGTTTTCTGGAGAGACACAGCAGTGAAGGAGTCGAGTCTTCATCTCAGGTCACTGGATAGCGTCCATGTCTCACAAACAGGAAGCAGCAGGACTCTAAAGACTTGGACCTTCGTTCTTTGCTGAGATATCAGGAGCGCCACACACCCCTTTCCAGTGACCTCATGACCCCCCATGCTCTCCCAATGCTTCTAATGACTTCATAGGAAAAGTCACCAGAGACATGAATGTCACCGCCGAGGTAAGTAAACCTCTAGACGAGGTCGACACTCTCTCCGCAGACAGACACACTGCTGATGGCCGTGCCCAAGACGTCATTAAAGGCCTGGATCTTGGCCTGGATCTTATGATATAGCAACACATACAAATAAATTAAGACACAAAACAAGCATTTGAACCCTAGCCAAAGGACACTATACCTCTTTCATTCTACCATATAACACTTTACAAACATTTATAGCAATAAAATGCATCTAATTTGTCATTCCAACAGATGGAGCACCCCAAACATCAACACTGCTTTTACAAATCTCATACTAACAGAGACAAATGCATTGCATTTGTCATTCCAACAGATAGTGCATTTTATTATGACAAATGTTCGCGAGGCGCCATCTGTTGGAATGAGAGGGACAGAAAGCAACCAGAAGGACACACAGAAACTTGTCCTTTTATTAAGGTGGTATGACCAGGAGAACAAACCAAGGATGCCAGAAGAAAAGATTGGGGTGCCAACCAATTAAGCCCTGTTTACTGCTTTTACAAATCTCATACTAACAGAGACATATGCATTGCATTTTCCATTCCAACAGATGGCGCCTCGCAAACATTTGTCATAATAAAATGCACCATCTGTTGGAATGACAGAGAGATAGCAACCAGAAGGACACCCAGAAGCTTGTCCTTTTATTAAGGTGGTATGACCAGGAGAACAAACCAAGGATGCCAGAAGAAAAGATTGGGGTGCCAACCAATTAAGCCCTGTTTACTGCTTTTACAAATCCCATACTAACAGAGACATATGCATTGCATTTTCCATTCCAACAGATGGCGCCTCGCAAACATTTGTCATAATGAAATGCACCATCTGTTGGAATGACAGAGAGATAGCAACCAGAAGGACACCCAGAAACTTGTCCTTTTATTAAGGTGGTATGACCAGGAGAACAGACCAAGCATGCCAGAAGAAAAGATTGGGGTGCCAACCAATTATGCCCCGTTTAATTATTTGCCAAAAAAATAAAGAAAACAAGAACCCTTGGCACTCAAAGTACAGCACCTTGCAGCAGCCAAGAGGCATGGCACTTGAGTGGGAGTTCTGTCACTCTTGAGGTCCAGGTGCAGAATGGACGCCTCCTTCCAGGAACCGTCTGTTTTTATGGTGTCCCAGATGGAAAGGGCGGAGCCTCCTCGGAAAACACTGTGGGAGGGACGTGATGTCATCCTGAGCCGTCTTACTGGATAAAGAAACAGCACCAGCGCCCCCCACTGGTCCTCGGGTGGTATCGCTTACCTTCTCATGGCTGATTACTGATTGAGTGCTGATTTCAGACAGAATCACTGCAAGGGGGTCCTGACAATGGTGATGTGCGATAAGTGGAAAATACAGGAGCAACATCGAAGGTTTGTAGGGTCATTATTGTCATTACGGGGTACGGATACAATGCACCTGCATTCTCTTTCTGTCATAAACATTCTTTCCATCCAAGATCACCGTTTTACATTCAGAAAGGGGGGGCTAGGGTGCCATGTTTTCAAGTTTACAATTTTCAGTCTCTTTGTTCTTCAAAGCTCAGCACCTTATAAAGTACCAGCAGACGTCTTCTTGACGTCACAGCTATTCTGACATTGGTGTCATTCTTCTTCATGGAGAACAAGGAGTCCTTTGTTTTGTTTTTTTCCTTTTATTTCCAATGTCTTTCCTTTCCCTGAAATGATCAGCAGCAGCAGAAATTGCACATTTCTTCTCAAGTGCCACACAGTCCAAAATCTAAAAAGAAAACGTGTATTTAAGACATGTTTGAGTGGGAGACCCCTTGCTGGAGGTATCAAGGATAGATAGATGTATGTCATCAGATATTGGATTGCATATGGCACCACTGATTATGACCTGCAGGCGTCCTACGGAACTATTTGTTATTCGGGAAGGAGACGGAAGGCGGCGTTTAATAAAGAACGGACCTTCACTGTCCAACATAACAATGGCTTAAGAGCTCCACCATCAGTGCACCTCCCAGAGTAATGGAGAACTTGCCAGAAGGAGATTCATCCCAAAACTAACCTCAATAAGACACGCCACACAATCCACAACTCGAAATCTTCCCGGTGGCTCGATAAAACAGTCGGGGTGACAATTTATTAAAAAAGAAAAAAGGCACTTAATACTCCGAGACCACCGCAGACCACCAAAAGCACACATCAGTCAATATGACTAAAAACCCATTTAGGAAATTATCAGTGTTGTCACATATTCTGGGTGTCACACATGCACCCTACAGGAGCAGGTGACAGGCTCAGCTGAGGGGAGTGAGACACGGCCACCAATCAGCCTGAGAGTGAAGCCTTCTGGAGCCCACCAGGCCTCAAAAGAAGTCATGCGGTTGGAAGGCCGTGATGGTCAAGGTCAGGTCTCAGCTAGGGTTCCCCTTCTATAGGGCTGGGGTTCAAATTCATATTTGATTTTGTTCATTTTTGATTTATGTTGATTACATTACTTCTGTGAATTCTGCGCATTATTCTTTGCTTTTGATTTTGTTCATGTATGTAAGCTGCCTTTGTTATGTTTCTTGTGTTTTGTGGGCAGACCCCTGAGAGGCGGGGCCAAACATCGCCAGGGACTGCCCTCCGTCCTATAAATCTGGACGGTCTCCCTCAGTTCCTGGCTATTCATTGTGAATGCTCTCCACAGTTGGTGGCTTTACTTGTGTTCTTATTGTGATTTTTCAGATTTGACCCTTAAACTGCCGCTGCAATGCAATTTGCCCGCACTCTGGAGCTGATCAAACCGTGCCATACATTCGTTGAACAGCCAGCTCGTGACCACTGGTGCCCCCTAGTGAATCGGCATCACTGTCCCTGGGATTCAGCTGCTGCACTAGACTGGCCTGCAGGCATCAGCGTTGACCTCTCTGTGTGCTCGCGTGCAGCCAGTTCAAGTGCAGTGACTGATTTTCATCAATGGCATCAGTTTCCCCTTCTACATATAATAATAGATTGTTGCGGTCGTTTTAATAGTTTTTACAGTTCATTGGCAGTGTGTAAAACGATCAGTGTTGCAGTAATTGTGATGCTCTTTGCATGAATAATAAATATGTGTTCCATTAAAATTTCACATTTCCTTTGCGAATTGTGACATTTACTTAAAAAGAGCAGCAAAAAAGTATTTGGCATCTAGAGGTGCATTGACCCCCAAGTGTGTGGCAGTTTAAGGGTTAAGGATCATTTGACCTTCTGCTCTGTTCCTTTTGATTACGTTTTTGAAATTTTCATTGGAAGTTTGCTCTTTTGTATTTCAGTCAACTCCTTCTTGCCTTTTGTGCCCCCTCAGAGCTGTTTTTTTACTTATAAAGATACTCTTCTTGCCCTTATTGTAGCTGAAGTTTAGCAGTATACGCCCTCTGGTGGGCAATTGTGGAAGTGTTTTTAGTTCCTGGGACACCTAGGGTCAGGTGATGAATGCAGATACCAAGAGCTGTGAGATAGATAGATAGATAGATAGATAGATAGATAGATAGATAGATAGATAGATAGATAGATAGATAGATAGATAGATAGTGTAGTTGGCAGGATTGGATAGATAGATAGATAGATAGATAGATAGATAGATAGATAGATAGATAGATAGATAGATAGATAGATAGATAGATAGATAGATAGATAGATAGAGTTATGAAAGGCACTATATGATAGATAGATAGATAGATAGATAGATAGATAGATAGATAGATAGATAGATAGATAGATAGATAGATAGATAGATAGATAGTGTAGTTGGCAGGATTGGATAGATAGATAGATAGATAGATAGATAGATAGATAGATAGATAGATAGATAGATAGATAGATAGATAGATAGATATGAAAGGCACTATAAAATGGATAGATGGTGTAGTTGGCAGGATTGGATAGATAGATAGATAGATAGATAGATAGATAGATAGATAGATAGATAGATAGATAGATAGATAGATAGTGTAGTTGGCAGGATTGGATAGATAGATAGATAGATAGATAGATAGATAGATAGATAGTGTAGTTGGCAGGATTGGATAGATAGATAGATAGATAGATAGATAGATAGATAGATAGATAGATAGATAGATAGATAGTGTAGTTGGCAGGATTGGATAGATAGATAGATAGATAGATAGATAGATAGATAGATAGATAGATAGATAGTGTAGTTGGCAGGATTGGATAGATAGATAGATAGATAGATAGATAGATAGATAGATAGATAGATAGATAGATAGATAGATAGATAGATAGATAGATAGATATGAAAGGCACTATAAAATGGATAGATGGTGTAGTTGGCAGGATTGGATAGATAGATAGATAGATAGATAGATAGATAGATAGATAGATAGATAGATAGATAGATAGATAGATAGATAGATAGATAGATAGTGTAGTTGGCAGGATTGGATAGATAGATAGATAGATAGATAGATAGATAGATAGATAGATAGATAGATAGATAGATAGATAGATAGATAGATAGTGTAGTTGGCAGGATTGGATAGATAGAAACATAGATAGATAGATAGATAGATAGATAGATAGATAGATAGATAGATAGATAGATAGATAGATAGTGTAGTTGGCAGGATTGGATAGATAGATAGATAGATAGATAGATAGATAGATAGATAGATAGATAGATAGATAGATAGATAGATAGATAGATATGAAAGGCACTATAAAATGGATAGATGGTGTAGTTGGCAGGATTGGATAGATAGATAGATAGATAGATAGATAGATAGATAGATAGATAGATAGATAGATAGATAGATATGAAAGGCACTATAAAATGGATAGATGGTGTATTTGGCAGGATTGGATAGATAGATAGATAGATAGATAGATAGATAGATAGATAGATAGATAGATAGATAGATAGATAGATAGATATGAAATGCACTTTATGATAGATAGATATATAGTGTAGTTGGCAGGATTGGATAGATAGATAGATAGATAGATAGATAGATAGATAGATAGATAGATAGATAGATAGATAGATAGATAGATAGATAGATAGAGAGAGAGATAGATAGTGTGATGGACGACCGGCTATGGACTCCGGTCGCCACCCCCAGGCCGCTAGGAGGAGCCCTCCGGACAGCATGATGGTGCCCCGAATGCCAGCAGAGCCTCATGGACTTTGTAGTTTATATACACAGCCCTGCTGGATACCTTGGGGGCCACCGGGAGTCGCTGTAGGGGGGCTAGTGGGCTCTTGCGTGCCCTATAACCCGGGAGTGCGTCACAGTCATGTGACCGGAAGAAACAACATACTCCCGGGGTGAATAAAAGGACTGTTTACCCTAACCCGGAAGGAAACGGACTTGTGGGTTTTGCCAGGAACCATTTCCGGGTCAGGGGCTATAAAAGGACTGTGGGAAGCCCAGTACACTGAGCTGAGCTGGGAGGTAGGGTGGCAAAGTGTCTGGGCGAGGAGGGTTGGTTATTGAGAGAGTTATTGTGATTTATGAGTGGGGTGTGGAGAGTGCTTTGTGCACGGTATTTTATAAAATAAAGAATATTTATACTTTCACCTGGTCATCAGAGTGGTACCTGAGGGTTCAAGAGGTGGACAAAGCTTCTATCTGTCACAAAAGATAGATAGATAGATAGATAGATAGATAGATAGATAGATAGATAGATAGATAGATAGATAGATAGATAGATAGATAGATAGATAGATAGATAGATAGATAGATAGATAGATAGATAGATAGATAGATAGACAGACAGATTTTTTGTCACCGGGGGATACATTGCTTTTTACAGAAGCTCTTTAAATAAATAAACACATACCTAAATTAATATATTCACACACACACACACTATGGTCTGAACACACACCAGAATAACTAAAAAGGAAGAAACTTTTAAAAAGAAAGAAAAGGAAACTTCTGAAATGGCAGTGCCAGTCCCAGTGAGGCGCTATATACTGTTACTATAATCGAGCCCCAGATGTGTCACTCTAACTGCTGTGCCACCAAGCTCCTTTAGCCATTTTGGTTGCCGAACGTCAGCTTGTCCTTTGATTAGAAAGCTCGTTTTATTTTCCTTTTATGTTTTCTGCGTTGACTGACTTAATCCTTTTGCCCATTCAGGGTTTTAATTTTTGAATGCCAGAAACATCTTTTCCAGGGAGAAAGCTCACCTGCTAGGTTTAAGCGAAGGTCACCTCCATTCTTCTCTATAAGCACATATCTAATGTTTTCTCAGGGTGTCCATTGTACGGTGTGTTTTAAAAGGTACTGCACCCTCGACAAGCTTCTCTTCAGTCTCATTTTGTGGCTTTTGGTTCAATGGCCTGTTTTGTGTGAAGAATTATTGTCAGAGTCAACCTTGCCATATAACGCTCTGAAGTGTAAAAGTGCCCATTAAATCTCCGCTCAGCCTTCGTCTCTTGAGGCTGTCAAGGTTTGAGTTTTATAACAATGTGCCCAAGGATGGATCTGCAGGTTGCTCTGTTTTTGGCCCTTTTGTTTTTTTTTTTCTCTCCATGAACACAATGGCTTTGAGGTTAATTTGCTTTTTACCAACTCACATTTTATTAATTTATCTACACTATTATATGTTTTTTTGAAGACGCAGTATGTGGAACCCAAAACATCAGCAGTTTGCTATTCTAATGATCTGCTGAAAGACGGCGGGTTCAGAAAGTATTGAGACCCCTTCACGTTCTGCACACTTTGTTGTGTTGTCGATTTTATTTCAATTGGATACATTTGCCATTTTTTGCCCATCAGTCTACACTCAAGAACCCATGATGACAAAGCAAAGACATGTTTAGAGAAAAGTTTATAAACTTTTAAATACCCAAAATTGAAATCTCTCATTCCTAGAAGTATGCAGACCCTTAATTCAATACTTTATACAGTAGAAGCCCCTATGTCTGCAATTCCAGCGTTGAGTCTTCTTGACTTGCCAAATGCTACACAGGCGAACTTTGAGGACTGAACATTCGTGCTTTTTGTTTCCAGTCTGGTTTCCCATACAAACTCATTGACCCATAAGACAATTGGAACCACCACGACTCTTCCTAGGGTTTACTGTTCAGTCAAACTGAGTCAAACTGAGTAACTCAGCAAGAAGGATCCTTGGTCAGAGATGTGACAAAGAACCCACTGGTCACTCTATTGAATAGAAGAAACTGTCAGAAGGAGGACCATCTCAGCAGCACTCCATCAATCAGATGTTTGTGGTAGAGTTTGCCAGTTGTCATCATAAGGAGATCCTGAGGAAATTGTGAAATGGAAGAAGTTTGAAATCACCCTGACTCCTCTTAAGGTTGGCTATCTAGTCAAACTGAATAACTGGGCAAGAAGGGTCTTGGTCAGAAAGGTGACAAAGAACCCCACGGACACTCTATTGACATGGGAGAATCTATAAGAAGGACAATCATCTCAATCAGATGTTTTTGGTAGAGTGCCTTCCTCTCACTTGGAGTTTGCCAGTTGGCATCTGAAGGACTCTGAGAGCATGAGGAAACTGTGAAAGGGAAGAAGTTTGGAACCACCATGACTCTTACTGGGGTTGGCTGTCCAGTCAAAGTGAGTAACCGGCAAAAAGGCCTTTGGTCAGAGAGATGATAAAGAACCCCCATGGTCACTCTGTTGACATGGGTGGACTTGTCAGAAGAAAGGCCATCTCAGCAGCACTCCATCAATCAGATGTTTGTGGTAGAGTGCCTTCCTCTCACTTGGAGTTTGCCAGTTGGCATCTAAAGCACTCTGAGATTATGAGAAAACTGTGAAATGGAAGAAGTTTGGAACCACCCCGACTCTTCTTAAGGTTGGCTGTCCAGTCAAACTGAGTAACTGGGCAAGAAGGGTCTTGGTCAGAAAGGTGACAAAGAATCCCAGGGTCACTCTGTTGACATGGGAGAATCTATAAGAAGGACAGTCACCTCAATCAGACGTTTCTGGTAGAGTGCCTTCCTCTCACTTGGAGTTTGCCAGTTGGCATCTAAAGGACTCTGATATCATGAGGAAACTGCAAAATGGAAGAAGTTTGGAACCATCACAACTCTTCCTAGGGTTGGCTATCAAGTCAAACTGAGTAACGGGGCAAGAAGGGTCTTGGTCAGGGAGGTGACAAAGAACCCCTGGGACACTCTATTGTCATGGGAGAATCTGTAAGTAGGACAATCATCTCAGCAGCACTCCATCAATCTGGCATTTGTGGTAGAGTGCCTACCTCCTACTTGGAGTTTGACAGTTGGCATCTAAAGTCTCTGGGAGCATGAGGAAACTGTGAAATGGAAGAAGTTTGGAACCACCACAACTCTTACTGGGGTCGGCTGTCCAGTGAATAACCAGACAAGAAGGGTCTTGGTCAGGGAGGTGACAGAGTACCCCATGGTCACTCTGTTGACATGGGAGAACCTGTCAGAAGAAAGGCCATGTCAGCAGAGCTCCATCAATCCGACATTTGTGGTAGAATGCCTTCCTCTCACTTGGCATCTAAAGGACTCTGTGTGCATGAAGGCAAAAGATTGTGGTTTGAGGAGACAAAAATTCAACTCTTTGGGTAGAACTCCAAACACCATACACGGCTCATCACCTGCCTAATACCAACCCTGTGGTGAAGCGTGGTGGTGGTAGAGTGGCTGGACGTCACTCGTCTCCTGGTTTTCCTCTTTCAGGTATTTTTCTGGTTACCTTCTGTGCCCACCAACGCCTGGCCCTACCATTACAGTCTCTAAAGACGTAGCAGTGTTAGAAATACACCCACCGCGTAATCGTCAGTCTCCTTATGGAGCTCAAGTCAGGTCAATCAGCTCTTTCACTTCTGCAGAAGGGAAGTTCACAGCGCAGCAGAACAAAGCTCTTTGACATTGACAATGGAATGCGAGGTCGTTTCACAAGATCAGTTACAATGATGAAGTATTATGACTGGTGACATTTTTATGGAGGGTCTTAGCCAGTTACCAGGCAAACATCTTTTTCTAACAAACACCCCAAAACAGAAGGAAGACGTCGTAAATTTAACGATGTCAGCATAAGGCTAGCAAAAGCATTATCTCACGCTGCTTGCAAGTCATGCGTTTCTTCAAAGTTCCTCCTGCATCCCAGTGGAGTTAAAAAGGCATAAAAATAAATAAATAAATGAGCGGCAGATAGAAGAGCTATCAGTTCAATTGGGGCACAGCATGGGCAAAGCCCATCTACTACAAAAAGAAGTTGTCAAAAAGGGATCAGGAGATGAATGATAACCTTCAACGTAGACAAAATCAAAAGCAGAAGATCATGAGAACCAGACCCCAATACCAGAAACGTTACCCAAAACTGCTAGTGACTATAAATCTTAACTGATGAACACTAGAAGACTATTTACAACAATTTTGGATATCATTGAGTATGAGGTGCCAGCTTTTAAAGCAATGTCATGTGATATCAACAGCTGGCAACCGAGACCCGCATCATAAATGGCGGTGCCAATGCATGCACAAAATGGAGTGACGGTTTATCCATCCATCCAGTATCCAACCCTCTATATCCTAACTACAGGGTCACAGGGGTCTGCTGGAGCCAATCCCAGCAGGCAGGAAACAAACCCCGGGCAGGACGCCAGCCCACCGCAGGTGACGGTTTACCAAAGCGGTAATAATTATTAACATACAGCAGATTCAGAAAGTCTTCAGATCTTTTCAGTTTCTGCCCACTTTTCTTCTGTTGTGAATCTCATTTTTAATGGGCACATTTGCCATTTTTGCCCTTCAATCAACACTCAATGAGCCATCTTGACAACATGTCTTCAGGAACTTTCACAAATTTGTTCAATATCAAACACTGAAATCTCTCCTCCCTAAAAGTATTCAGACCCTAAATTCAGTACTTTGAGGAAAGCCCCTTCAGCAGCGAGTCCAGCCACAGTTCTTCTTGGTTGAGTCTCTACAAACTTTGCACGCCTGGATGTTGGCAGTTGATCCCTGTAAGAAAGGCGATATATAGCACCCGACCCAACACAGATTCATACGGAGGCACGTATAAAAATAAAACAAATATTTATTTTTCTTCACCTGTGGGGCAAATCTTCCCCATGAACCCCACAGGCACAACACAGTCCCAAACAAGCACAATTCACCAAAGTAGAACACTCCTCTCTCCTACCACCACTCCTCCCAGGCAACCTTGTCCTCCTCCACCCGACTCTGGCTGCTGAGTGGTGGTCGCTGGCTCCTTTTATAGTCCACTCGGAAGTGCTCCAGGTGCTTGATCGTCGAGTTCCAGCTTCACTTTCGGGTGTGACGAATTCGCTGCCCATACAGGCTCAGGAGTCCCAGTTACTGCACCCCCTGGCGGTGCCTGCGGGACCCAACAGGGCTGCACCCAACTTCAATTCCCTTGGAGCCCTGCGGGAAACCGAGGCATCGCTCCAAACCAGGGGGGGCGCGGCCATCTACCGTCCAGGGGGAGGTATTGCACTGTCCAGGGCTGCTCCCCCTGAATATAGAGTGCAGGGGCATCCCGGCTGGGCATGGACCCTGGCTGCCTGCCACATCCCATTCTTCCTGGCAGATCCTCTCAAGCTTCATTAGGATCAAGGGGAAGTGTCTGTGAACTGCCATCTTCAGGTCTCCTCACACATGTTCTGTTGGGCTTTGAGACTCAGTGACTTATCCCAAACCATGCCAGCACTGTCCTGGCTGTTTGCTTTGGGTCACTGTCATGCTGAAAAGTCACCCCAGTCTGAGGAGGCATCAGTGCTGGTGCTAGGTTGTAGGTTATTTTGCGCCCTAGGCCGAGCTTATTCGTGCGCCAACCCACTGTTCAGTAGCTGACCTGGACGGCTGGGCACCCCAACAGCTCCCCCATGATCTGTGCCCTGGGTGAATGGCTACTATGCCTTAATGGTGGCACCAGTACCGGGTGAAGTGCACTCAGGTTTTCTTCAAGAACTTCTCTGTTTTTGGTTGCATTCATCTTCCATCTTGCAATTATGGTCAGTCTCCTTGAGTCCAGGTGGAGTGGTGGCTCTGAGGCTAGGTTGCCGGTTCAAATCCCATAAACGCCAGAAGTGCTTCCACTCCGTTGGGCCCTTGAGCAAGGCCCTTAACCTGCAACTGCGCTGTCCCCAGTATGACATTAACCCGCAGGTCCTCCATCTTGCAGTGATGGTGGCAGGATTGGCACTCCAGCCACTGTAAAAAAAAACTCCCACTGTCCCACTCCACTTGAACTAGTGTGGTGCTGAGGTGTCACCCTTTGTACGGCTGCACTCGGGTCCTAATTTGGGATGCTGAGGTGGTCTGTCATGTGGTGGGTGCAGAAACATGCTGTATCAGTGCGTGCTCCCCAACCTCCTTGTCTCAACCACTGAGGACCACCTCCACAGCATGATGTTGCCACTGCCATGCTTCTCCATACATACGTTATTAGTCAGGTGTGGAGCAGCGCCTTACCTTTGTCACACAGGGTCCTTGAAGTTCTGCCCAGACTGTTCAATTCTTGTCTCATCAGATCAGAGAATCTTTTTCCTCAAGCTCTCAGAGTCCTTGAAAACAGGGGTCCCCATCTCCGGTCCTGGTGGTCCTCAGTGGCTGCAAGGTTTTCATTCTCACCCTTTTCTTAATGAGTGACCTGCTTTTGCTGCTAATTAACTTCTTTTGAGTTCACTTTAATTGACTTGCTTTGGAAGACTCAGTACTCAATAGTACTTCACACAGCCCTGAGTCATCTGCAATGCCCTAACACTTATGTTAGGACGCTATTCGCTGATTTTAGTTCACCATTTAACACCGTACAAAAGCTTCATAATCTGGGTCTGTCCACATCGTTGTGTCTCTGGATTAGAGACTTTCTCACCAACAGGCCTCAGGTGGTTAGAATTGGAGATCATACATCAGCCACACTGGTTTTGAACAGAGACACACCACAAGGTTGTGTGCTCAGCCCAGCACTCTTCATGTTATTCATGCGTGATTGCTCTGCCATCCATGCCACAAATATGGTTATGATGTTTGCGGATGATATGACTGTGGTGGGTCTCATATGAGACAATGATGAGACTCACTATAGAGAAAAAATACAACACCTAGCACTATGGTGCTCAGCCAACACCAGCAAGACCAAAGAGATCATTGTGGACTATAGGAGGTCCAGAAGAACAGAACATGCTCCTATATTCATACATGAGGAGGCTGTAATGTGTGTGGACAATATCAAATTCTTGGGTATCCACATCACATCGGATCTGACCTGGTCTTTGAACACATCTCACCTGGTAAAGAAGGCCCAACAAAGACTCTTCTTCCTCATAATGAGACATGCTGGATTCTCCTCTCGGCTGTTCACAAACTTCTACAGATCCGCTATGGAAAGCATTGTCTGTCACGGTATGACAGTGTGGTACGGCATCTGCACAGCACAGGACAGGAAGGACTTGGCATGGGTGGTGAGAACAGCACAGGGGATCGTGGGAAGTCCTCTCCTAGACCTGGACTCTGTATATGCTGGAAGGGTGCAGAAGAAGGCCAAATATATAGCTGTGTATCTCACCCATCCAGGAAATGGACCGTTTGTACCACTGCCTTCAGGAAACATAAAAACAAATACCAGCTGACTGAAAGAGAGCTTTTTCCCCAGAGCTGTGAAGTCCATCTGCCCCGGCTGATACCCACACATACATCTACATCTACCCCTAACCTGCCCCCCTGTAGACACGCACATGCACTTTCCCTCGTAATCAAACACACACACTCACTCGTATTCCTCCCCTACAGATCCACACACACAGATCACTGGTCTCTGCAGGCGTACCACCTCAGGAAAAGTCTCGACTTGATGATGTCTTATTGCTGCTCTCTTTTATACTATTATGGTAATTTTATTATTTACAGTTGTGCTTGAAAGTTTGTGAACCCTTTAGAATTTTCTATATTTCTGCATAAACACGACCTAAAACATCATCAGATTTTCACTCAAGTCCTAAAAGTAGATAAAGAGAAACCAGTTAAACAAATGAGACAAAAATATTATACGTGGTCATTTATTTATTAAGGAAAATGATCGAATGTTACATATTTGTGAGTGGCAAAAGTATGTGAACCTTTGCTTTCGGTATCTGGTGTGACCCCCCTTTGCAGCAATAACTGTAACTAAACGTTTCTGCTAACTGTTGATCAGTCCTGCACACCACACCAGCTTGGAGGAATTTTCGCCCATTCCTCCGTACAGAACAGCTTCAACTCTGAGATGTTGGTGGGCTTCCACACATTAACTGCTCGCTTCAGGTCCTTCCATAACATTTCGATTGGATTAAGGTCAGGACTTTGACTTGGCCATTCCAAAACATGAACTTTATTCTTCTTTAACCATTCTTTGGTAGAACGACTTGTGTGCTTAGGGTCGTTGTCTTGCTGCATGACCCACCTTCTCTTGAGATTCAGTTCATGGACAGATGTCCTGACATTTTCCTTTAGAATTCTCTGATATAATTCAGAATTCATTGTTCTATCAATGAAGGCAAGCCGTCCTGGCCCAGATGCAGCAAAACAGGCCCAAACCATGACACTACCACCACCATGTTTCACAGATGGCATAAGGTTCTTATGCTGGAATGCAGTGTTTTCCTTTCTCCAAACATAACGGTTTTCATTTAAACCAAAAAGTTCTATTTTGGTCTCATCCATCCACAAAACATTCTCCCAGGAGCCTTCTGGTTTGTCCACATGATCTTTAGCAAACTGCAGATGAGCAGCAATGTTTTTTTTGGAGAGCAGTGGCTTTCTCCTTGCAACCCTGCCATGCACACCATTGTTGTTGAGTGTTCTCCTGATGGTGGACTCATGAACATGAACATTAGCCAATGTGAGAGAGGCCTTCAGTTGCTTAGAAGTTACCCTGGGGTCCTTTGTGACCTCGCCGACTATTACACGCCTTGCTCTTGGAGTGATCTTTGTTGGTCGACCACACCTGGGGAGGGTAACAATGGTCTTGAATTTCCTCCATTTCTACACAATCTGTCTGACTGTGGATTGGTGGAGTCCAAACTCTTTAGAGATGGTTTTTGTAACCTTTTCCAGCCTGATGAGCATCAACAACTCTTTTTGTGAGGTCCTCAGAAATCTCCTTTGTTCGTGCCATGATACACTTCCACAAATGTGTGTTGTGAAGAGCAGACTTTGATAGATCCTGTTCTTTAAATAACACAGGGTGCCCACTCACACCTGATTATCATCCCATTGATTGAAAACACCGAACTCGAATTTCACCTTCAAACTAACTGCTAATCCTAGAGGTTCACATACTTTTGCTACTCACAAATATGTAATATTCAATCATTTTCCTTAATAAATAAATGACCAAGTATAATATTTTTGTCTCATTTGTTTATCTGGTTTCTCTTTATCTACTTTTAGGACTTGAGTGAAAATCTGATGATGTTTTCGGTCATATTTATGAAGAAATATAGAACATTCTAAAGAGTTCACAAACTTTCAAGCACAACTGTACAGTGTATTGTGTATTTAAATATTCTGCCTTAAAGCCGAGTCCTACCAACAAAAAAGTTCGTTATGTTTATGCATAATGACAATAAAGAATTCTATCCCTAAACTGTTTCTTTTTCCTTAATTAGCGGTGTCACACGCGATTAGGAGGAAGCTGAGTGGACCAAGTGGAGGTGATTATCCACCAGGCCAGGGGGTGGCGGGGTGCGCTAAACCTTCTTCTGTTGTCTCTGCAGACGAGATACTGGAAAACTTATCTGATTTAACATCAACGATATCACTTCCGGCTCCGGCTCCAAGAAAGACGTCACTTCTGGTTTCTGGCCTCCGATGACATCACATCCAGTTTCATCTTTTAAATCTGCCATCTTTTCCACCACTAAGACAGTTCAGTCTGGATCTCAACAAGGACAGTTTGTGCCAATTTTCATACCCTTTGGCAGTCAGGGACAACATATGTTTGGTTGCCCCAAACCTTTCCAGTGTGTTGAGACTCATTCTTTTACATACTCTAGAGAGGAGAGGAATGAAGGTCAGTAGGACCACCAAGACGGAATACATGTGTGGGAATGAGAGGGACGTCAGTGGAATGGTGAGGATGCATGGAGGTGGGTGAGTTTAAATACTTGGGATCGACAGTATAAAGTAATGGGGATTGTGGAAGAGAAGTGAAGAAGAGAGTGCAGGCAGGGTGGAGTGGGCGGAGAAGAGTGTCAGGAGTAATTTGATGTTAAATAAACCAGAAGTCTTTCACCAGGAATCTGTCTCACCTCTGGTCCAATTAGAAAATCAGAAGCCAATAATCGTAGTCAGAAATAGAAGTCAAAACCTGATGGATGTGATGCACTTTATTACACAATACTGGGGATCCTTCATACCACCAAATAAAGGTCTATTTATCTATCTATTGTCACACATCCTTGAATGGGCGACATCTTCAGGGCTTATATACTTCTTGCATTGTCATGGGTCTCTACTGTCGTTCACATGTAATCATTCCCCTTTTGTCTTCAGAATGGAGGATCGAAGGCATGAGGACTAGTGATGTCATAACCTCTCCCACCAACAATCCCACCTTTACCTCATGGGACCAGATATCAGAACGACACCACCTGATGGAGTCAGTCAGTTTGGGACTCATGTCATTCAAGGTGGATATTCGATTACATCAGGGATCGGCTCTGAGCCCTTTCTTATTTGCAATGGTGATGGACAGGTTGACAGACGAGATTAGACAGGAGTCCCCGTGGACTGTGATGTTTGCTGATGACATTGTGATCTGTAGTGAGAGTAGGGAGCAGGTTGAGGAGACCCTGGAAAGGTGGAGATCTGCTCTAGAGAGGAGAGGAATGAATGTCAGTAGGAACAAGACAGAATACATGCGTGTAAATGAGAGGGACATCAGAGGAATGGTGAGGATGCAGAGAGGTAGATGAGTTTAAATACTTGGGATCAATAATTCAGAGTAATGGGGATTGTGGAAGAGAGGTGAAGAAGAGAGTGCAGGCAGGGTGGAGTGGGTGGAGAAGAGTGTTAGGAGTGATTTGTGAAAGACAGGTATCAGCAAGAGTGAAAGGGAAGGTCTACAGGACGGTAGTGAGACCAGCTATGTTATATGGTTTTGAGACGGTGGCACAGGAGACAGAGCTGGAGGTGGCAGAGTTAAAGATGCTGAGATTTGCACTGGGTGTGATGAGGATGGACATCATACAATATCTGAAAATAAAGAAAGATGAAAATCTAAGGAATGCTGATCTGCTCAGGTCCCCAAAACATGTTAACAGTCATCATCATTTTTGGAAATGTCTGCTATTGCACAATGAGAGCAGCAACAAGCCATGGAATTAAAGAACGGGTTTAATTAACGACAAGACTCTGTGCCTAATTAAGCAATTGGTTGGAGTTTGAGGCCCTGACTGAGTTGGTCTTCTGTTGGCTCCCTCACTTCACATTTCATTTCTGTTTAAGGAAAGAAATGAAGCAGTTCAGAGGAACGATGAAGAAATTCAGAGGAACAAATCTTAAACAACAAGTCAAATGAAAGGAATGGAAAAGGAGTTAATTAGCAGCAAAAACAAGTCACCAACTAAGACAAGGGTGAGAATGAAAACCGGCAGCCACTGTGGTCCTCCAGGAGCGGAGTTGAGGGCCCCTGCGGGCTGTCGTATGCCTTTTACTCAAAAGGGGCTTCCGTCTAGTCACCCTACCATAAATGTCTGGTTGAGATGGTTCATCTCTTCAACAGGTTTTCCCATCTGAGCAGAGAACTCCTGAAGCGCTGGATTTTTTCCCATGTACTATCAAAGTCATTTAAGCTGTCACATAACAGGCCGGTAGCACTCACTCCAATCATCATGAAGTGTTTTGAGAGAGTGGTGTTGGCCCACATTCAGAGCAGCATACCAGACACCCTGGACCCCCTGCAGTATGCCTACCGGCCCAACAGGTCCACCTCAGATGCCATCGTGGCCGCACTACATTATTCCATCTCCCATCTGGAGAACAAAGACTCCTACATCAGGATGCTCTTTGTTGACTACATCTCTTCCTTTAACACGGTTATCCCCCATAAACTGTCTACACTTGGCCTGCACCCCACCCTCTGTGACTGGCTCCTAGACTTTCTGACTGGCGGGTCCCAGTCTGTTAGGATTGGTAATAGGATTTCAGCCAGCATTATCACAAACACAAGCACTCCACAAGGATGTGTCCTCAGCCCCATCCTCTACACCCTGTTCACCCACGACTGTGTCGCCTCCCACAAAGATAACATCATCCTAAGGTTCGCAGATGACACCACAGTAATAGGACACATCACTGGTGGGGACGAGGCAGCCTACAGGAGGGAGGTGGCCAGTTTGGTGTCATGGTGTGAGGACCATGACCTCTCCCTCAGCACAGACGAGACGAAGGAGATTATAGTGGACATGAGGAAGGAGAGGAGACCTCACCAGGGTTTGAAGTGGAGAGGGTGAGCAGCATTAAATACCTGGGCGTCTACATCAGTGAGGACCTCACTTGGACACTTAACACCACACAGCTGGTCAAGAGGGCTCAACAACGGCTGTACTTTCTGAGAAGGGTGAAAAAGTTTGGTACGTCAACTAAGATCCTCGGCAACTTCAACAGCTGCATTGTTGAGAGCATCTTGACCAGCTGCATCACCGTGTGGTGCGGCAACACTACTGCTATGGACCGCAAATATCTGCAGAGAGTGGTAAAGACTGCTGAGAAGATCACCAGGACCACACTGCCCTCTCTGCAGAGCATCTACAACTGCAGAGTCCGAAGGAGAACTGCCTCGATTCTCATGGACCCCAACCACCCCCAACATGAACTGTTCACACTTCTACCCTCAGGTAGGAGGTACAGAAGTTTGAAATGCAGGACGTCCAGGCTAAAGATCTCTTTCTTCCCCAAGGCCATTAGACTCCTAAATAACTGACTGGAGTTTATAACCTGTGAGGGATGGCCGGCCAAATATTCCGGTCCACACCTCCAGGCCGCCAGATGGAGCTCTCCTAGCAGCATGGAAGGTCCCCAAATTCCAGCAGGGCATTATGGACATTGTAGTTGTTATAAACAACCCTGCTGGATACCATGGGGACCACCAGGAGCCGCTGTAGGGAGGCTCACAGAGTGCTACGTGCCCTATGACCCAGAAGTGCGTCATGATCACATGATCGGAAGGAACGACGTGCTTCCGGGTTGAAGAAAAGGACTTTTAATCTGACCCGGAAGTGATGAGGACTTATGGATTGTTGGGATGGAACTACTTCCGGGTCAGGAACTATAAAGGACTCTGGGAAATCCCAGACGGGCGAGCTGAGCTGTGTGGAAGGGTGGCAACGCGTCTGGGAGAGGAGGATTGGTGATTATTGTATTGATTATTGATTGTATGAGTAGTGTGGAGTGGAGGGTGCTTTGTGCACATTATTATTATAAAATAAATAATAATTGGAATTTTACCCGGTGTTTGGAGTGGTACCTGAGGGTTCAAGAGGTCAATAACTACCTCTACTGCGACAAACTGTGGTCCACCTCATTCTATCGACCTCACACAACTGTATTTGACTTGTCCATCACACACCTACCTGCACAATTACACTTTATACTTCTGTTCTGTTTTTTATACTTTATGCTGCCTTTGGGTTGGAGATGGTGGCACTGACCAGAAAGCAGGAGACAGAGGTGGAGGTGACAGAATTAAAGATTTGCATTGGGTGTGATGAGGATGGATAGGATTAGAAAGGAGGACATTAGAGGGTCAGCTCAAGTTGGGAGACGAAGTCAGAGAGGCGAGATTGTGTTGGTTTGGACATGTGCAGAGGAGAGATGCTGAGTATATTGGGAGAAGGGTGCTAAGGATAGAGCTGCCAGGGAAGAGGAAAAGAGGAAGGCCTAAGAGAAGGTTTATGGATGTGGTGAGAGAGGACATGCAGGTGATGGGTGTAACAGACCAAGATGACGAGGACAGAAAGATACGGAAGAAGATGATCCGCTGTGGCAACCCCTAATGGGAGCAGCCGAAAGAAGAAGAAGATCTTTATACGTTGGTTTGTTAACCATTGGCATTTCAAGAATTTCATTGTACAGGGAAACGTGTTTCCTTACTGTGCACATAACAATAAACTTTGAACTTCTGAACATGCCTTCTGGTTTGCCCCTCTACCATAAACGCCTGACTGATGGAGTGCTGCCGAGATGGTCGTTCCTCTGACATGTTCTCTCATCTCAGCAAAGGAATTCTGAAGCCCTGTTAGTGTGACCATTGGGTTTTTTTTTGTCACCTTCCTGACCAGGTTACTCTTCAAATAATGCTGGTGGTTCCAAACTTCTTCCATTCTTGAGGCCACTGTACTCCTGGGAACATTCAGAGCTTTACAAAAGCTTTTGTCCCCTGGCCCTGCCTGATCTTTGTCTCACCACCAATTGATCTCCAGAGAGTTCCTCGGACTTGGTGTCTGTCCTGACATGCGGTGTGAATGGTGGGACCTTCTATACCCAGGGTCACATGTGCCTTTCTCAATGATGTCCAATCAGTTCAATTTACCACAGGTGGGCTATAATCACGTTCTAGAAACATCTCAAGGACAACTAAAGCAAACAGCATTTGGGCAGAAATTTTAATGCCACACCAAAGGGTCTGAACACTTCTACGATTTGGGAGATTTTGGCTTTGATTCCCAACAAATTTGCAAACCCTTTCTGAAATCATGTGTGTCACTTTGTCATCATGGGGTATTGAGTGTAGATCAATGGGCAAAAATGGCAGTTGCATCTATGCTGAATTACCACACAATAAATTGTGCAGAATGTGAAGGGGATCTCAGTTCTTTCTGAACCCAACTGTAGGTTTTAGATATTTGCCCTGTGTCAACATTCTCCAGCTGTCCTCCCACTTCCCAGAGATGGCCATTTTAGGTTTGATCTTTGGTTTCACCCTCTTCTCTCCCATGCATTGGTTAAGAGTCCTGTCTTCAATTGTGACAGTTCTTCCCATGTGAAAGCGTTTCCACTGCGTGTTCTTCTTTGATATTCTGGAAGTTTTTTTTGCATGCGTCTGCCCATTGTACGCAACTGGATGAGATGTATTTAATGGTAATGGATCGTCGATTACTTCGAATTGAGTCATGGTGGGTCCTCTTAAGAATGTCCACAATTCTCCAAGGGGGGACCACTGCCTATCACTATGACGATTGTCCACAACTCTCCAAGGTAGATCCCCCCCCCCCCCGACTGTGATTCTACAAGGGGAACCATCCCCCACCATAGTGATGATCATCTACAGTTCTGCAAAGGGGACCACCGTGGCCATGATTCTACAAAGGGGACCATAGCCCACCGTTATGCCACTATGACAATTATCCACAATTTTCCAAGGGGATTACCCTGGCCATGATTCTACAGGGTGGAACCATTGCCCATCACTATGACAATCATCCACATTTCTCCAAGGGGGACCACCCTGGCCACAGTTCTATAAGGGGCACCTGGCCGGTGCCTGTCATGGTGGTAATCCCCAAACCCGTTGGTGGACACCGGCGGTGAGGGATACCGTCAAGCTGAAGAAGGAGTCCTACAGGACCTTTTTGTCCTGTGGGACTCTGGAGGCAGCTGATAGGTACCGGCAGGCCAAGCGGAATGCAGCTTTGGTGGTTGCTGAGGCAAAAACTCGGGCATGGGAGGAGTTTGGGGAGGCCATCCGGTATCTCAGGAGGGGGAAGCGGTGCAGTGTCAACACTGTATATGGTGGGGATGGTGCGCTGCTGACCTCGACTTGGGACGTTGTGGGTCGGTGGGGGGAGTACTTCGAAGACCTCCTCAATCCCAATAACATGCCTTCCAATGAAGAAGAAGAGCCTGGGGACTCGGAGGTGGGCTCCCCCATCTCTGGGACTGAGGTCACCGAGGTGGTCAAAAAACTCCTTGGTGGCAGGACCCTGGGGGTGGATGAGATACGCCCGGAGTTCCTCAAGGCTCTGGATGTTGTAGGACTGTCTTGGTTGACATGTCTCTGCAACATCACATGGACATCACGGACAGTGCCTCTGGATTGGCAGACTGGGGTGGTGGTCCCCCTCTTTAAGAAGGGGGACCATAGGGTGTGTTCCAACTACAGAGGGATCACACTCCTCAGCCTCCCTGGAAAAGTCTATTCAGGGGTCCTGGAGAGGAGGGTCCATTGGTTAGTCGAACCTCGGATTCAGGAGGAACAGTGTGGTTTTCGTCCTGGTCGTGGAACAGTGGACCAGCTCTACACCCTTAGCAGGGTCCTGGAGGGTGCATGGGAGTTTGCCCAACCAGTCTACATGTGTTTTGTGGACTTGGAAAAGTTGAATCCGTTTCCGTTTCCAGTGAGAGTTGGACTCCGCCAGGGCTGCCCTTTGTCACCGATTCTGTTCATAACTTTTATGGACAGAATTTCTAGGTGCAGCCAGGGTGATGAGGGGGTCCGGTTTGGTGGACTCAGGATTGGGTCACTGCTTTTTGCAGATGATGTTGTCCTATTTGCTTCATCAGGCCGTGATCTTCAGCTCTGTCTGGATCGGTTCGCAGCTGAGTGTGAAGCGGCTGGGATGGGAATCAGCACCTCCAAATCCGAGACCATGGTCCTCAGGTGAAAAAGGGTGGAGTGCCCTTTCAGGGTTGGGAGCGAGATCCTGCCCCAAGTGGAGGAGTTCAAGTATCTCGGGGTCTTGTTCACGAGTGAAGGAAGAATGGAGCGTGAGATCGACAGGCAGATCGGTGCGGCATCCGCAGTGATGAGGGCTCTGCATCGGTCTGTCGTGGTGAAAAAGGAGCTGAGCCGCAAGGCAAAGCTTTCAATTTACCAGTCGATCTATGTTCCTACCCTCACCTATGGTCATGAGCTATGGGTACTGACCGAAAGAACGAGATCGCGAATACAAGCGGCTGAAATGAGTTTCCTCCACAGGGTGTCTGGGCTCTCCCTTAAAGACAGGGTGAGAAGCTCAGTCATCCGGGAGGGGCTCAGAGTAGAGCCGCTGCTCCTCCACATCGAGAGGAGTCAGATGAGGTGGCTCGGGCATCTGATCAGTATGCCTCCTGGACGCCTCCCTGGTGAGGTGTTCTGGGCACGTCCAACCGGGAGGAGGCCCCGGGGAAGACCCAGGACACGCTGGAGGAACTATGTCTCTCAGCTGTCCTGGGAACGCCTTGGGATTCTCCCGGAAGAGCTGGAAGAAGTGGCTCTGGAGAGGGAAGTCTGGGCATCTCTGCTCAAGCTGCTGCCCCCGTGACCCGATCTCGGATAAGCGGAAGAGGATGGATGGATGGATGGATGGATGGATGGATGGATGGATGGATGGATGGATGGATGGATGGATGGATGGACCACCCTGGCCATGATTCTACAAGAGTGACCATAGCCCACCACTATACCATTATGACAATCATCCACAATTCTCCAGGGGGATTACCCTGGCCATGATTCTACAGGGTGGAACCATTGCCCATCACTATGACAATCATCCACATTTCTCCAAGGGGGACCACCCTGGCCACAGTTCTATAAGGGGCACCATCCCCTGCCGCTATGACGATTGTTCCTGATTTTACAAGTTGGACAGTTCCTCACACTCACAATCATCTGGACATTCAACATGGAATGAGTCTCAAAGACACTGAAAAGGGCAAGACTGAGTTACAACAAAATAACTGATGAAACCCTTCTTTAAGAAGATGGACGGCTGGTGTGATAAATGAGGAGGGTTGGCATCAAGAAAAGCAAGAAAGACTTCTGGCCATAAAAATGATACAGACACCTGTAAACCATCGACCCCACATAGAAGTGTGAAAAGATGAAGAGGAAGAGGAACAAGAAGAAGATGGCCAGCTCATGTACCACATAGAGCATTGGCTTAGCCTGCTCAGTAAAAGGCCGGCTTCTAACTTAACTATTGGTTAAAAGATGACTTTGGGTTGACCTTCCACAACAGTTGAAAACGTTTGGTCCATTGATGTCGCTAACCTTTATTGTTTAAAAAATGCTCAGTGCTTCAGCACTTAACAGAGAATCAGCTTTGTGTTTCTTTGTGTCGGTAACTTCACATAACGAGGACGGCACTCCTCAGCCGTTTCATGAACCTTTAGGTCACTCATTTGTAAAACCTGAAGACCCTGAGAGCTGACATCTGAAGCCCATCTGCCTCAGCATGCAGCAATAAAACAGGCAAGGGCCAGAAAATCATGGCTCTCATGAGACACACTATGCCAGCTTTCCTTGTGTTAACATAAAAGTAGCTGAAACAACGAGCCTAAGTACCGCGCAGGAGTCATGGGATGTATCACTGTCTGCCCTGGCTACACTTGGACTGTGATCAGCATATATACCCTATATAGCTAGTCTATTCTTCTTCTTTTGGCTGTTCCCATTAGTGGTCACCACAGCAGATCATCTTCTTCCATATCTTTCTGTCCTCGTCATCTTGCTCTGCCACACTCACCACCTGCATGTCCCCTCTCAGCACATCCATAAACCTTCCTCTTTTCCTCTTCCCTGGCAGCTCTATCCTTAGCACCCTTCTCCCAATATACCCCTCATCTCTTCTCTGCACATGTCCAAACCAACGCAATCTCACCTCTCTGACTGTCTCCCCAGAGTTGACCCTCTAATGTCCTCATTTCTAATCCTGTCCATCCTTGTCACACCTTGTCTTTAACTCTGTCACCTCCAGCTCTGTCTCCTGCTTTCTGTTCAGTGCCACCGTCTCCAGCCCAAATCACTCCTGACACTCTTCTCCTTCCATTCCACCCTGCCTGCACTCTCTTTTTCACTTCTCTTCCACAATCCCCATTACTCTGAATTATTGGTCCCAAGTATTTAAACTCATCCACCTTCACCAACTCTACTCCCTGCATCCTCACTATTCCACTGACCTCCCTCTCATTCACACACATGTATTCTGTCTTGGTGTTCCTACTGACCTTCATTCCTCTCCTTTCCTCTCATATCTCCACCTCTCCAGGGTCTCCTCAAACTGCTCCCTACTATCGCTACAGATCACAATGTCATCAGCAAACATCACAGTCCATGGGGACTCCTGTCTAATCTCGTCTGTCAGCCTCTCCATCACCATTTCAAATAAGAAAGGGCTCAGAGCTGATCCCTGATGTGATCACACCTCCACCTTGAATGACGTGAGTCCCAAACTGACTGACTCCATCGGGTGGTGTCGTTCTGATATCAAGTCCCATGAAATAAAGGTGGGATTGTTGGTGGGAGAGGTTATGACATCACTAGTCCTCGTGCCTTCGATCCTCCATTCTGAAGACAAAAGGGGAATGATGACATCATGTGAACGACAGTAGAGACCCATGACACGGAGTGGTTTTGCAAGAAGTATACAAGCCCTGAAGATGTCGCCCATTCACGGACGTGTGACAATAGATAGATAAATAGACCTTTATTTGGTGGTATGAAGGATCCCCAGTATTGTGTAATAAAGTGCATCACATCCATCATTCTATTTCTGACTACGATTCTTGGCTTCTGATTCTCTAATTGGACCAGAGGTAGGACAGATTCCTGGTGAAGGACTTCTGGTTTATTTAACTTTTCGTCTCCAGCTCACTTCCATTTTTTGCTTTTCTTCTCCGAATGTTATAGATAACTCATCACAGAATCACACCCACCCTCCCTAATCAACCTAACGTGAATGTCCTCGGGCTGAGTCTTGAGAGAACCTCCCACATAGACAGAGGGACAGTCAGAGTCCGCACTCTCCACAACAAGGTGTGGGATTCAAACCCAGAACAACGGACCCATCAGACAGCAGGACACACCACGGGGTCTTTACTTTTTTTCTTCTATTTTTGTAAAGGTGAGATGCCTCCCACGATTCTCCTGCAGACAGACTTTCTCCTTTTTCTTTCTTTGATGATCATCATAAACAGCTCCACCAGCTAAAATAAAAATGCCGTCATAGACCCTAATGACAGTAGCAACCCCCTAAAACCCCAGACCGACCTCTGCATGTTACAAACCGCATGTAATTTATGACAGAACTTGGCAGTGAGAGGAGTCGGGCTTTTTATTTATTATTTTTGAAAAGAATAGCAAAGATGGAAAGAGTAAGACGTCTCAAGAGAGCAAAATATGTTGATTTGTAATAAGGAAATCACAGCAGTTCAAATGCAAGCTGCAAGAAAGATTTCGGCCTCTCATTCCACACGAGTAGGATGGGACGTTAAAGCTGCTGTGGGCTCCTCAGGGAGCCCCCATTGTGTGTGAAGAGCTTCAGTTGACTGATGGCTTCAGCTTTGATTTCTACCTTATTGGAAATGCAGCCCAAGCTGTCATTGGGGAGACATGAATTCTTTGGACCCAGCATAAATGAGTTTCTACAAGGTTAGTGGGGAAGAAGATGTGGCTGAATGCGCTTATTGCACTCCCTCTGCCCTTCCGCAAACACCCCCTTAATAGATTTATTAATGTGCACTTCTCACATGATGGCCACAGACTGGGGGTTTGGTGTGTCGTCTGCCTACTGCATGATGGCTGTCATGTTCTTAATTTAATCAGGCCTTATGTGACAAAGATCTCTCTGAAATCTCAAGGTCTCAAGTCCAGCAGAAGTGGGAACAAAATCAGTTGCCCCAAATATCACGTTGACACGCTGCTACAGAGTGAATGGTTTTTATTCATAATGTTTAACGTCTCCGTTATTCATGCCAAAATAGAATCACAATGCATTATTATACAAGTGAGGGGCATTGCTGTGTTATGGAATGAAAAGCCAGAGAAACTAGAGGCTTGTTTGGATGAGGTTAGTTTCACACCAGGAAGGTGTGGGTGAAGTAAATTATTATTGGCAGACTTCTGTAATTTTCGTCCCGTCTGAATTACTCGCGTCGGTAAATTTTTACGGATTACACGTTCCGCATTTCAGTAAAGATTCCGGAGCCTTTTACCTCCTATAAAAAGTCCGTAACAAATCTCCCCCCTGGTTAAACTTGTCCTATTAGAATCCACACATTGGTAAAACTGATGGGACTAAAATCACAGGAGTCCTCCGGTAAGAATGACCTTACTCTGAAGTGCTTGAAGTGGGAGAAATGAACTACTGGTACTCCTTGTTGTATGTTCTGATGGAGTATCCCCTTAAAGGTCTGAAGGCGTGTTGATATGTGTCATTTATATTGAGACACTGCGGGCAGAGGTACCAATGGTCATATAGGGCACTTTCACACCTCAGGAACTTTTGTAGCATTCTCACTGCAGGAACTCACTCCATTTGTAGTTCCTGGTATGTCATGCCTGGTACTTTTTTTTAGCTTCTACTCTAGGGTTCAACCAGGAGATATCGTAGATGGGGCTGATCAGTTGACAACAAGCATTGGTGCCATCTTACTAACCTGTTAGTAGCTTACAGATCTGCTATTAGAGAAAATGGGGCTCTGTGGCATGCACCGTACTGTACTGAAGCAATAATCTGCACCGTGAACTCAATAAAGATTACAGAACCTTTTGCCTCCTTTAAAAAGACCATAATAAATCACTCCCCAGTTAGACTTGTCCCAAGTGAATGGACACTTTGGTAAAACCATGACTGGAGTGATTTGAGGTGGACTAACATCACAGAGGTCCTCCGGTAAGAATGATCTTACTCCGAAGTGCTTGAAGTGGAAGAAATGAACTGCTGGTACTCCTTGTCGTACATTCTGATGGAGTATCCCCTTGAAGGTCTGAAGGTATACTGATATGCGTTATTTATATTGAGACACTGCAGGCAGAGGTCCTCCTTGGAGATACCAATGGTCATATAGGGCACTTTCACACCTCAGAAACCTTTGTAGCATTCTCACTGCAGGAACTCACTCCATTTGTAGTTCCTAGTATGCCATGTCTGGTATTTTTTTTTGTACCTTTTGCTCAACCAGGAAATATCGTGGATGGGGCTGATCAGTTGACAACAAGCAGTGGTGCCATCTTACTAACCTGTTAGTAGCTTACAGATCTGCCATTAGAGAAGATGGGGCTCCGTGGCATACACCGTACTGTACTGAAGCAATAATCTGCCCCGTGAACTCAATAAAGATTACAGAACCTTTTGCCTCCTATAGAAAGTCCATAATAAATCACTCCCCGGTTAGACTTGTCCCAAGTGAATGGACACTTTGGTAAAACCATGACTGGAGTGATTTGAGGTGGATTAACATCACAGAGGTCCTCCGGTAAGAATGATCTTACTCCGAAGTGCTTGAAGTGGAAGAAATGAACTGCTGGTACTCCTTGTCATACATTCTGATGGAGTATCCCCTTGAAGGTCTGAAGGTATACTGATATGCGTTATTTATATTGAGACACTGCAGGCAGAGGGCCCCCTTGGAGGTATCAATGGACATATAAGGCACTTTCACACCTCAGGAACTTTGTTCAAGAACTCAGGAACTTTTGCAGCATTCTCACTACAGGAACTCACTCCATTTGTAGTTCCTGGTATGTCATGTCTGGTATTTTTTTTGTACCTTTTGTTCAACCAGGAAATATCGTGAATGGGGCTTGGGTGATAAATTGAGCTGATCAGTCGATCATAAAAATTGGTGCCATCTTACTAACCTGGTAGTAGCTTACAAATCTGCTATTGGAGAAGCTGGAGCTCCGTGGCATGCATTGGACTGTGTTGAAGACATAATCTCCCCTGTGAACTCAATAAAGATTACAGAGCCTTTTGCCTCCAAAGAAAAGTCTGAAACAAATCACTCCCCTGGTTAAACTTGTCCCATGTGAATCGACACATTTAAGTAAAACTGTGATTGGAGTGATTCGAGGTGAGACTAACATCACAGAGGTCCTCTGGTAAGAATGACCTGAAATGAACTGCCGGTACTCCTTGTTGTGCGTTCTGATGGAATATCCCTTTGAAGGTCTGAATATGCACTATTTATATTGAATCACAGGGGGTGGGCGTCCCCCTTGGAGGTACCGATAGACATATAAGGTGCTTTCCCACCTCAGGAGCTTTTTTCAGGAAATCAGGAACTTTTGTAGCATTCCCACCGCAGGAACATTTGTAGTTAATTGGTACTTTTTTTTGCTCCTACTCCAAGGTACTGTATTTATTTTTTGTTCATCCAGAAACTATTGTGGGTAGGGTATTGCCTGATTGTGCTAATTGGTTGACCACAAATATTGGTGCCATCTTACAAACCTGTTAGTAGTTTACAAATCTGCTATCAGAGAAGATGGAGCTCCACGGCATGGATTGCACCACATTGACGCCTATCAAACATCCATAACAAAGAGTTCCCTGTTTAAATTTGTCCTGTGCAAATCAACATGTTGGTAAAACCATGATTGGAGTGATTCGGGTAGGACTAAAATTACAAAGGTCGTGTGAATGGTTTTATTTATAATATGCAATCTCTCAAATATAAGAACTAAAATAGGACTATAATACATTATTATATGAGTGAGGAGCATTGTGGTGTCATCTTGTCATAGAACAAAAATCTGGAGGATCTAAGGTAGCATAGCTGAAATGACAGATTTTATACATTCTTAACATTATTAGTGTTGGATCCTGTTTGATTTCTAGAAATGGGATTTAAGGAAATTCATTTTTACTGCTGTTTTCTTCTGTATTTTCGTCTAATATTGATAACACCAGTTTTTGGTAGTCAGTCCAGCTGTTCTTGTTCCAAGGTGTGCATGATGGACATGCAATGATGTGATTGTAGGCTTTACATTGGTGCCATTTTTACATCTCGATGATCAGGAAATGTTTCCAATAGTAATGGATTTTTAGGTGGCCTACGTATGTTTGTATAAGTAGACGACGATGATCATGAGTAGATGTTATCATACATCAATTTTGGATGTCATCACTTTTTGTCAGTCCAGCTGTTGCTGTCTCCGGGTGGTTGTGTTCACGTCTCGATGATAGGAAAAGTTTACCTAAATTGGACGATGATGCTCATCAATAGATGTTACCACACATCAATTTTTGTCAGTCCAGCTGTTGTGACCTCCAGGTGTGTGTGCTCAAAACCAACATGGAATGATATGATACTAGGCTTTACATTGATGTCTTAATTTGGAAATGTTCCTGATAATTCTGTATTTTTAGGTGTCCTATTATCAATTTTTGATGGCCTGTGTTAGTATTAGTAGACGATGGTGACCATGAGTAGATGTTATCAGAATCCTTTGATAAGCTGGTGCAAGATACATTTTTTGAAACAGTTTGGTGATCCTGAAATGTGTCTTAACTTACTTACACCTTACATGACAAAGGGCTCTGAATTTTCAAGGTCTGAATTCCAGGAGTATCCAGTAGCAATGGATGCTGAGTCACTGGCTAACTTGATCCAAACGGCATGTTAGTACATTGCTACAGTGTGTGTAAATGGTTTTATTCATAATGTTTAATATTTCCAGTATTAAAGATAAAACAGAACTACAATACATTATTATATGACTGAGGGATTTTGCTGTGTCATCCTGTCATGCAACAAAAGGCAGGAACTAACATAACATACATTAACTGTTGGATTTTAGACATTATGACCATTATTGGTGTTTCATCTAATTTGATTTCTATAAGGAGGAAATTAATTTTTTTCCTGCTATCTTCTTCAATTTTCATTGTGATGTTTATGTCACCAGGTTTTGTGAGTCCAGCTGTTGTCATTTTCAGTTGTGTGGGCTCAAAGTGACACGTAATGACATAATAATATGCTTCACATTGACACATTGACATAACTCAATAATCGGGACATTTTCCTAAACATTATTAGGTGCCCCATTATTGATTTATATGCTGGTATTGGTAGGTCATGATGATCATAAGTAGATGTTTTCACAATTCTTTGTTAGGATAGTTCAAGGTACATTTGTTTTCCCATTTTTTATAATGTCTAACCCTGGTGAAGGTGTGGTGATCTGGAAACGTATTTTAATTTATTTTTGACTTACATAAATTTCAAAGAATAAATTCCAGCATTTTCCAGTAGGAGTGGATGCTAAACCACCGATAAACTCGTAGTAAGCTGTCTTGGAACAACAAGCCTAAGTGTAAAGAGAATGAATCCAGATATTGTTGTAAGGAAGAACAATAAGACCAGGGGCCTCATGCATAACACCATGCGTAGAATTCACACTAAAACATGGCGTACGGACAAAAGCGGAAATGTGTGTACGCACAAAAAAAAAATCCAGATGCATAAATCTCTGCGTTTGCCAACTTCCACATTCTTCCACTCCATAAATCCCGTTCAGCGTGAAAAGTAACGCACGTGCGCACACCTGCCGCCACTCCTCAACTCCTCCTAGAATTACACCTCTTTAAATATGCAAATCAATATAAATAGGCCTTAAGCTCAGCGTTCTGTGAAAAGACAATGGCAAAAGCAGAGGGAAAAAGAAGAATTTCAGCAAATACCAAGTGGAGACAAAGAAAAACGTACTATTTGTTGGTTTAAACAATGGTATAAACAACAAAAGGAAGTTGATCGAGTGAAATAGAGTGTCGGAGAAACTTGTCAGATATCAAAGTCGCCGTGAAAAGGTGAGTGAAGCCCACCGTCTGAGTGTCATATGAAAGCTTATTAGGGTACAGAGAAAAGACATCTTGCCTTAGTTTACATTTATTTACATTTCATAACTCACACACATGCAAGGATTAGATGCCGAGTCAATGAGTCTAACATTCCTCCATTCCTCCTGTGACGTAACGGTGAGTTTAGTCGCCATTAACAGCTGATTGTCACCCTCTATGCCTGGATGTCGACTTTTCTCAGGTAATACACATCACGGTCTGTGATGCAATATTTGCTCCATAAGGTGCCCAGACATTTCCACCCTTCTTTTTGGGAAAAAAGTGCGTCTTATGGAGCGAAAAATACGGTAATATAAGCATGGTTTTTAAAAAGTATTATATTAGTTACACTTTGCCTCATCCAATTATATGGGGAGGTTGTCTTGGCACCCCAACTTTTTATTGCTGTCCTTTCTTTCTTTTACAGCTTCTTTGAGATCCTGCAGTTGGATTAAGAAGGTTAAGTAATTAAATGGATGAATATAATCTTTGTCTTTTATTCAACTTTATTTTTTATCTAAATTGTTCCATGTATTATTTTTCTCAATTCATAGATGATCATACAAAGTGAACAAAAACTATCTAAGCTAAAAAACTGGCAGCATTTCCATTGACACAGTAAATTCAGGGTAATTCTAAGAATTGCTTGTGGTTATTGCAACATCATTTTCCTAGACAGCTGTTTCAGATTATCCTAAATGTTGTCCAAAAATTCATTTGTCTTCTTGAAATCGCAACCGTAAGATTTCAAGCAGAACATTGGCTTTACTGCGGTGGGCTGGCGACCTGCCCGGGGTTTGTTTCCTGCCTTGCGCCCTGTGTTGGCTGGGATTGGCTCCAGCAGACCCCCGTGACCCTGTAGTTAGGATGTAGCAGGTTGGATAATGGATGGACATTGGCTTTATGTGAATGCAGTTTAGTGATTGACTTCATACACCAAACAGCCACACCATTAAAAGCCCCTACCTAACATTGTGTAGGTCCTCCTTGTGCTGCCAAAACAGCTCTGACCCATCGAAGCATGGACTCCACAAGACCTTCGAAGCTGTCCTGTGGTATCTGACCCCAAGAAGTTAGCAGCAGATCCTTTAAGTATTGTACATTTTAAGGTGGGACCTCCATGGATCGGACATATTGGAATAAGATCTGGGGAATTTGAAGGCCACGTCAATACCTTGAACTCTTTGTCATGGTCCTCAAACCATTCCTGAACAAGTTTTGCTGTGTGGCAAGGCCCATTTATTCTGCTGAAAGAGGGCGCTGCCATCAGGGAATGCTATTGCCATGAAGGGATGGTCTTCAATGATCTTTAGGTAGGTGATACGTGTCAAAGTAACATCAACAAGAATGTCAGGCTTCTCAGGAGAATATCACCCTGAGCATCATATTACCTCCACCGCCTTGCCTTCTTCCCATAGTGCATCCTGCTATAATCTCTTCCCCATGTAAACGATACACACACTCTTATCACTTGGTCTTGTTAAGTAACAGTAAATGAGTAATAAATGAATTTCTGCAGAACCTAAACTAAAGTGTTACCAAAAACATCTAAAGGATTGGTTTGGCAATATCTTCATCTTATAAATCCATGCTGGTCATTATTTAGTATATTATTTTCTTATAGACAGTTTTCTGATTTATTTCTTATCATACCTTTCATAAATTTCCATAGCACAGAAGTAAAACTTATGGGTGTGTAATTTCCAGGATCCATTTTTGTCTCCCTTCTTGAAGACTGAAGTCACCTTTACAACTTTCCAGTCCTCCGGTATTTCTCCCTTCTCAAGTGGCTGCTTAGAGTTTAGAGATGACGTCTTTCATTTCTTTCAATGCAAGTGCTAAAATCCTATCAGGTCCAGGGGGTTTTGTGAATTTCCCATTGGGATTAATAAAGTATCTATCTATCTATCTATCTATCTATCTATCTATCTATCTATCTATCTATCTATCTATCTATCTATCTATCTATCTATCTATCTATCTATCTATCTATCTATCTATCTATCTATCTATCTATCTATCTATCTTATCAGTCTTCAACGTATCAAGGGCTAGAAGAACATCGGAGTCTACGAACTCAGAGCTGGTTTTGACTTCTGTATGAGGCTTTCCATTTGTTTCCTCCTCTACAAATATTTTGGTGAAATATTTGTTCAGTTCATTTGCTCTTTCCTTCTCACTTTCAACGATTTCTCCTTTTGTGTTCATGAGGATCCTTTAATGCTATTTGATCATTTTTTTTTTTTTTTTTACTTGAGTCGTATTCAAAAATCGCTCACTGTTTGATTTCGCTTAACTAGCAATTTTGTTTTTTGGTTTCTCTTTAGACCTTTCAAATGCTTTTTTTTATCCATCTCTGCAGCGTCCAATATTCCTGCAAATCAGAATTATTTGGCTGTTTTTTGCTTTTGTTTTTTTTTAAATAGTTTCTAATGCAGTGATCATTTCAGTTTCACTCTTTGAACGATGTTAAGTCGTATCTCATTAACCATGTCAAGCTGCACCATATGGAAAAACTTGTATCTCGGTATACAGCCGCTACGGAGGCAGACTTCTTTCCAGTGCTGAACTTCTTTGCCTTCCTGATGACATCTCTTCCACTAATCACATCTTAGAACTTTACTAATGTTACCAGCATAATGTAATTGCTGGACGGTATATGTATACTTATAATATGAGAGAAAATCACAAAAATAGGTGATTGCAATAAAATAGTAAGTGAAAATGCCAAGGTGGATTTTTTCAATCAAAAGACTAAAATTCATAAGATACACCCAAAAGTGTTCAGGAAGTGAAATCATCGATGCCCCGGATAGCACAGCCAAACATATCAGAGAAATCAAAACTCAACGCTAACGCAATTCCTGACAATATAGTAAAAGTCAGATAGTTGTGGATATTCTGTGAACATTTCGGGACATTTTGGTGGTGACCATTGTATTCTTTTTTGGCACTGCATGCTGTGTTTTGGTATAAATTTCATTTTACCTCAAAAGTAGTAAAGTATACACTTTTAAGATGAAAGCCTAACCTTCCAACCGAATATAAATACAGTGCATCCAGAAAGTATTCATCACTTGTTCCACATTTTGTTATGTTACAGCCTTATTCCAAAATGGATTCAATTCATTTTTTTCCTCAGAATTCTACACACAACACCCCATAATGACAACGTGAAAAAAGTTTACTTGAGGTTTTTGCAGATTTATTAAAAATAAAAAAACTGAGAAAGCACATGTACATAAGTATTCACAGCCTTTGCTCAATACTTTGTCGATGCCCCTTTGGCAGCAATTCCAGCCTCAAGTCTTTTTCAATATGATGCCACAAGCTTGGCACACCTATCCTTGGCCAGTTTCGCCCATTTCTCTTTGCAGCACCTCTCAAGCTCCATCAGGTTGGATGGGAAGCGTCGGTGCACAGCCATCTTAAGATCTCTCCAGAGATGTTCAATCAGATTCAAGTCTGGGCTCTGGCTGGGCCACTCAAGGACATTCACAGAGTTGTCCTGAAGCCACTCCTTTGATATCTTGGCTGTGTGCTTAGGGTCGTTGTCCTGCTAAAAGATGAACTGTCGCCCCAGTCTGAGGTCAAGAGCGCTCTGGAGCAGGTTTTCATCCAGGATGACTCTGTACATTGCTGCAGTCATCTTTCCCTTTATCCTGACTAGTCTCCCAGTCCCTGACACTGAAAAACATCCCCACAGCATGATGCTGCCACCACCATGCTTCACTGTAGGGATGGTATTGGCCTGGTGATGAGCGGTGCCTGGTTTCCTCCAAACGTGACGCCTGGCATTCACACCAAAGAGTTCAATCTTTGTCTCATCAGACCAGAGAATTTTCTTTCTCATGGTCTGAGAGTCCTTCAGGTGCCTTTTGGCAAACTCCAGGCGGGCTGCCATGTACCTTTTACTAAGGAGTGGCTTCCGTCTGGCCACTCTACCATACAGGCCTGATTGGTGGATTGCTGCAGAGATGGTTGTCCTTCTGGAAGGTTCTCCTCTCTCTACAGAGGACCTCTGGAGCTCTGACAGAGTGACCATCGGGTTCTTGGTCACCTCCCTGACTAAGGCCCTTCTCCCCTGATCACTAGGTTTAGATGGCCGGCCAGCTCTAGGAAGAGTCCTGGTGGTTTCGAACTTCTTCCACTTACGGATGATGGAGGCCACTGTGCTCTTTGGGACCTTCAAAGCAGCAGAAATTTTTCTGTAACCTTCCCCAGATTTGTGCCTCGAGACAATCCTGTCTCGGAGGTCTACAGACAATTCCTTTGACTTCATGCTTGGTTTGTGCTCTGACATGAACTGTCAACTGTGGGACCTTCTATAGAAAAGGTGTGTGCCTTTCCAAATCATGTCCAGTCAACTGAATTTACCACAGGTGGACTCCAATGAAGCTGCAGAAACATCTCAAGGATGATCAGGGGAAACAGGATATACCTGAGCTCAATTTTGAGCTTCATGGCAAAGGCTGTGAATATTTATGTACATGTGCTTTCTCAATTTTTTTATTTTTAATAAATTTGCAAAAACCTCAAGTAAACTTTTTTCACATTGTCATTATGGGGTGTTGTGTGTAGAATTCTGAGGAAAAAAATGAATTGAATCCATTTTGGAATAAGGCTGTAACATAACAAAATGTGGAAAAAGTGATGTGCTGTGAATACTTTCTGGATGCACTGTAAATTCTTCAGGAGTTTGAGCCTGTATATCTGATGTGATATGGCCTGATTGATGAATGAATATCATTTCTTAGTTTGTACAGATGATGCGTCCATTTTGCTTCTTTGTCACTGTCCTTGGTTTAGACAATAGCCGTCTTCAACAAGAAGATGTAATAAATCCGAGCGACCGCAGACTTTGTGAACGTTGGCACTTGGCAGGTATGCAAATTGCTGGCCGCACCAGCAGGCCTCCAGATTAGGCTCATTGTGTTTTTCTATTCAGATTTCTGCAAGGTGACTTGCTTCAGACAAAGCAGCTGATCAAGAGAGCTTTCGCTTCCTCTGAAGCACAGAAGGGGACGTGATTGATCTGAAGCTTTTGGAGAAGTCATAAGCTTTGCAAATACCTAAGCCACAAACATGCACTGCAGATTTCATATGTATTCAGTCAGCAAACCCAATTTAATCCATTTTGCTGTCAGAGCCTTAACAGCTTCTCCTGCTATTCTGATAAAAGTCCTTTCATGCGCATACAGGAGGTGTATACAGTGGCTGCCAACTATGCAATATTTTAAATCTCAGACACAGCAAAACATGTCAAGGTTACAGAACAGCAGAGAGCTTGAGCAAAGTGCTTTCCCAGTATGCTGTCTCCTAAAACTGAAGAAAGCCGAGAACGTGAAAGTACCTCTTCGACAGCCGATGCCTGGTCATGTTAGCATTTTTTGACACAATAAGTGACTTGCTTGGAATTAGAAAACCATAATGGCGAAAGGCTACGGCACCAAAATATATTAGGGAAAGCAACTGATGAGGTGGAGAAGGGCTTTAACCCAATCACTCAATCAATACGTACAACATCAGGCTCTTATTAGGAGTATAGATGGGTCATCCATTTTCTGAACTCACTTGTTCCAAAACACGGGCGTAGAAATTTGTAAAATGCTGTACTTTAATGGACAGAGAATTGAGTTGCCCCAGAAAAAAAAAAATCTTTTGTTAACATCCATCCTGGGACAAAGGCAAGAATTTTAAGTACCAAATATAATATAAAAAGTCAAAGTAAAAAAACACACACATATATACTGTATATATATATATATATATATAGTCATATGAAAAAGTTTGGGACCCCCTCTCAGCCTGCATAATAATTGACTCTCCTTTCAACAATAAAGATAACAGTGGTATGTCTTTCATTTCCTAGGAACATCTGAGTACTGCAGTGTTTTCCGAACAAAGATTTTTAGTGACGCAGTATTTAGTTGTAAGAAATTAAATCAAATGTGAAGAACTGTCTGTGCACAAATGTGGGTCCCCTTGTAATGTTGCTGATTTGAATGCCTGTCACTGCTCAATGCTGACTACTTACAACACCAAATTGGTTGGATGAGCTCGTGAAGCCTTCATAGACAGGTGTGTCCCATCATGAGATATAAAGGTATTTAAGGTGGTCAATTACAAGTTGGGCTTCCTTCCCTTTGACTCTCCTCTGAAGAGTGACAGCATGGGATCATCAAAGCAACTCTACAAAGATCTGAAAACAAAGATTGTTGAGTCTCCTGGTTTAGGGGAAGGCTACAAAAAGCCATCTCAGAGGTTTAAACTGTCAGTTTCTGTAACTGTAAGGAATGGAATCAGGAAATGGAAGGCCACAGGCACAGTTGCTGTTAAACCAGCAGGTCTGGCAGTACAAGATAAATCCAGGAGCGGCATATGAACAGGATTGTGAGAATGGTGACAGACAACCCACAGATCACCTCCAAAGACCTGCAAGAACATCTGGCTGCAGATGGTGTATCTGTACATCGTTCTACAATTCAGCGCAATTTGCACAAAGAACATCTGTATGGCAGGGTGATGAGAAACAAGCCCTTTCTGCACTCACAACACAAACAGAGTCACTTGTTGTATGCCAATGCTCATTTAGACAAGCCAGATTCATTTTGGATCAAAGTGCTTTGGACTGATGAGACAAAAATGGAGTTATTTGGTCAGAACAAAAAGCGCCTTGCATGGCGGAAGAAGAACACCACATTCCAAGAAAAACACCTGCTACCTACTGTCAAATTTGGTGGAGGTTCCATCATGCTGTGGGGCTGTGTGGCTAGTTCAGGGACTGGGGCCCTTGTTAAAGTCAAGGGTCAGATGAATTCAACCCAATATCATCAAATTTTTCAGGATAATGTTCACACATCAGTCACAAAGTTGAAGTTACGCAGGGGTTGGATATTCCAACAAAACAATGAGCCAAAACACAGTTGGAAATCTACAAAGGCATTCATGCAGAGGGAGAAGTACAATGTTCTGAAATGGCCGTCACAGTCCCCTGACTTGAATATCATCGAAAATCTGTGGGATGATTTGAAGCAGACTGTCCATGCTTGGCAGCCATCACATTGAACTGAACATCATCCATTCTGCTGTTGCTAAGTTACAAACGCAGCACCCCGAGGCGCTTGTGCTAATCGCTGGAGACTTCAACCATGTAACGCTGGACAAAACATTACCTGCATTCTCCCAGTATGTGGACTGTAACACCCGGGGAAATAAGACTATTGATTTACTGTATGCAAACGTTAAAGACGCATACAGTGCCACCCCGCTGCCTGCGCTTGGGAAAGGAGATCATAACCTGGTTCTGCTTCAGCCTCACTACAAACCAAAAGTGAGAGTCCTACCTGTAACCACACGATCATTCAGGAAGTGGACCCCGGAGGCTGAGAATGCTCTGAGACAATGTTTTGGAACTACAGACTGGGATATCCTGCAGGGATCACATAGTGAGAACATTGAGGGGGTTGTTGACTGCACTACTGACTACATCAACTTCTGCATGGACATTGTAGTTCCAGTAAGAACTGTACACTGCTATGCTAACAACAAGCCATGGATTACAAGTGACATCAAGGACCTTTTGAACCAGAAGAAAAGGGCCTTTAAAGACGGTGATCAGCATGAGCTCAAGCGCGTGCAGAAGGAACTCCGAGTCCAGCTCAGGGCGGCGAAGGAGCAGTACAGGAGAAAGCTGGAGCAGAAGTTGCAGAACAACAGCATGAAGGATGTGTGGGATGGGATGAAGATCATCACTGGCTGCAGCTCGAAGCGGGGTACCACCATCGAGAGAGACGTGAAGAGAGCAAACCAAATGAACATCTTCTTTAACAGGTTTGACCACCCTAACCCACTCTCACCTCGGAGTACTGCACTCTCTACACATCCTTCTGCTGATACCAACATAGGAGAGACATCCCCACCCACAATTACAGCAGCGCAAGTGAGCAGAGAGCTGAGGAAACTTCGTGCCAGCAAAGCAGCAGGTCCAGATGGAGTATCGCCATGAATGCTGAAGGTCTGTGCATCAGAGCTAGGGGGTCCTCTACAGCGCATCTTCAACCTGAGCCTGGAACAGGGAAAAGTCCCGAGGCTTTGGAAAACATCTTGCATCACCCCAGTCCCAAAGGTATCACGTCCTGGTGAGCTGAATGACTTCCGGCCTGTCGCTCTAACATCACATGTGATGAAGACCATGGAGCGGCTGCTGCTTCAGCACCTGAGGCCACAGGTCCAACATGCCCTCGACCCTCTGCAGTTCGCATACCAGGAGAAGGTGGGAGCGGAAGATGCCATCATCTATATGCTACATCGATCCCTCTCCCACTTGGACAAAGGCAGTGGCGCTGTAAGAATTATGTTTCTAGACTTCTCTAGCGCCTTCAACACCATCCAACCTCTGCACCTTAGGGACAAGCTGACAGAGATGGGAGTAGATTCATACCTGGTGGCATGGATCGTGGACTATCTTAAAGACAGACCTCAGTATGTGCGTCTCGGGAATTGCAGATCTGACATTGTGGTCAGCAACACAGGAGCGCCGCAGGGGACTGTACTTTCTCTGGTCCTATTCAGCCTATATACATCGGACTTCCAATATAACTCGGAGTCCTGCCACGTGCAAAAGTTTGCTGACGACACTGCTATCGTGGGCTGCATCAGGAGTGGGCAGGAGGAGGAGTATAGGAACCTAATCAAGGACTTTGTTATATGGTGCGACTTAAACCACCTACAACTGAACACCAGCAAAACCAAGGAACTGGTGGTGGATTTTAGGAGACCCAGGCCTCTCATGGACCCTGTGATCATCAGAGGTGACTGTGTGCAGAGGGTGCAGACCTATAAATACCTGGGAGTGCAGATGGACGATAAATTGGACTGGACTGCCAATACTGATTCTCTGTGCAAGAGAGGACAGAGCCGACTATACTTCCATAGAAGACTGGCGTCCTTCAACATCTGCAATAAGATGCTGCAGATGTTCTATCAGATGGTTGTGGCGAGTGCCCTCTTCTACGCAGTGGTGTGCTGGGGAGGCAGCATTAAGAAGAAGGATGCCTCACGCCTGGACAAACTGGTGAGGAAGGCAGGCTCTATTGTTGGCACGGAGCTGGATGGTTTGACATCCGTAGCAGAGCAACGGGCACTCAGCAGGCTCCTATCAATTATGGAGAATCCACTACATCCATTAAACAGTGTCATCTCCAGACAGAGGAGCAGTTTCAGCGACAGACTGCTGTCACTGTCCTGTCCCACTGACAGACTGAGAAGATCATTCCTCCCCCAAACTATGCGACTCTTCAATTCCACCAGAGGGGGTAAACGTTAACATTATACAAAGTTATTGTCTGTTTTTTACCTGCATTTTTTATTACTCTTTAATTTAATATTTTTTGCTGCTGGAGTATGTGAATTTCCCCCTGGGATTAATAAAGTATCTATCTATCTATCTATCTATCTATCTATCTATCTATCTATCTATCTATCTATCTATCTATCTATCTATCTATCTATCTATCTATCTATCTATCTATCTATCTATCTATCTATCTATCTATCTATCTATCTATCTATCTATCTATCTATCTATCTATCTATCTATCTAAAGAGATTTTGTATGAAGAATGGTGAACAATACCTCCATCCAGAATCAGACACTCATCAAAGGCTATAGGAGGACAGCGTCTAGAGGTGTTATATTTGCTAAAGGAGGCTCAACTAAGTATTGATGTCATATCTCTGTTGGGGGCCCACATTTATGCACCTGTCTAATTTTGTTATGATGCATATTGCATATTTTTTGTTAATCCAATAAACTTAATGTCACTGCTGAAATCCTACTGTGTCCATAAGGCATGTCATATATTAAAAGGAAGTTGCTACTTTGAAAGCTCAGCCACTGATAAAGAAAAATGCAAAGAATTAAGAGGGGGTCCCAAACTTTTTCATATGACTGTACCTGTATATAGTAAGAAAGAGAAAGGACAAGTAAAAAGCCTTGCCAGTATATTGTTGGAAACAACAAAAAAAATAGAGTTTTAAAAAAAAGAAGCAAAATAACATCTTTCCAGATGCGAGTTCAAAGGTGAACTGCCCAGGATGGCTGAACGTCTGGTCTTATGTGCTTCTTGCAGGAAGGGGCGTGTCCAGGATGCAGGACACTGGAAGTGACATCAGAGATGGTAGGGCCATCAAGCTTCTGGTTGCCAAAGGGAGAAAAAGATTAGGCATTAGCACACAGCGCCATCACCTGGTTAAGTGGGTAAATTACCATCAACTGAGCCCTTAAGCTCTATCTATCTATCTATCTATCTATCTATCTATCTATCTATCTATCTATCTATCTATCTATCTATCTATCTATCTATCTATCTATCTTATCCTGCCTACTATACTATAATCAAGATCTATCTATCTCTGTTTTTTGTTTGTTTATTTGTTTATTTATTGTTTTGCACCCTCCCCCACCATAAGCTACCATCTTTAGATTTATCAAAAATTTAGAACTCCAGTTTTCGATAGATCTCAACATTTTAGGGTCCCCATACCGAAAACATTGATATCTCGCTGATGGGTGTGTGTCTGTGTGTCACAGTTTCTTGAGGACGTTCTAGAGTTTAAATGACTGGATGGTAAAATACCACTCTCGAAACTTAAGCCTGTTGTGAGATGACGCGGTGCTGATTAGTTATTGAGCCAAGGCCAAGGCGCTCTAGAGGAACCCTGAAATACCGTAATTCTGCGATTAATGATAAATTCTTCTTGTCAATTGCTATCGTAATGGCCAATTTTATGATCAGAAAGATCAGCATCAGAGTGGTAAATAATTATTGAAATGTTAGACAATAGTTTGGGTAACTTGGTTCCAAGGGCGCCTACTGACTCTCATGTCCAAATTTTTTATTTATTTATTTCTGTCTGTTAACTTACCTATAATTTATTGATTTATCTTCTTGTACTATTGTATAGATCTTTACTTTCTCCTGTTTTTATGTATATGTTGCACCGAGAAAGTTAGTTCATGCCACTTGTGAAAAGACAACTAGGAGGTAGAAAAAGGTCTGGGATAGCCACCCCATATACTTAATAAAATATGTAAAAATATCTACAATCACAGGTCTTTACAGACTGAGATCAAGACAGAATTGAATTAATGGTGGCAAGATGGCATTTATATAGACGGGTTGAAGGGAAAGTATGACATTAAGGCCGGAACTGTGGGTGACATCACTAGGTTCAGATGGGATTTCCCTCAAGTGTTCTGCATGGGGAAAAAAGAAGGGATTAGTGATCACTGCCATTTCCTGGATTAACATGTAATTACCATCTTTGGAGACCATTGGCTGCCTCTTATTTGCATGTGTGTGTCACACTGTATGCTGCAATATGCTGTATTGATAGTATGTTAATAGAGCCACTCGACTTGACTTGACTTGAATTCTGCTGGATCTTTTGAGAATTTTGAAGACCTGGATGAGGTCATCACGCAGTCTCCTCAGATTTATTTCTTTGAGTCTGTCATGGTAGGACATGTCCTTAAAGTGTCCTGTGATGCCGCTGGTTGCTCTCCTCTGCACAACTTCAAGTGCTGCTATGTCTTTGTTGTTCAGTGGTGACCAGAACACAACACTATTTGAGTGTTTGATGTTAAGGTGAAAATGCAGATGAGTGTCATGCTTGATACGTTTAGATTGTGAATTCTTCATAGCTACACAGACAATGGACGATTCTCTTTAAGCCTTCCAACTAACATGTTATGGAACTTCCTTATTTCTCCAATTAATCTGAATTGCAGTCACAGAATTTCAGTCAGCCTTTAGTTAGTTAGAAGCAGAACTGTTTGATTTTCCTCGTTCTCAATGGGGTATCGATGGTATACCGTTTTCTGACCATTCACATTTCACGTCAACATGTTTAACATGGAGAACTTACAAGAGAAACTCAAAGAAACACAAAACGATATGTAAGACTTGAGCAGAAACCCCTTATGTAAGAACTTTTCTTTCGTATTATCCATGGTTCCTGTTTGCTTGGAAATTTTACTACAACTTTTAAAACAATGATACTTGAATGGTGCCCAAAACAAACAAAACATCAAATAAAAGGATCTCCTTAATATCTTTTTGGTTTCTTCTAGACGACAATGAGATCAAAAAGAAATAAAATGGAGACACATTCATTCATCTCAGATTTTTCTCCTGAGGAAATAAATGGGGGGATTTATAAAGTCACACAAGGACCTCAGATTTTCCTAGTAGTGTCTGGACATTTTGTTTTGCAGTTTGAAAGCATTTGCATTGTGTGGTCAGTAATATCTGGTGAAAGGTATGAACAGCTGTTTGTGGTAATCAAACACTTTACTACGACTTCAAAACTCTAGTCCTCAAGACTGAAAAATGTGATTAGTTGGTCTAATTTATACTGCTGTGCTCCAATTAGATCAGACACTCTGAAAGATAAGGCAGGCAGTGTGACATTGGACTTCAAGCCCTGCGGTTATGTGTTTCAATCCCACTGCTGACACCATTCAACTATGAACAAGTCACTTCACTTGCCTGTTGCTGTGCTCCAATTAGATTACACTCATTCTGGGAGAATAAGCATGCATGTGTGGCATAGGGGTTAAGATGTTGGACTTCAACACTGAGGCTGTGTGTTCAAATCCCACTGCTGACACCATCTGGCTATGAGCAAGTCACTTCATCTGCCTGTGCTACAATTGGAAAAACAAAAATAAATATAACCACTTGTATCTCAGTTGATGTAACTCACCTCAGTCCAATAATAAGTAAAAAAATATAAAGTCTTGAAAGATATTAAAGCAACATTAGAAAGAGAGCTCACAAAGTAAAACATGCTTTTCAAACCAAATTCTCAATTTTTTTTTTTTACCTCAGATATATCTCACGTCTCCTTTAAGTCTAAAGCATTTGTATTGTGTGCTCAGTAATATCTGGCGAAATGTATGAACAATTATTTGTGGTAATAAAATACTTTACCACGATTTCAAAACTCTAGACCTGGAGTCTAAAAAATATGATTAGTTGGTCTAATTTATATTAATAAGGCAGAAAATGTGACATTGGACTTCAAGCCCTGAGGTTATGTCTTTCAATCCCACTGCTGACACCATTCAACTATGTAACTGTGACTGAATGTAGCCCCGCTCTTCCTGTGGTTACTGCTCCCACCCTGGTGCTCCATGACTCTTCCTGCTCCACTGCATCCTCAGCTCTCCACTTCCTACCGGTCCTGACTGACACCCCTGCCCTAGAAACTTTAGGGTCATTAGACTCTCGTAACTACAATTAGACCCAACTGATTCTGGAAGATAAGGCAGGCAGTTTGACATTGGACTTCAAACACTGAGGCTGTGTGTTCAAATCCCACTGCTGACACCATCTGACTATGAGCAAGTCCCTTCATCTGCCTGTGCTACAACTGGAAAAAACAGAAAGAAATGTCACCACTTGTATCTCAGTTGTAACACACCTCAGATAAAGGCAATGATCCAATAATAAGTAAAAAATACAAAGTCTTGAAAGATATTAAAGGAACGATAGAAAGAGAGCTCACAAAATATAACATGCTTTTCAAACCAAATTCTCAATTTTTGATTTGCCTCAATTGTATCTCATGTCTCCTTTAAGTCTAAAACATTTGCATTGTGTGGTCAGTAATATCTGGTGAAAGTAATGAGCAATTGTTTGTGGTAATAAAACACTTTGCCACAAATTCAAAACTCTAGTCCTGGAGTCTAAAAAATATGATTAGTTGGTCTAATTTATACTGCTGTGCTCCAATTAGATCAGACATTCTGAAGGATAAGGCAGACAGTGTGACATTGGACTTCAAGCCCTGAGGTTATGTGTTTAAATCCCACTGCTGATGCCATTCATCTGTGTGACTATGACTGATTGTAGCCCCGCTCTTCCTCTGGTTACTGCTCCCACCCTGGTGCTCCATGACTCTGCCTGCTCCACTGCATCCTCAGCTCTCCATTTCCTACTGGTCCTGACTGACACCCCTGCCCTAGAAACTTCAGGGTCATTAGACTCTCGTAACTACAATTAGATCCTACTGATTCTGGAAGATAAGGCAAGCAGTAAGACATTGGACTTCAACCCCTGAGGTTATGTCTTTCAATCCCACTGCTGACAACATTCAACTATGTAACTGTGACTGATCGTAGTGGTTTACATCCCACCGCTGACACCATCCGACTATGATCAAGTCACTTCATCTGCCCGCGCTACAATTAGAAAAACAAAAGAAATGTCACCAATAGTATCTCAGATGTTGTAAGCCACCTCAGATAAAGAAATCCATCCAACAATAAGTAAAAATTTGAAGTCATGAAGGAGACAAAAATATTTACAAAACTATAGTCCTTGGTCCTGAATAATGCTATTAGTTGGTCTAATTTATAGGGTTGTGCTCCAACTAGATCAGAGTCATTCATGGAAGATAAGGCAGGCAATATGACATTGGACTTCAAGCCCTGAGGTTATGTGTTTCAATCCCACTTCTGACACCATCTGACTATGAGCAAGTCACTTCATCTGCCTGTGCTACAATTAGAAAAACAAAAAGAAGTGTCACCAATCGTATCTCAGTTGTTGTAACTCGACTCAGATAAAGGCATCAACCCAATAATAAGTAAAAAATATAAAGTCTTGAAAGCTTTTTAAACCACATTAGAATGAGATTTCACAAAATATAACATGCTTTTCACACCAAATTCTCATTTATTTTACCTCAGTTGTATCTCACGTCTAATTTAAGTCTAAAGGTATTTTTCCTAAGGAGTTTCAGGAGAAACATCTGTGACAAAGTTGATTCTTCGATCTCTATCTACAAAAACGAAATCCCACTGACTCACTCATCACGAAATCTTACGACTTGGGACTTGGCATTTGAAATTTGGAATGTAGGTTACCCCTGGCCCATAGGTGCTCGCTAAGAAATGGTTTTTGAAAACTTCATGGTCCAAGAATGAAATTTCTTATAGTTTGTACGACATGTTTGTCTGTCTGTCTGCTTTTCACGAAAGAACTGTTTAACAGATTTACATCATTTTTTTCCATCATTTGCTTGAACATTCCGTTGATTTTGCGACTTTCTCATCGCGCTAAGTATCATAGTTTGCTTACGGTACAGATTTATTAGCGCGAATCTGAGAGAGACTCATCGGGCTACGGGGATGGGGACGAGGCGCTCCTCACTCACGCGTCTCCCTCGGTGCGTAACCTTAACTCCGCTTAGTTAGCGGATGAGAGAACTACTTAACGGATTTAGATCGTTTTTTTTTTCTAGAATTTGCTTGAACATTCCGGTTGATTTTGCAGCTTCTCTCATTGCGCTAAGAATCACGGGCTTGCTGGTATATATATAAAATCCAGCGTCTGTCTGTCTGTCTGATTTAGATCGTTTTTTTCTATAATTTGCTTGAACATTCCATTGATTTTGAGACTTTCTCATTGCGCTAAGTATCATAGTTCACTTGCGGTAACCGATTTATTAGCACGAATCCGAGAGATACTCATCAGGCTGCGGGGCCTTCCTCATTCACGCGTCTCCCTCGGGGCGTAACCTTAACTCCGCTTAGTTAGCAAACGAGAGAACTACTTAACGGATTTAGATCGTTTTTTTTCTATAATTTGCTTGAACATTCCGGTTGATTTTGCGACTTCTCTCATTGCGCTAAGAATCAGAGTTTGCGATATATTCACGCTAATCTGAGAGACAGAGGCTGAGGGCTGAGGGGAGGAGAAAGAGTGACGTTAGGAGTAGAGAGGTGGGCCGGGCCCTCCACACTGTCCTGATTCACTAATACACGGGTGAAGCCGCGGGGGACGGCTAGTGAAACATAAAGGAGAATCTCATTTAAATCTCCTGAGCCATCAAAGATCAACCTTTGAGCAGGAACATTTTCCTATGAATGGCATTTTTTGCACTCCACGAGTCACACGCATGGCCTGAACCCCATGAGACGGAAGAAGCTGTGGATTTTTTTAAAACCAGACAAACGCGGCTACAACTCCAGATGAGGTCTCACTAGTCGTGTTGTTGTCTGCACGTTCATATCCAATAGAATTATTATTATTTGTATTTTTCCAGACATTTCATGAAATGTAATAATATCTGCAGAGCCAGTCAGAAAACAGCCACAAAGAGATGACCTTGTGAGAACACAAAGAGGACGACGTGTTTTATTGAAACGGTGAAGAATTTTAAGTGACACTGAGCTTTATGCAACCCTACAACAAGAATCCTGATGTTAAATCCCACGAGAAAGAAGAAGCATTTAAAAAGGATTGATCAGACTCTCAAAACACAAGCCAAGAGCATCTCTAGTCATAATGAGTTTCTATTTTCACCGTCAACACCATCATTGTAGCCTGCAGCCACTCTGAAGGCAGCTCCTCACTTGACATGGCGTCGGGCCGCAGATACATACACATTCAGAGGATAAACAGTTAAAAAAGACAGCAAACACTTCTGTGAAGATATTCATGATAATACAAACAAAAAAAAAACCATAAAATGGAGAAATGGTGCTGTGAAAATTAAAAAACAACCATTCAGTGTTTAGTTTTAACTTAAATTGACATTGGCACAGCCGAATTGACACCAGGGTCCTCATTTATAAAACTTTGCATGGATTTCAGCTTGAAGATTAAACCTGGCTTTGCACATCTCTAGGCAGTTTGCTGTTTATAAATCACAGTCACCTTGTAAATGTGCGGACATGAACTCGCCTCCGAAGCCTCCCTGAAACATCCATTTATGGAACATGCAAATCAACCTCATGTCCAGGAGTGACAAAGTCAGAACCCCGACCTCAATCCGTTTATCTATTGTCACACACGTGTGCTTAGAAAACAACTTCTGGGCTCATGAAATGATAATTCCACTCCGAGTCAGGGGTTGGTGCTGTCACTTAATGCCCCTTCTCTTCCTTTGCAGAATATATGATTGACGGATGGAACATTGATGATGTCACTGATGACTTTCAACCTCCTGGACCCGCCTCTTCTGCCTCTAAACCCTAAGAAAACATTAAATGTTATATAGGGATCACCTTAAAGTGCCCCAAACTTTAAAATATCTATCTATCTATCTATCTATCTATGCTTTTCTGCCTACTATACTATAATTAAGATCTATCTATCTATCTATCTATCTATCTATCTATCTATCTATCTATCTATCTATCTATCTATCTATCTATCTATCTATCTATCTATCTATCATATAGTGCCTTTCTATCTATCTATCTATCTATCTATCTATCTATCTATCTATCTATCTATCTATCTATCTATCTATCTATCTATCTATCTATACTATAATTAAGATCTATCTATCTATCTATCTATCTATCTATCTATCTATCTATCTATCTATCTATCTATCTATCTATCTATCTATCTATGCTATCCTGCCTACTATACTATAATTAAGATCTATCTATCTATGCTATCCTGCCTACTATACTATAATTAAGATCTATCTATCTATGCTATCCTGCCTACTATACTATAATTAAGATCTATCTATCTATCTATCTATCTATCTATCTATCTATCTATCTATCTATCTATCTATCTATGCTATCCTGCCTACTATACTATAATTAAGATCTATCTATCTATGCTATCCTGCCTACTATACTATAATTAATATCTATCTATCTATCTATCTATCTATCTATCTATCTATCTATCTATCTATCTATCTATCTATCTATCTATCTATGCTATCCTGCCTACTATACTATAATTAAGATCTATCTATCTATCTATCTATCTATCTATCTATCTATCTATCTATCTATCTATCTATCTATCTATCTATCTATCTATCTATCTAATCCTGCCAACTACACTATCTATCTATCTATCTATCTATCTATCTATCTATCTATCTATCTATCTATCTATCTATCCTTTCTGTCTGTTGTACCTCTGTCTGTCGATTACTCTGGTCTGGGGTGGGCGTGGTTGTTGGCGGTTTCGTTCGTGGCGGGTCTCTGTGAGTATTTTCTCGTTTTCTTTTTCTATCTTTTTTTTTACTATCAATTTAATATATACAGATTTTTTACTGATTTGCCATTTATTTAAAAGTCTATTGTTTATTGTTAGTGAGTGTTGTAATAGTTGGACGCGGCTGCGGCTTGCCGCCATGGCCGCGTCCCGAGCAAAGCCTCCAGGGCTTAACCCGCGACATTTTGAACACCTTTCCCGAAAACACGGAATTAAGGTGGTTGTGGACCCGATGGTCTCTGTTGAGCTGTGTGTTGTTGAGGTGGCGAAAAGAGTGGGTAGTAAAAATGTAAAGTCTGCCTCTCGCATGAATAAAACGGTTGTGGTCTTTTTAAACGATGAAGCTATGGTGCATACTCTGGTGCAGGAGGGCCTGGTAATAAACGGCTCGCTAGTCCCGGTGCTGCCTTTATCGACTCCTGCTAAAAGGGTTATTATTTCAAATGTTCCACCATTTTTGAAAAATGAGGCTTTATTAACTGAACTTCGTCGATATGGTGAAGTCCTATCGGACTTAGTTATGATTCCGCTTGGCTGCCGTTCTCCTGATTTGAAGCACGTCGTGTCTTTTAGGAGACAGGTGTACATGCTGCTAAATAATTCGCGTGAGGAGCTTGATGTGGCCTTGAAATTTAAAGTAGAGGGTTATGAGTATATAGTTTTTATCACTACAGAACTAATGAAATGTTTTAAGTGTGGTCAGACGGGGCACAAAGCGAGTCTGTGTAAGCGGGGTGAGATGACCGTCAACCCGGATAAGCCGGGACCGTCTGGCGAGCACAGAGAGCCCCGTAATAGCACTTCGGACAATGAAGAAAATGAGTCGGTGTTTAGTGAGTCAGAAATGGAAGATCAAAGTTATGATTCTGATGAAGTGGCTGAAGATCAGGGTGAGATAACTACCGTACAAAGTGTCACTGTAGGCCCGGGACATGAAGCAAGGGAGCCGGAAGTGTCAAGCAGAGCGCCTGCGATGGAAAACTACCCGAGGACTGAAATAGTTACGGGCGCAGCGGCCGATGACGGGCAAATTAGTGAAAGTAGTGGGAATAAGAAGGCTGAAGTCAGCCATGAAGAGGAGGAGGTGGTGTCTACGGTTGTACCAGAGGTCGAATGTTATACAGATGACTCTGCGGCGCTTTTACAGAAGACACCCACTGAGAGTGTTGCCGCTGCAGAGACGGACCCAAGCGCTGCGCCTTCTCAAGGGGGGGCGGAGAAGAGCGATCTGACTGTGCAGTCATTGCCTGCTGAAGAAACACAAGTGACGGGGGCCGATGGAGAAATGCTCTGTGAAGACGGTGACGGTGAACACAGTGTGGTTAAGCCGGTAACCAGAAAGAGAAAAGAGCAAACAACCAGTGGTGGACGAGCCAAGAAGAGCACGAAAACTGAAGGTGTAGAGGCCGCCGCTAGTGCTCTGCAGCAGACTGACAGCACAGTGACAGGAGATGGAGGGGAGGACGGCAATGAATCAGACCCGTCAATCAGGGTGGATCTGTCATCTCACTCGAGCTTAAGCGAGGCCTACAGCACAGAAAATATTTTGCAGTTTTTAGAATTTTTAGAAGGGAAGCGAGGGATCAGGATTGTCGAACACTTTCCTGATCTTCATCAATTTCTGAACTCAGCGAAACAAGTGCGTCGTCGGGCTGCTGAACTAGGACTGACCTCCAAAGAGAGAGTCCGCTTAAAGAATATTATCAGTAAAGTGAAACGTTCCCTTGAAGAGCAATCATGATGGCAGTTTTAATGCAATTCCCCGTTTTTTGGGTTAACTCAGTGTTGTTGACTGCTACTTTACTCTCCTGTATTATGCCTGTCTATTCCCTGTGCTCCTTAAATATAAACGGCTGCAGAGATTTGGTGAAACGAACGGCGCTATTTGAGCACTTAGCGCAAAAAAAGATGAATGTGTCCTTCCTTCAGGAAACACACACTGACGTGGTAAATCAGTCTGACTGGCACAGAGAGTGGCAGGGGGTGGCACATTTAAGTCATGGCTCCAATATCAGTGCAGGTGTCGCAATCCTGTTTTCAAAAAGTTTTGTACCAGACAGGGCGGTTTGTTCGGAGTTAATCCAGGGGAGGCTGATGAAGGTAGAAGCACTTATGGGGGACAAGAAGTGGGTGTTTATTAATGTGTACGCCCCAAACTCAGGGACTGAGAGAACTCACTGCTTCTCTGTTTTAAATGATGTGCTGAAGACGTGTGAGGATGATGAGCTGGTGTTTGTGATTTTAATTGCACAGATAATGCACAGTTGGACAGGAATGGGCTAGAACCTCATCCGGGGTCCGTCATCGCATTGGGTTCTGTGGTCACCAAAAATAATCTCATTGATATTTGGAGAGATTTTCATCCGGGGGTCCGACAATATACGTGGGTGAAGGGCTCAGCTGGGCTGCTTTCTATGGCCAGACTTGACAGATTTTACATCCAAAAACATCACCGTAATCTCATTACTAACTGCTCCATTCTTCCAACTGCCTTATCTGACCACTCTCTTGTTTTCCTTCGAATTTCTTTTCTCTCCAAACATTCTGTCAAGTCCTACTGGCACTTTAATAGTAATCTATTGAAAGACCCCCACTTTATCAACTGTTTCGTGTATTTCTGGACTCAATGGAGATGCAAAAAGAAGAATTTCAGCTCACTGAGGCAATGGTGGGATTGTACTAAAACTGAGATACGCGTATTGTGCCAACAATACACAGAGCAGACCACCAGAGATGTGAATGCGGCCATTTTGGAGCTGGAGAAGGAAATTGAAGACCTTCATTCAGGTTTATGTTCTAACTTTGACGGCCACACCTTTGAGTCCCTGAAAACTAAGAAACAATTATTGTTAGACCTCATGGACAAGAAAGTCAACGGCGCACTCGTCCGCTCGAGAATGCAGTCGCTCACCCAGATGGACGCTCCCACACAATTCTTTTTTAGTTTGGAAAAAACCATTGGCCAAAGTAGGATTATTAACTGTTTAAAGAATGACAAAGGTCAGGAACTGCTGGAGCCTGAAGCCCTTCGAGCCTGGGCACATCAGTTTTATCAGCGACTGTTTTCTGCGGACATTTCAGAGGTTCCTTTAGAGACGTCAGTTTTTCTCCAAGACTTGCCTCAGATTCCAGATAGAGAGAAGGACTTCTTGGAAACTACGATTTCTCTGGAGGACTTGACTACAGCCTTGAATGAACTGAACATTGGTAAATCCCCAGGTATCGACGGGTTGCCTGTTGAATTTTTTAAAGCCTTTTGGTCTCACCTTGGCGCTGATCTGGCAGAGGTTTTCAGTGAAAGTTTGCGAGTGGGTGAAATGCCCCTCTCCTGTCGCAGAGCGGTGATCACACTACTCCCAAAAAAAGGAGATCTCACGGAGTTAAAGAACTGGCGTCCAGTCAGCCTGCTATGTGCGGATTATAAAATCTTCTCCAAAGCCCTGGCTAATCGGTTAAGAGGAGTCATGGCGAGTATCTTGAACCCGGAGCAGACATACTGTGTCCCCAACAGGTGTATTCTGGACAACATCTTCTTGGTTCGAGACGTGATTGATGCGGCCAGACTCTTTGGTTTTGACGCTGGACTTTTATCACTGGATCAAGAGAAAGCATTTGACAGGGTGGACCACAAGTATCTCTTAGCAGTTCTGAAGGCCTTTGGCTTTGGACCTTCGTTCATTAGACACATTGGACTTTTATATCATAACGTCTTTAGTGTCGTGAAATTGAATGGAGCATTAACAGCCCCTCTCCAAGTAACCAGAGGGATACGTCAGGGCTGCTCTCTGTCCGGTATGCTCTTCTCGCTGTCCATCGAGCCACTACTGCAGCAGCTTCGCATCCACCTTCAAGGTCTGAACATCCCTCAGTGCCCGAACTTAAACCTTAAGGTGGTCGCGTATGCAGATGATTTGTCAGTGTTTATCTGTCATCCTGGAGACATCACGGCACTGAAATATTGCCTGGATAAATTTGAGCAACTGTCGTCTGCAAAGATTAATTGGGACAAAAGCAATGCTTTTTTGATTGGCAACTGGAGGAATGGGGACCCGCCAGACCTGCCTGGTGGTCTTCAGTGGAATAGAAGAGTCTTCAGATACCTGGGGGTGTTTTTGGGAAAGGGAGGTTTTGCTGAAGAAAACTGGGCAGACTGGGTAGAAAGAGTTCAAGCCAGGCTGAACAAATGGAAATACCTTCATAAGGAGATCTCCTGTCGTGGCAGGGTCCTCATTATTAATAATTTAATAGCCTCCATGTTCTGGCATAAGTTGCAGTGTGTTGACCCCCCATTATCTATCATCAAGACCATCCAGAGCATGATTTTAGAGTTCTTTTGGGATGGAATACATTGGGTGAGGCGTAGTGTCCTGTATCTGCCTGTAGAAGAAGGCGGTCAGGGACTCATTGACTTGTTAAGCAAGATGGAGGCATTTAGACTCCAAATGTTACATCGACTCTTATACGGACCTGAGAACCTGCCGTGGAGACAGCTGGCCTTTACTTTATTTCGCAGAGTAAGAGGCTTCAATTTTGCTGAACATTTTTTCTTTTTAAACAATGCAGTGTTTGTTCGGTCTGAGTTGCCAAAATTTTATCATTCCGCACTTCAAATCTGGCACAGAAAACTCAGGAGGACCAGGCTAAATCTGGAGAGTACTAATTGGTTCATAGAAGAACCTTTAGTGTGGAATCCTCTGATAGAATGCCCATTATTGCTTTCAGAATTTTTTGTATCTATTCTTTTGAACAATAGACTTTTAAAAATAATTGACCTGATTAACACAGATATGAGGTGCTGGCACACCCCAGCCCACCTAGCGACAGTCCTGGGCATCAGATCAATACGCCTGGTTGAACTTTTTCTCAGCCAGGTAAAAACAGCACTGAGGAGGTCAGGAGCGAGTTCTGTGTGTGCCGAATATTTCAAAGGTGAGGACACACTAGAGGCAGAGATGGCATCGCCTGCCATTATCGTAAGGCCAAATGTCTCTGACCACACTGACAGGCCTGGGCACCTTCTCCGTTTTGGTACTGTAGTTGAAAAAGACTTTGAACTGTTTACCAAAAAAGAACTGTATAAACTGTGTGTCAAAGTGACATTTTATAATCAATTGAAGGAGTTACCTGACACACTGTGGAGGAAGGAACTGCAGGTCTCTGAGAATATCTCACCTTCATGGAGAGCTTATTATAAACTCCCATTACAGAAAAGACTTGGAGATCTGCAGTGGAGGATAACACACTCGGCCTTAGCCACAAACTCGTTTCTGTTTACGATTAAAGTTTCAGAGACTGACCAGTGTCCGTTCTGTACTGTGAGAGAAACCATTTTTCATCTGTTTATTCACTGTGCACGGCTGAAGCCGTTGTTCAGGTTCTTGGACTCTTTTCTTGGTGGATTTGGTTTTAAGTTCTCTACTATTTGCTTTGTCTTTGGTATTAATTATTACCAAAAAAATAAGAATAAATGTGTTATTGGAAATTTTCTGTTAGGACAAGCCAAGTTAGCAATTTTAAAAACAAGGAGAAACAAAGAGAAGAACCTCATGGGGACTGACGCTCTGCTGTTCTTTAAAATTTTAATTAAAAGTAGACTGAAACTTGATTTCATGTATCATAAATTAACTAACAATTTAGAAATGTTTAGTGACATGTGGGGGACACGACAGGTACTGTGTGCTGTGGAGGGGGGTGAACTGGTGTTCAACTGGGAATAACAAGATAGTAATGGTGGGCATCAACATCATGTAGTTATTAATGTGCGGAGTAGGAGGAGTGTAAAGGGGGAGTACAGGTGGTCTTTGTGTTATACTGAATTATTAACTTAAATTTATTATTAATGTGCGGAGTAGGAGGAGTGTAAAGGGGAGTAAAGGTGGTCTTTGTGTTATACTGAATTATTAACTGTTAAAGTTATTATTAATGTGCGGAGTAGGAGGAGTGTAAAGGGGAGTAAAGGTGGTCTTTGTGTTATACTGAATTATTAACTGTTAAATTTATTATTAATGTGCGGAGTAGGAGGAGTGTAAAGGGGAGTACAGGTGGTCTTTGTGTTATACTGAATTATTAACTGTTAAAGTTATTATTAATGTGCGGAGTAGGAGGAGTGTAAAGGGGGAGTAGTTGGGGTCGGATGTATGGCTTCTTGTTTATTATGACGCTTGTTTTTTTATGTTAATTGAATGTGTATATTGTTTTGTTAATGTTTTTGTTACTGTTTAAAATAAAGGTCATTTTAAAAATTAAATTATCTATCTATCTATCTATCTATCTATCTATCCTTTCCTACCTACTATACTATAATTAAGATCTATCTATCTATCAGTTTTATAGCTCCTTTCAAGCCTCTCTGCCTGTCTGCTTTCGTTTTTCTTGTAACTAGAAGACATGCAGTGTACAGAAAGTGAACTTTGGGCTTGGCGTTTGTGAAGGAATTCGAAGACAAGGATCCCTGTCAGCAGATTGCAAGTGTTGAATTTTAAGGACAAGTATATTTGTCAGCAGTTTCAGCAGAGCACAATTCTGAAGGACAAGCATACCTGTCATATTTCTTCCAAGAAGGACTACAATAAGTAATTCTCAGTACTTGTCTTCATTTTTCCAAGTAGAATTTCAAATAACTGCCTTCTGGAAGTGTATCTACTGCAAAAATTATAATGGTGCATTTGAGAGCAAAAGTGTATTATTTCTCCTGTGAGAAAAGAAAAATTGCCAAGACAAACAATTACTGCACTCTTTTTTTTTTTTTTTTTTTTTACATGTACTATCCTTAAAATGATGACAGATTAATAATCTAATAACGCACTTTGCCGGCCTGTTTTTCAGTGATGCCGTACCTGTGCTGTAGTCTGAAGGGCACAAAACAAAGAGCCCTTTTAGGACTGGAGCACAGATTTCGAGTTTGGTGTGGCGCTCTTCCTTTAGTAAAGACACAGACCTTTACAAGCTGCCGATTATCAGTGTGGACATCACCGCGTTTTGAATTTGTTTTAATTATGCTTATCTTATCCAGCATTTTCAGTGTTGTGAGTTGCTATTGTTTATTTGGAGAGGGGGTCCCGGTGGGTCATGAAGTGGGTTTTGTGAATGGGTCACAGCAGGCTGCCGCTCCATCAAACCCGATTGCGGCCCCCCCCCCACCAGCACCCCTTTAACAATCGGGTCCGGCCCCCCCATATATGGAAAAAAGTGGGTTGTGACACCAAAAAGGCTTCAGAAGCCCTGATCTAACACATACAGCATCTCTAGCTCTGTGCCTGCCATTACAATCCTCAAGTTCATCTGTGTGCTTTCATCCAGTGGCTTCATAAACTCTTGAGACCCCTTCACTTTCTGCACACTTCCTTGTGTTGTAGATTTCATTTTTAAATGGACAGATTAGCCATCTTTGCCCATCAATCCACATTCAATAGCCCATAATGACAAGGTGATGATGACACATCTTCAGAAAGGTTTGCAAGTGTATTAAAAATCTAAAACTGATGACATTTCTCATTTCTATGCGTATCCTGACCCTTAATTCAGTACTTTGCTAGCTTTGAGTCTCCTTGGGTAAGTCTCTACAACCTTTGCACACCTGCATTTGGTCAGCTGATCCCATTCTTCCTCGAAGACCCTCTCGAGCTCCGTTAGAGTGGATGGGAAGCGTCTGTGATCTGCCATCTTCAGGTCTCTCCACAGATGTTCTGTGAGGTTTAGGTCTGCACTTTGGTTTGACACTCACAGACTTGTCTTGAAGCCACTTCAGCGTTCTCTTGGCTGTGTGCTTCAGGTCATTCTTGTGCTAAAAGGTGAACCATCAGCCCAGTCTGATGTGATGTGCACTCTGGAGAAGGTTTTCTTCAAGGACCACCTCTCTGTTGTAAGAATGACAAAGAACACCAGGGGCACCGTGATGCTCCCTGTATAATTTGAAGTCCAAAAAAAGTACAAAACAAAGCGTTGCGTCTTTGCAGACATGAGTCTATAGCTGACTGACTCCAAGATGAGGGTGGAGCCGCTTCTTAGTCTGGAGGAGAGGAAGAGGAGGAAGGTTTAGGAGGTTGGGAACTGGAAGTGACATCATTCAGGACGTGGCTGTCAATCACTTCTTCTGCCAAGGAAGGAAGAGAAAAGGCATTTAGGCAACAGCTCCAACCCCTGGTTTGGAGTGTAATTACCTTTAGACGAGCCCTGAAATCATCTCCCAAGTACATCCTTGGCAGTCGTATCCTCTTAATTCTTCTGAAATAACATGAAGTTGAGTTTTGAAGTCCCATACAGTCCTCTTGTCTATCACACTACCTTGTCGCTTATTCCAAGTGCCAGTGGTTCTTTGGGTAAACAAAAACATTTTTTTTTAATATTTGTACGAAATTTACCATTCACAAGTTTCCAACTGTGTCCTCATGTTCTTGATGAACTCATTTTAAAATAACAGTCTCGATCCACTGGACTAATTCTCATCATAATTTTAAACACGTCAGTCAGGTCTCCTCTTAGTCTTCTTTTCCTTAAACTGTAAAGGCTCAGCTCTTTGAATCTTTCCTCATAACTCATCCCCTGTAGCCCTGGACTCAGCCTCGTCGCTCTTCTCTGGACCTTCTCTAGTGCTGTTATGTCCTTTTTGTAGCCTGGAGACCAAAACTGCACACAATACTCCAGATGAGGCCTCACCAGTGTGTTATAACTCCCAGGTCTTGTTTTTTTGCCTATGGGAACACTTTCAGATAACAATTTCAAATGAAAGATTACATCATGTGGTATCCAGATGTGTGAAACTTCAAGGGGGAACTCATTCACGACCCTCCCTTGTTCTCTGATTTACAGTAATATTAGTCAAATGGAAAGTTCTGGAAACCAAGGGGAGACACAATACCAGCTCTCTGATATACACAGAACTTCATTTGTCTCCAAGAGGAAATTTGTTTATTAATGGAAGCTCATTATATAGATAGATAGATAGATAGATAGATAGATATGAAAGGCACTATATAATAGATAGATAGATAGATAGATAGATAGATAGATAGATAGATAGATATGAAAGGCACTATATAATAGATAGATAGATAGATAGATAGATATGAAAGGCACTATATAATAGATAGATAGATAGATAGATAGATAGATAGATAGATAGATAGATAGATAGATATGAAAGGCACTATATAATAGATAGATAGATAGATAGATAGATAGATAGATAGATAGATAGATAGATTGTGTGAGAGGCACAATATAATAAATATAGATATAAAAGTCACTGTTATTATCCATTCATCCATCCAATTTCCAACCCGCTGAATCCGAACACAGGGTCACAGGGGCCTGCTGGAGCCAATCCCAGCCAACACAGGGCACAAGGCAGGGAAACAATCCCGGGCAGGGTGCCAACCCACCGCAGACTGTTATTATTCTATATTAAAGAATAGTGCAATTTTATAGATGTAACTCAAAAGATTCCTAACAAGAATTAAATCCTTGATCGGGATAGGGCATTGGTGCTGTTTTCGTTAATTTTCTTTATTTTGATTGTTTTGTCTCGTGATGATTAAAAGGGACGTCCCAACATTTCGACTGTTTCCAGTCTGTCCTTCCACCATCCAACCACACCTACATAACAATTGTGAATTAATGTTTACTGAATTCGGGTCCTAATTTGGGATACTGAGATGGTTCACGGTGTGGTGGGGGTGGTGACGTGCTGTAACAGTGCATGCTCCCAACCCCTCCCCTCTCTCTTATTCTTCTGATTGGTTCCCTTGCTTGCATTCACTCTGATTGGCTAAAAGACATGAGAGGTTTTAGCAGAGAGCGTTAACTAGCGTACATACCCGAAAATAAAAATCTCAATTTTGAACACCTTCTTGATCCTTTCAATACTTTCCAACACTCCTTGAGTTTCTGTGTACGTGACATCTGTCAAGTCTTATTGGGTACACGATAGTCAGCCATCTTGCATGTTCTCCCTGTGTCTGCGTGGGTTTCCTCCCACAGTCCAAAGACATGCAGGTTAGGTGCATTGGCGATCCTAAATTGTCCCTAGTGTGTGCTTGGTGTGTGTGTGTGCCCTGCGGTGGGCTGGTGCCCTTCCCGGGGTTTGTTTCCTGCCTTGCACCCTGTGTTGGCTGGGATTAGCTCTAGCAGACCCCTGTGACCCTGTAGTTAGGATATAGCGGGTTGGATAATGGATGGATGGATGGACTCTGCTCTGTTGGGCCCTTGAGTGAGTCCCTTAACCTGCAGTTGCTCCGTCTTGGGGATGACGTTAATCTGCATCCAGCCCTGCATGTATGCCCTCCAACCTGCTGGGAAAAACCTGGGGGTTGGTGGCAGAATTGGCACTCCAGCCACCTTTAAAACTCCTCCAACTGCTCCATTCCATCTGAACTGGTGTGGTGCTGAGGGGTCACCTGCTGCATGGCTGCACTCGGGTCCTAATCTGGGATCCTGAGTTGGTTTGTCATGTGGTGGGTGCGGCAATGCACTGTATCAGCGCCTGCTCCTAACCTCTAATTAAGGCAGCGGTTCTCAAACTGTGGGGCGCACCCCCCTAACAAAAAAGGGGGCACGAATGTTGCCATATGTGGTGTAATTTCGCTATTTGTAGGACATTTTTAAACTTGTAGCGGTGTATCAGCAGCAAAAAATATAGGAATAAGTTTTATTAGGGTTTCAAAAAAACGATAGGGGGGCGCGATTAAAACTGTTATGAAAACTCAGGTCGCAGATACTTAAAAGGTTGAGAAATGCTGAATTAAGGAAAAAGAGACAATTAAGGGGTCAAGTCCATTAAAACTAATGGAAAAGGAGTTAATTAGCAGCAATAACTGGTCACCGATTAAGAAGATGGTTAGAATGAAAGCCTGCAGACACTGCGGCCCTCCAGGACATCGGAGTTTGACCTCCGTGCCTTGCAATATCTACATACTTCCGTCATATCACCTTTGTCCATATATTCCATCTCTTTTTGCTGTTCCGTGAATTCACCGAGTAATAATTTCCATTTGTTTGTGCTAATGTGATCTTTATTATCTTTTTTTTTTTAATACTTTCAAATTCTCCTACTTTCATAATCTCTAACCTGCTCTTCATGTGTATCGCGCTAACATTTTGGAACGTCATTATGAAGTCCTTTATTTTCTGACCCCGATTGGACCTATGAGCTTTTCAATTCCACTTGGTTGGAGCTGATTATTACTTTCCTTACTTTCAGAGTTTGCACTTCGATTATTATTGTTCTTTTTTGCTTCTTTTCTCTGCAACGCTTTCGTGTTTCTTTTCGACGTGCTGCTCTTTCTTCTTCGCTTAGTCGTTCACGTGCCATCTACAACGCATAACATTTTTAAGAGATGGCAGCACCTGAAGTGTGTCTGCCAAAAGCATTCCAACCACTGCGAGTTTAGATGTCCGTGATCTTATTTTAAATTGTTTGTAAGTAGAGTGTGGCGTGCAAAAGTCACCGTCTCAAGGGTCTTACTTCCAAAGGTCTCGCGTGTCGTCAAAGTGTCTTTCCGAGAAGATCAGGTCTCGGCCCAAGATTTGAGAGACAACATTTATCTTTAATTTTATTGTTTTTTTGCTAGACCAAGTGACACATCTAGAGACCTTTTGTTTGTCCTGAACAACCCAACCCAGAAAACCCCGTGAATGCACTCTAGAGTTGGAGGTCCGAATAGCCCACGTGAACACAGGAATAATCCAGTTCATGAATGAAGTGCCATGTGAGTTAAAGAAAAGAAATTCAAAATTTTCATCTCAATCTGCTCACCTTTACACTCCAAGCAATAAGGTGCCAGCGGGCTTTAATTCTAATAACCGCAATGATGATGGGAAGTGAAAAACATCAAACAAGCTAAGTGAAAAATAATTGAATATCAGCACTCTCATACTAAAGGAAAAAAAAATACACAAATGAGTTAAAGCAGATACTTTTCTTCAATTTTCCGAGAGTAACGGCCCATTCCCACTGTATTGTAATTTCCTTTTTCCTTTGATCTCTGGCAGTCCTGCTTTCTTGGCTTGTGTATTCACAAGTGAGACGGGATTCTCTAAGCTGGAAAATGAACAGCCTGTTATTATATACTGCCCTATCCATCTATAATGACATTTAGGGATTACGCTTCGTCTTAACAAGGCCCAAGGGTGCCGTTACTGCAGAAGTGGGCACTGAATAGCTTGGGATGAGCCCCTTAATCATGCACTTAATGCAGTCAGTTCTACTTAATTACAAGATACTTAACCGAAGATATCTGGCTAATTGATAGGATATTTCCAAGATGATTTGGTAAATCATTTAGCTTCATGGCTACGAAACACTACAGGCTCATTAAATACTTTATTTTGCCATTGTGGTGCCGTCACATTTCTTCTGCCCATGAAACTGTTCAGTCTCAGGCTGACGGGCAGATTCAAGTGAAATATACTGCTGTGTGGAATTTTATAGAGCCCTAAACTGACATTGGCATGGGGTACCCTCCATAAATGTAATCCCCCTGGTTATTGGCCTGGTGAGGGACGCGCACCCCGAGGAGGCACTCTGTGGTGTTAGGTGGGCCCACCCACAAGCAGCTGGTTTCATTGGATAGGCAGGTAGAATTAATAAATACAGCAGGGACCGGGACCGGGACCCCCCCTGGAAGTCTTCACATTTTACTGTTCTACAACATGGAATCTCACTGGATTGAATTTGACTTTTTGGACACTGATCAATAGAAAAAGACTCTTTAATGTCAAAGTGGAAACAGATCTCTGCTAAATAAATGACAAATATAAAACACCAAATAACCAATCACATATCTAAATACTCTAAATCTTCACTAGTGCAGCTAATTGGATTAAGACAGAAAGACAGAATAGATAGATAGATAGATAGATAGATAGATAGATAGATAGATAGATAGATAGATAGATAGATAGATAGATAGATAGATAGATAGATATGAAAGACACTATATAATAGATAGATAGATAGATAGATAGATAGATAGATAGATAGATAGATAGATAGATAGATAGATAGATATGAAAGGCACTATATAATAGATAGATAGATAGATAGATAGATAGATAGATAGATAGATAGATAGATAGATAGATAGATAGATAGATAGATATGAAAGGCACTATATAATAGATAGATAGATAGATAGATAGATAGATAGATAGATAGATAGATAGATAGATAGATAGATAGATAGATAGATAGATAGATAGACAGACAGATAGATAGATAGATAGATAGATAGATAGATAGATAGATAGATAGATAGATATGAAAGGCACTATATAACAGATAGATAGATATGAAAGGCACTATATAATAGATAGATAGATAGATAGATAGATAGATAGATAGATAGATAGATAGATAGATAGATAGATAGATAGATAGATAGATAGATAGATAGATAGATATGAAAGACACTATATAATACATAGATAGATAGATAGTGTGACAAATAGAGGCACTGTCGACCCCTTGAACCCTCAGACTAGCCGTCAGACACCAGATAAAAGTCCAAATAATGGTTTATTATAATAATACAGTGCACAAAGCACCCTCCTCTCCACAATACTTATACAAATAACCAATAATCAATAATCAAATAATCCTCCACTCTCCCAGACGCTTAGCCGCCCTGCCTTCCAACTCAGTTCATCTGTCTGGGATCTCCCACAGTCCTTTATAGTCCTCGACCTGGAAGTGCTTCTGAGCCCTCAGTCCATGTGATTATTCAGCACTTTCGGGTCAGGTGAAAACTTCTCTTTTTCTTCAGCCCGGAAGTATATCATTTCTTCTGTTCCCGTGACTTGGAAATACTTCCAGGCTATATGGAAAATATAAATCCCTGGGCCTCCCTGCAGTGACTCCTGGGGGCCCCCATGGTATCCAGCAGGGCTGTGCATTTAAACTCCACTGTCCATGATTCCCTGCTGGCATTCGGGGCACTTCCATGCTGCAAGGAGGGCTCCATCTGGCAGCCTGGGGGTATTGGCCAGGATGAATGGCCGGCCATATCTCACAATAGATAGATAGATAGATAGATACAGTCTTATGAAAAAGTTTGGGACCCCCTCTCAGCCTGCATAATAATTGACTCTCCTTTCAACAAAAAGGATAACAGTGGTCTGTCTTTCATTTCCTAGGACCATCTGAGTACTGCGGTGTTTTCCGAACAAAGATTTTTAGTGACGCAGTATTTAGTTGTATGAAATTAAATCAAATGTGAAGAACTGGCTGTGCACAAATGTGGGTCCCCTTGTTATTGTGCTGATTTGAATGCCTGTCACTGCTCAATGCTGACTACTTGGTGTGATGAGCTCATTAAGCCTTCATAGACAGGTGTGTCCAATCCTGAGATATAAAGGTATTTAAGGTGGTCAATTACAAGTTGTGCTTCCTTCCCTTTGACTCTCCTCTGAAGAGTGACAGCATGGGATCCTCAAAGCAACTCTCAAAAGATCTGAAAACAAAGATTGTTGAGTCTCCTGGTTTAGGGGAAGGCTACAAGAAGCCATCTCAGAAGTTTAAACTGTCAGTTTCAACTGGAAGGAATGGAATCAGGAAATGGAAGGCCACAGGCACAGTTGCTGTTAAATCCAACAGGTCTGGCAGGCCAAGAAAAATACAGGAGCGGCATATGAGCAGGATTGTGAGAATGGTGACAGACAACCCATAGATCACCTCCAAAGACCTGCAAGAACATCTGGCTGCAGATGGTGTATCTGTACATCGTTCTACAATTCAGTGCAATTTGCACAAAGAACATCTGTATGGCAGGGTGATGAGAAAGAAGCCCTTTCTGCACTCATGCCACAAACAGAGTCGCTTGTTGTATGCCAATGCTCATTTAGACAAGCCAGATTCATTTTGGAACAAAGTGCTTTGGACTGATGAGACAAAAATTGAGTTATTTGGTCAGAACAAAAAGCACTTTGCATGGCAGAAGAAGAACACGGCATTCCAAGAAAAACACCTGCTACCTGCTGTCAAATTTGGTGGAGGTTCCATCATGCTCTGGGGCTGTGTAGCTAGTTCAGGGACTGGGACCCTCGTTAAAGTCGAGGGTCAGATGAATTCAACCCAACATCAATAAATTCTTTAGGATAATGTTCAAGCATCAGTCACAAAGTTGAAGTTACGCAGGGGTTGGATATTACAAGTCAATGAGCCAAAACACAGTTGGAAATCTACAAAGGCATTCATGCTGAGGGAGAAGTACAATGTTCTGGAATGGCCGTCACAGTCCCCTGACTTGAATATCATCGAACATCTATGGGATGATTTGAAGCAGGCTGTCCATCAAATTGAACTGAACTGGAGAGATTTTGTATGAAGAATGGTGAACAATATCTCCATCTAGAATCAGACACTCATCAGAGGCTATAGGAGGACAGCGTCTAGAGGTGTTAGATTTACAAAAGGAGGCTCAGCTAAGTATTGATGTCATATCTCTGTTGTGTGCCCACATTTATGCACCTCTCTAATTTTGTTATGATGCATATTGCATATTTTCTGTTAATCCAATAAACTTAATGTCACTGCTGAAATCCTACCGTGTCCATAAGGCATGTCAGATATTAAAAGGAAGTTGCTACTTTGAAAGCTCAGCTAATGAGAAACAAAAATCCAAAGAATTATGAGGGGGTCCCAAACTTTTTCATATGACTGTAGATAGATAGCTTCTTATGAAAGGCACTATATAATAGATAGATAGATAGATAGATAGATAGATAGATAGATAGATAGATAGATAGATAGATAGATAGATAGATAGATAGATAGATAGATAGATAGATAGATAGATAGATAGATGTGAAAGGCACTATATAGTAGATAGATGGAGAGACTATTCTGGGCCAAATGCAGTTGACTTTAGGTTCAGTTATGGCAATGGCAAATGTATTGTGGCCCAGATGTGGCCTAGTTGACAATTTTCATGGCATATGGATTGTGGGCACAACACGGCCGAGATGCAATCTGTCATATGTCAAGTGTGGCTGGGCCAATTATGACCCAACTAACTTAGAAGAAATCATGCCATTGGTATACTAGGCCCAAATGATGCCCATTTGCAACCAAGGACATGTAATATTTTGGGCAATTGCATTATGGGTCCAAAGTGGCCCATCTGTATTCAGCTGTATGAAAGTGTTGAATTCTGGACCAAACTCTGTCCACAAGTCCAGTATGCCTGGCATTGCATTTTTAGGCCTATTAAGGCCTAACAATAAGCAGAAGCATTCAGGGGTATTCATGGGATTTGCATTCTAGGCCTAGTGTGGCCCAAATGCAATAAACCATAAAGTAAATTGTGCGTGTGTCTGTGTGTATCATTTACATTTTGAGCCAGCAATGGCCCACTTATAACTAGGCTGATGGATCTGTGAAAAGCCTATGTGTCAGGGATACTTTAAATTTAATGTCAATTAAATAATAATTAAATTAATAAAACATTTTATTTATATAGCACCTTTCCCATATCTCTGGGTCCACGGTTCTGATGGCCAATCCTACAATTAGCTGTGAACCCCCCAGTCTCACCAAGATGGCACAGATGGTGAACCAGCTAAGGGTAGGGAAGGCTACAGGGATCTGTGGTATTCATGGTGAACTTCTCCAGGCTGATGGTCAGGCTGTCCTCCTGGTATTGCAAGCAATCTCTGCTTCCATTTGGGAGCCACCTGCCTGCTAGAGTTGTGCTTGGGACCTTCCAGGTACACAATGACCACCTGTGATATTTTGCCATGGTGTACAGTTTGAATGTTAGGATAAATAAACAGTTACATCAAGTCTTTGCTCTTCTTATTGAACATTGAGTTTAGTGTTTCATCAGAAAGTTCTGTTTTGGCTGTGCTCCGGTCCAAGTCCTGCTTCAAATGAGGTGTTATGAAGTTGTGGTGTCAGATAAGATCTTGTTATGGTTGATGTATAGGTGTGCTGTGGCCCTCATGGGCTTCACAGATTTGTCTTCAGAAGGCTGACATGTGGCTGTGCTGCGGCCCAATTCTGTCCCATAACACACCTGAGATGAGATGTAATAAAGGATGACCTGTGGCTGTGACTTCTATGGATGAGTTCATCATCATCATTCTGGGACCTTCTGTGTACACGATGAGCACCTGTGATATTTTGACATAGTGTTAAGATTTGGCCCATAGCACACCTGAGATATGATTTAATAAAGGCTGATTTGTGGCTTTATTCGTTGCTGTCATGGCCATCGTCACCTTTCCATAGTGGTATGTTTCCCAAATCAAAGTGATGAGGATGGGTCAGCACTGGGTCATCTCTTGTTTGCTGTCTGTTGTTAAAAATTGAAATTGTTTAAAAGTAAGAAAATAATAATAATAATAGTAATAATAATAATAACTATACCACTGATTAGTACATTTAAATAAAAAATGCCAAACTTAGATTTGCAATTTCTACATTGATCCCCAAAACACAGAAACTGGGAAGTAACACCTCCCTTAATTAGACTAGGAGTCCAATGGAGGACAGAAGTGGGTTGGAACAAAAGACTGCAGGCATAGACAGGGGGTCGAGTTTGAGAACCACAGCCATAAACTACACACGCACACCCAGCACATGATGTGTCGCAACGTGCTAAACAATCCCGACTTGTATTCATTTACATAGCGGCAGCTGTGGATCATTACTCCCTAACACTGGAAATATGGCAGCATCTGAATCACAACTGCATTTATAGGCTTAGAAAGATGAAGCCTTTGTATAACAGAAATAGGAAAAGAACTTGAAAATGAATCAGACTCATTTCATTATTTCAGAGGAAATTGCTTCTTTCATTGTATAGACCTAGAAAAGCAGTCACCTCTTGAGAACATTTTGCTTTTTTTCTATTTTTTTTATCTTCTCTGCCCATAATGTACACCGTGAACAGCAGATTATTTATTTCATGCTCCTTTTAAGCAGGGTGTACAGATTTTTAAAGACATTTCTGTTTTTCTTCAACCACTTCAGATATTTCCTTGGTCATTTGGAACTAAAAGAAATGAATGACTTACATTATTCGTGAGAAATGGTCTGATGAAATAAGAAAGAAAAATCAATACTGAGCTGAGGGCAGTTCTGAAATTCACTGTCAGGCAGCTGAGAGTAAACCGGAAGGACAGCACTGGGGCTGTTTAGTAACAATGGGGCACATGGTGGATAAGGGACTGAGCATCCTGACGCCAAAATATATCTGGACTAGTGGAGCACATGGACCTCAAATAAATACAAAAGGAAACTACACGTCATCCATGTGCGACTGGGGATCAATCATCTCTAGTCCTCAACTTCTATCTATCTATCTATCTATCTATCTATCTATCTATCTATCTATCTATCTATCTATCTATCTATCTATCTATCTATCTTATCTATCTATCTATCTTCTATCTATCTATCTATCTATCTATCTATCTATCCATCCATCCATTTTACAACCCGCTGAATCCGAACACAGGGTCACGGGGGTCTGCTGGAGCCAATCCCAGCCAACACAGGGCACAAGGCAGGAAAACAATCCCGGGCAGGGTGTGCCAACCCACCGCAGGACACACACAAACACACCCCACACACCAAGCACACACTAGGGCCAATTTAGAATCACCAATCCACCTAACCTGCATGTCTTTGGACTGTGGGAGGAAACCCACGCAGACACGGGGAGAACATGGCAAACTCCACGCAGGGTGGACCTGGGAAGCGAACCCGGGTCTCCTAACCTGCGAGGCAGCAGCGCTACCCACTGCGCCACCCGTGCCGCCCTATCTATCTATCTATCTATCTATCTATCTATCTATCTATCTATCTATCTATCTATCTATCTATCTATCTATCTATCTATCTATCTATCTATCTATCTATCTATCTATCTATCACCTCATTGAAGACATGCAGACCTTCTGTGATTTATAGGGGCTTAGGGGTATTTTGTGTTCTGTTGAGAGGGACAAGTTGGTGACTGGGTGGTGACTCCTTTAAATGTCCTTCACAATATTTAAATACTGGATGGTTGTAAGCACAGAACAAGAGACGTCCTGAGGAACACAGTACTGTGTGTATAATGTAGTGTGATGTACAGAGTAGGAGACGAGTACAGGGGGAGTAAACTGATTATGAAATGTGTACTTATTAGGGACAATTATTTATATTTATGTGTGAATTAGGAGGCATGTACAGGGAGTAGTGGTATAATGAACAAATGATGAATTACTTATGAATTATGGAAATTCTGTAATATTATGTGTGTAGTAGAAGGCGTGTACGGGGCAATAGTAGTGGAGTAATGTATCTATCTATCTATCTATCTATCTATCTATCTATCTATCTATCTATCTATCTATCTATCTATCTATCTATCTATCTATCTATCTATCTTTTTTTAGGTGTGCTATAGTGTACTGTTTTCCTTTTTATTTAAAAATAATTAAATGAGGATTGCAGGTTGACACTTTGCTCTGGTCACATGTATGAGGACTTACAGTTGATTATGAATTCTGAACACACATGTTTTGTGTCTTGGGGTATTAATAATAGATAAGTGTATAGGGACTTTGTTTTAATTACAATAAAATGTTCTGCCCAAGAGTAAATTGCCCACCAGGTTGCCACTGCCTACATTTTTTTACATTTCCTGAACAAATCAGGTTATAAGCTTTCAATTAAGACCATGATCAAAGTTTTAACCCTAATAGTTTTTGAGTATTTTGTGACAGACAGACAGATATTAGCATTTTGTGTAATTCTACTGTATTGTATTTATAGAAAGTAACACAGGGTCTTAAGATGAGTCCATTATATTAACTTGCTTATTTAAATAAGAGAGATGTTGGCATTGTTATAATTCTGTCTGTTGGTTAATTTCATACACTTAATTAAGCCTCTTTTCCCTATTGATTATTCAATTCATTTTTACTTTTTCTATAGTGCCCTTCACTGAGTACAGACACTGATAGATAGATAGATAGATAGATAGATAGATAGATAGATAGATAGATAGATAGATAGATAGATAGATAGATAGATAGATAGATAGATAGATAGATATGAAAGGCACTATATCATTGATAGACAGATTGATAGATATCAAAAGCATTATAGATAGATAGATAGATAGATAGATAGATAGATAGATAGATAGATAGATAGATAGATAGATAGATAGATATCAAAAGCACTATAGATAGATAGATAGATAGATAGATAGATAGATAGATAGATAGATAGATAGATAGATAGATAGATAGATAGATAGATAGATAGATAGGAAAGGCGCTATAAAATAGTGCAAGCATGTGAGAGGATCACCTTCTAAGCTCATCTGAGGTATGCACTGCCACTCTGCAATGAGAGGGGACACTTTTGCTAACCCTGTTGTCTCCTTTTTCCCCTCAAAGTCTTCAAACACCACTCATTGAGGGCAACAGAACCAGATGAGCTCCACCTCTTCTGGTCCAAAGTTAAGGTCCCCAGAGGGTAGCATTATAATTTGGTCCTGTGCGCCAAAAGATTGGTGCCCCCCGCAGTTTGTGATGACATTTTGTTTGGTCCAAAATTGCATCAAGTCAGATTGTGAAGGTCCCTAAAGTCCTACTGTCTACCACACTACTTGGTTGCTTATTCCAAGTGTCTGAGGTTCTCTGTTTGGAGAAATCTTCCTAATGTTTGTGTGAAATTTACCTTTCACAAGTTTCCAACTCACTTTAAAGTCCCCATCTTGATCCACTGGCCCTTCATAATTTTAAACTTTTTAAAGTCAGGTCTCCTTTAAATCTCCTTTTGCCTAAGTCGAGTAGGTTCTCCTTGTTCTTCTCAGATACCAGTCCCTTTTTTCTTTGATGATATTTTTATTCAGAAGATCCCCCCCACTATATTTTGCTTATCTTACATGGTACTGTTGGAATGAACAAGGTACTTTCAGAAGCTGGCTTGTCTAATCTCCCTCTTCACCGCGTTGCACCTTGTGGTTTATGAAGATGGTGTGAGGCCTTCAGCCCTCTGCTTTTCCTCCTTAAGCTCTCACTTCCTTCAGCAGCATTCGGTGCCCTGCTTTGTGCCCATGTCGTGTGTGATCGGCACTTGCCCAGTGTTTCTGTGAACAGGTTGAAAAGTGCAACTTACAGGTTGAAGCAGAAATGGTGCAACACCAGGTTGCCTGCTGATAAGACATTTTGTTTGTGCAACAATGCAGGAAGGAAATGAAACCAGATAAGATTTCAGCAGGCTTACTGCTACAGGAAAAAGACGCACAATTCCTTTCATTATAATTGATGAACCTTTGAAAATTCTAAACTTGTCGTGGTAAAACTTTAGTTTAGGTACTGCAAGAATGCATCAACAAGATGTAAGAAGAGCTTAACAAAATCTTCTACTCTTAATTACACTAAAAAGGATCAATAAATAGGCTCTTCACCTCTGTGGTGGGCCTCTGATGCGCTGGTAAAATAACTCGTGAACATGAACGATTCATTGGCCTTAAACTGAAGTATGAAAATGATCTCACTTTTGCCACATCTGACCCTTCCAAAATGGTTGTTTGTAAGACCAACACTGCTCAGAGATGAATGACCACTTGTCACGCACGCACGTCTGGGGACCACCTTTCCAACTCTGGTGAGGTGAGTAAGTTCCACCCTGGAATGAGAGAGGGCACTGATGCTCACATTTTCACCCCCTTCCTCTTCTGCAGCCAAGAGAAGTAGGACGACTGACTTGTGTCCCACCAGACAGAGAAAACCCCAGCCTTCCTGTGTGAGCCCTACAAAGCCGGCCGATTTCTGGAAGGTGACATCAGACATTCGATGAATGCGCCAGTGTACTGGCTGGTGTCCTCACAGACATCTTCAACACATCTCTGAGCCAGTTGTCAGTCCCAGCATGCTTCAAGTCGAGCACCATCATACCAGTGCCGAAGAAGTCATCAGTGACATGCTTGAATGACTACCGACCAGTTGCACTCACGCCAACCATCAAGAAGTGCTTCGAAAGGTTAGTCATGTCACACATAAAGACTAATCTCCCTGCCTCCCTTGACCCTCTTCAGTTTGCGTACCGCTCAAACAGGTCAACTGAGGATGCCATATGCTCTGCCCTTCACCTCTCTCTGACACATCTGAATAAAAAAGACACATATGTCAGGATGCTATTCGTAGACTTTAGCTCTGCCTTCAACACAATCATCCCTCCAAAGCTGGTTGTAAAACTTAGCAGGTTGGGCCTGAACACCACCCTCTACAATTGGATCCTGGATTTCTTGACAGAGAGGCCCCAGTCAGTTATGATGGGCTGCAACACTTCCGGCATCATCACACTGAGCACTGGAGCGCCGCAGGGCTGTGTGCTTAGTCCACTGCTGTTCACCCTGCTTACTCACGACTGCACAGCCACGCACAACACCAACCACATCATCAAGTTTGTGGATGATACGACGGTGCTGGGACCGATAAGCAGGGATGATGAAACAGCATACAGTGATGCATGGTGTGAAGACAACAATCTATCTCTCAATGTCGACAAGACAAACGAGATAATGGTGGACTTCAAAAAAATCACATCCTGACCACCTCCCACTCAGCCAGCATCAACGGTTTAGATGTGGAGACTGTTAGGAGTACCAAGTTCCTCGGTGTGCACATAACTGAGGAACTTACGTGGACGCATAACACCTCATCACTAATCAAGGAAGCCCAGCAGAGACTACACTTTCTGAGGCAACAGAAGCGAGCAAGTCTTCCCCCTTCCATCCTCACCATGTTCTACAGAGGCACCATTGAGAGTGTTCTGACCAGCTGCATCACTGTCTGGTATGGCAACTGCAAACATATCTGACCGCAAGCAACTGCAAAGGATAATGAAGACAGCAGAGAACATTATTGGGGTGCCTCTCCCTTCACTACAGGACATATTTTACAAACGCAGTATCTACAAGCATTGTGCAGGACCCCCTTACATACTGCAGCATCAGAGTCAGATCTGCCAGGCTGCAGGAGAGTTTTTACCCCCAAGCTGTCAGACTCCTTAACACCAGGCTGCCCCCTGGGACCTTCTACACGGCCACAATCACCTCGAATCCGCCCACCAACAATTCACTAAGCAGCCGACCATGGCGCGAGAGTGAAAGCATTTGCCAAGAATGTTATCATTAATCAAGAAAGAAAGTCGGAGGTTTGAAGAAGATCACATACTGTTGTAGTTCCGACCATACACAATGCCGACTGGCGATCCGTCGGCATTATTCCCATGACCTGCCGGGCAGCCAACTGGGTAACCAAAGTCTTTGGGTTCCAGGGGGGAGTATGGTTGCAAAGCTGAAACATAAAGGAATTGACGGAAGGGCACCACCAGGTGTGGAGCATTTGGTTTAATTTGACTCAACACGGGAAACCTCACCCGGCCCGAACGTGGATCACAGGTGCATGCGACTGAGGCGGTGTGTGGAAAATGAACAGTCAACGTGACTCACAAGTGCATGTGGACTGTACACAGACGAAAGCAATTCAGGTGAGGAGTTGGGGGCGGACACATGAGCAGGCAGTGCGTACTGAACGATGACTAACAGATAACTTAAGAAATCGGCTGACTAGAATGGCGGGGGCGGAATGGGCGTCAGACGATCGAACTTGCCTATCTAGAGGATGTAAATGTCCTAACAAGGTTTCTGTAGGTGAACCTGCGGAAGGATCGTTACCGGTTGTGCCGACCCGTCGTTGGACGGTTAGGACCCGAAACCTCTCGGGCCCGCTTCCCCACCTTCTCTCCGGAGAGGCGGAGGGGGTGGAAAGGGCGTCATCACTGGGCACCCCTCGCCGTCCCTCGCTCTGGGAGGTGGGGGGTGCGGCGGCGGTCCTCCAGTTTTCAGTCACGGACAATTGTATGTTGCTCTCTGCAGAGTTCCATCTTTTCATTCACTTACAGTCGTATCCTGAAACCCACCCCATTTGGACAACTGTGTCGTTCAGGAAGTGTTCACCCCATCAATACATAATTATGAGGTGTATGCTACGCTGTGGGTTGGCTAGTATCTATTATTTATCTATTATATTACATATTTATTGACTATATTTATTTATCTAGATTGCAAATACCATACATTGCATCAATCTTCATGTTGCTTACTACACGTCAATATTGCTGCTACTTCTTTGTCTTGTCTTTGCACAATGTCTTGTCTTGTTTGTGTTTTAATTTTAAATCTATTTTTAATTTATTATTTGCATTTCATGTTGTTACACCATGGACCCTGAGCTTCATCAATTTCATCTATCTGTATACTTGTATATGGTTGAGATGATAGTAAAGTTTGCTTTGACTTTGAAGAACAAGGCTCTGCAGGTTGGAGCTCAGTCCGGTGGTCTGTTCATCCTGAACAGGATGGGACTTGGGAGCATCTCAGTTCCCGGGAGAGGTGGAGTCTGTTGTCTCTCACTGGGCGGTGTGTTTGAGCTGTGGGTGGAAAAATGAGACAACAGTGTCAGAGACAGCGCCACCCTTGTGTCCTGGAGTGGTAGTGCTTACCACTGATGAGCCCGCAAGATGCCCAGATCTTGGCATCAGTAACAGAAGAAAACATTGTCTCTATAGAATGAATAGTAATAGAGAAGTGAAGAGTGGCAATATGGCACAGCGGTGATTTAAATAATTCAAAAAGAACGTTTCTATAATGGGTTGTGTGGTAGTTCGTGATGCCATCTCACAGATCAGGCATCCTGCTTTCTAACTTCATGTCTCTTTGTTGTCTATGTGGAGTTTCTCATCATGTCTGCCTTGTTTTTCGGTTAGTCGGAAAATCCTAATTGGTTATAGTGACTGTACATTTGTGTGATTGGACCTGTCACCTTCAATCGGGTTAAGTAGGTTTTTAGAATGTATTTATATTTCATTGTTTTATTTTTAGCACATTTAAAACAATCAGAAAATGGATATCTGAAGTCCTTACTTCAAACAAGTGAGCTGGTATAAAATTAACTATCTCTTTGGAGCCAATCACATGAAAAAGTAAGTCCACCCCATGAAACAAAGCCAGAACTAGACCAACGTTAGCTTAATAATTAAAGACCCTTTCTCTCTAAAATACTTGAAAACTTCGTCGTCACACAGCTTCAGTCTCACCTTACATACCACAATTTATTTGAGAAATTCCAGTCTGGCTTCCACTCCGGTCAAGTGCAGAAAGAGCAGTAAGCCATGTTGTAAGCGACATTCTGATATCCTCTGATGAAGGAAATTACGCAGCAATTATGATGTAACATTGAAGTACAGCGTTTGACACCATTGACCATTCTATTTTACTACACAGGTTAGAAAATGACACTGGGCTTATGGGCTTCATCGATTTCAGTACGTACAGAAGTATGCTGACAGGACTCAATCATTATACAGTGGAACCTCGGTTTGCGAGTAATTTGGTTTACGAGTGTTTTGCAAGACGAGCAAAAATTTTTAATAAATTTTGACTTGATAAATGAGTGAGGTCTTGCAGTACGAGTAGTATGTATACGCTTTGTCTGCTGAGCATCATGTGATCACAACTGAGCTGATGGTTCTTCTCTGTCTCTCGCTGCAGGATTGCGTGCAATCATCTCCTATTCTCCGTCTGAGTCGGCGTGCCTCACTCATAGTAAACATCCGTATGAGCGTATACTGTCTACTACGGCATTAACATTGTGACTGTGTGTGCTCGCTCGCGCCCGCTCGTGTGTGTGTGCTGTGACGTGAGAGTCCCCGTCTTGCACACTAAAACACAAAGCTGAGTCTCAGTACTTTAGCAACACCACCTTTATTCAGCTTGAAACAGACACAGCAGTCAGGCAGGGCCCTGCGCATTTATAATGTTCCTTGTTCCTTGTATCACCCATCGGCGGCAGATGCTTATAGCATGTCCGCGATCTTTTCGGATTCGCTTTTACGGAGAACTGCTACAGAGCTGGGAGACTGCGATTGCTTTGGGATGCTCTTCCATGTGTTGTCCCGTTGGGTGGAATCCCACAAGAGTTTAGAAACTCACTCACACCAGCCGTGATTCTTTTCAAAGGTAAAGTGCAGGTTAATTTGTTTTATGTATTTTTACTTTATATTTTGTATTAATCATTTTTATATGAATAGTTTTGGGTTGTGGAACAAATTATCTGAGTTTCCATTATTTCTTATGGGGAAATTCACTTTGATATACGAGTGAGCACGTTTCCAGAACGAATTATGCTCGCAAACCGAGGTATCACTGTATTTAGAAGTTAAATATGGTGTCCCGCAGGACATATTACATGCTTCCATTGGGAACTCTTATATGCAGATAACATCCAATTATTCCTTTCTTTTAGGCCAAATGAGGTTCCTCTGATACTTTCCTTAATTAATTGTGTCTTTGAGTTAAAGGAGTGGAGGGATTAAAACGTCTGTGAATACAGAAAAAAACATTAATGTTGGTAATTGGAGAGAATGGAGAGACGGCAACAACAGTCTGTCACACAGGAATCACCATCAGATCTACTGAATAGACACACCATTTAGGTGTTATCTTTGACAATAGTGTGTCATTGAAAACACAAATTACAAAACTTATCTTATATGGAAGATTAGGACGTTTTCTAAATATGAAGATTACTGAGAATTTGATTTGCTGAGATCACAAGAGCTCACTGAAGCCTTTGGAAAGAAGAGTTTGGGAAGAGATTTAAAAAGATGACCAAACAATTGGATATCGACCATTCCACTGGCTGGAAAATCATCCACAAATGGAGAAGGTTTCAGACAACTTCTGACTTGTCCAGGTCAGATCACCCCAACTGAAAGGGGAGCCTCTAGTGAGTGCTGTGTTTCAATTGGTGAATCGTTGGTACACCGGACTTAAACATTCGGCCCTCAAATGCCACATTTACTACAGACACTTCAGATGCGACCTCCTATTGATGAATTTGGAATTTAAAGAATTAAAGACACTACTACACAGAAGAGTTGTGTGCAACCTTTTACTTGTGCTTGTAGTCGAAGTACACAGTTACAACTCTGAGTGTGCGCAGGACTCCTAAGTCAATCAAGCAACGTGCCTTATGTCCACTCTTTGAACGATTCAGCAGTCAAAAAACAGTACTTGCTAGAGCCCATCCTGTCCATTCTCAGCCAGGGTTCTTCCCATGTTACCTGGGGATCAAATTCATGTTTTTATGTCTCTTTTGTTCATTTTTGATTCTTATGCTGTTTATGGGTATCATTCTTTATTTTAAATTTTGTCCATATATGTAAGCTGCCTTTGTTATGTTCCCACCACTGCCTGGAACTGCCCTCCACCCTATAAATCTGGAGGTTCTCCCGCAGCTCCTGGTGGTTCATTTTGAATGTACTGTGAAGCTGAAGAGTTCTTGTGTGTTTAATTGGATTTTTAACTTCATGCTTTACTTTTGACTGTGTATCTAAATTCTGCATTGGGGCTTTGCTTGCTTGGGATTGCCTTATTACTTTAGATTATGTCTTTTCACTCATTTGAGCTCCATGTTATGTCTGCACATTTTCAATAAAAATAAACCTTTTTATTTTATAAAGATTCCAAGAGACCCCTCTATGTCTAGCTGGGGTATTTGATGGTGTCTCCACCCCACCCAACCCTGTGGGCATTTTTAGAAGTGTTTGATTTTACGTGCTTTGCATCTCTTTATTGCTTTGGGAGTCCAAGTTCATGACAGGCCCTCTTAACTTGTAATCTTTTTTTAAGCTTTATTGGATCTAGGCTGAGTGACTTGTTTTTCTCGTCATACACATTTCATTGTATGTTGACCCTGTGTTAACCTATATATGACAAATAAACCTAAACCTAAACCTAACCTTTAGCTTTGAAAAGTGAAAGTGTGAAATTCAAAATGAATTTCATGGACTGTTATGGGCAAAATTAAATAAATAGATAGAAAATGAACTACATAATAGATAGATAGATAGATAGATAGATAGATAGATAGATAGATAGATAGATAGATAGATAGATAGATAGATAGATAGATAGATAGATAGATAGATAGATAGATAGATAGATAGATAGATGTGAAAGACACTATATAATAGATTGATAGATGTGATAGGCACTATATAACAGATAGATAGATAGATAGATAGATAGATAGATAGATAGATAGATAGATAGATAGATAGATAGATAGATAGATGTGAAAGACACTATATAATAGATAGATAGATAGATGTGATAGGCACTATATAACAGATAGATAGATAGATAGATAGATAGATAGATAGATAGATAGATAGATAGATAGATAGATAGATAGATAGATAGACATTTACTTTAGTGTAGTTGGCAGGATTCGATAGATAGATAGATAGATAGATAGATAGATAGATAGATAGATAGATAGATAGATAGATAGATAGATAGATAGATAGATAGATAGATAGACAGATAGATAGATAGATAGATAGATAGACATTTACCTTAGTGTAGTTGGCAGGATTCGATAGATAGATAGATGAGAAAGGCACTATATAATACATAGATGGATAGATAGATAGATAGATAGATAGATAGATAGATAGATAGATAGATAGATAGATAGATAGATAGATAGATAGATAGATAGATAGATAGATAGATGTGAAAGACACTATATAATAGATAGATAGATGTGATAGGCACTATATAACAGATAGATAGATAGATAGATAGATAGATAGATAGATAGATAGATAGATAGATAGATAGATAGATAGATAGATAGATAGATAGATGTGAAAGACACTATATAATAGATAGATAGATAGATAGATGTGATAGGCACTATATAACAGATAGATAGATAGATAGATAGATAGATAGATAGATAGATAGATAGATAGATAGATAGATAGATAGATAGATAGATAGATAGATAGACATTTACTTTAGTGTAGTTGGCAGGATTCGATAGATAGATAGATAGATAGATAGATAGATAGATGTGAAAGACACTATATAATAGATAGATAGATAGATAGATAGATAGATAGATAGATAGATAGATAGATAGATGTGAAAGACACTATATAATAGATAGATAGATAGATAGATAGATAGATAGATAGATAGATAGATAGATAGATAGATAGATAGATAGATAGATAGATAGATAGACATTTACCTTAGTGTAGTTGGCAGGATTCGATAGATAGATAGATGAGAAAGGCACTATATAATACATAGATAGATAGATAGATAGATAGATAGATAGATAGATAGATAGATAGATAGATAGATAGATAGATAGATAGATAGATAGATAGATAGACATTTACCTTAGTGTAGTTGGCAGGATTCGATAGATAGATAGATGAGAAAGGCACTATATAATACATAGATGGATAGATAGATAAAAAGATAGATAGATAGACATTCACTTTAGTGTAGTTGGCAGGATTCGATAGATAGATAGATAGATAGATAGATAGATAGATAGATAGATAGATAGATAGATAGATAGATAGATAGATAGATAGATAGATAGATAGATAGATAGTGTGATGGATGGCCGGCAGCTCAACCCGGCTGACACATCCAGGACGCTAGATGGTGACTTCCCTGCAGCTTAGAGGTGCCCCGGATTCCCGCAGGGCACTATGGGAGATGGAGTTTGGCTTCACAGTCCTGCTGGGTGCCGCCGTGTGATGCCGCAGGGAGACGCTGGGATTGTTGTCTCCTGGATAGCCCTTAACTACTCCCAAGTCACAGGAATGGAAGAACAGAAGTACTTTTGGGTTGAAGAAAATTCAAGTCTCCATCTGACCCGGAAGTTCTGACAAGTCACGTGAACAGAAGAGGAGAAGCACTTCTGGGTCAAGGACTATATAAAGGACTATGGGAGACCCAGCAAGCCGAGCTGGAGTTGGGAGGGAGTGTGACGGAGGTGCTGGGAGGAGAGGAGGATTTATTGTATTGACTGTTGTGTTTATTGATTGTGTGTATGGTGGTGGAGGTGCTTTGGGACACTTTAAGGAAGAAAATGAAAATACTTCTGGGTGCTGTTAAACCTGTGTCTGCATCTGTCTGTTGGGTTTCATGGGGCAACAGCACCCTCAAGCGTCCACTTACTGACAATAGATAGACACTTTTCACAGTATTTTAGTCTATTTGCATATTTATGTATTAAATTTGGTCAGAAATATTCCACCATATTTATTTTCTGGTGAATAAATTATTGCAATATTCAATTTTCATGTTGATATGTCCATTTTGCCATGCATGTGTGACAGTGGATCATCCTCCAGCCTCTTTTGAGGGTTAGGGTTAGACCTTTTACACTTTAAGCCCTTCTGGGAGCCCACCAAACACAGCTGTCTGATATCTATTCAAAGATTTTTGTCCGGAATGTTGTTAATTTTGTGCACACCCAAAACACGTCATCTGCTAAAATAAATGGGAAGGTGTCCAGGTCTAATATTATGTGCAAGAGAGTTCATTGGAAAAAAAAAACACAGTTTTATTCAAATTAAAAGCACCTTCTTTATTGAAATGTGAGGGAAAAGCTACAGTACCATAAGAGCACAGGGAGAAGATGCCAACTCCACAGCTGGGGATCAGGATTTGAAAGCAGAAAGCTGAATCTGAGAGGCAGTAGTGCTAATTGCTGCGCCACCCATGCTGTTAATGTGACACTATAAATTAAATATCAATATGTTGACAGAATTACGTAGCTTTAAAATTATTTCCAGGTATAAATTTGCAACCTCCCCCTTCAGCGTCTTCTGCACACTAATGCTATTGCAGTTTAATCAGGGCATACACAGTGTGGGACTCAATGGGGCTTTCTATTGAGTACTTTTCAGCTTGAATAAAATTGATATCAGACAACGAGGAAAAGGCCAGACTAGGCAAGTGTTGGATACATTTACATGTAAAATGGACTTGGGCTACAGAATAGAAATACACTTTTCAAAGGCATCCATAGACATTACAGAGCAAACAAATCTATCAGTGCTGAAATAACTATTGTAGAATCCTGCAGTGTTTACTATCTCCATTTTTATAAATAGAAAACAACAACATAACAGGACTTCGAGCAGCAGAATGGAAATCTTCCTATTCAGATTGTAATTGAGGGCCATCATATTTGACAACCCAAAAAGTCTTTTAAGTTGAAACTATAATTCTGACTCATTTCCTTTCAACCTTTCAGCAGTCAGAAGTGAGAGGAAATTTTCCATTAAACCGTATTATTAAGATATAGTTTTATTTTTTTTTTAATTTGGTCTAAAATGTCTGTGGATAGCAAAGCACCATGGGCTTAAAGTGAAATCTATTATAATCCTCAATGGGAATTAAAATGGATGCTTTGTATACAGCCAAATACATCAGTCTATGTGATAGAAATTTTATAATTTAATCATCTAGAAATCTTAGGAGCTCAAATAAGTCGTGTTAGAGTGCTTAAGAAGGGTGACGAGTGTTGTGACACCAATAGGGGGCATGCCAGCCACTCAACCCGACACAGACAGACATAGCAGGCACCCTTATAAGAGCACACGTGACTTTTATTTCTATTTTCCTTTGTGGGAAACGCTTTCCCCGTTCCCAACAAGTCTAGCACAGTCCCAAAATCAGAAACAGCACGCCTGAACACAATTATCTCTTCTTCTTCTTTCTCTCTTTCTCCCCCACTCCTCCTCGTCTTCCTCCTTCCGACTCTGGCCCCCTGAATTTGAGTGAGGCGGCCCCTTTTATGTCGCACTTGGTGTTCCCTGATGAAATCTTCTGCAGCACTCCAGGTGTGCCCAGATTCTCTTCCGGCAGAACTTAACCCGGTGTGGTGGAAGTGCTGCAGTCCAGGTGACCCCACAGGGTTGAGCTTCTAAGCTTGGCACCCATGGTTCTCACTCCGACCAGCATGGCTGCCCTCTTGTGTCCCGGGGGAAATATTGCTTCTCTCCCGGTCCTTCGGTCTTAGCCGTCCAGCACAGTGTCTAGATCAGGGCCTGCAGGAACACTGCGGTTATCTGATTCTCTTTCCCAGGCTAAGAGGTTGGAGATGTGGAGGCAAAGGTGGCCTTAGGACCCTTTAAGGGTCACCCTGTAGTTCCAGATCTCTGCCCATTGGAACACATCACTGCTCAAAGGATGGCTGCTACTTGTGTACTAAACGGACGTCAGTGAAACCTCCCCGACGGAGTCATACACTAGAATGGGAATGGGGGAACCTCATGCAACCTCCCCTCTTCAATTTGGTGCCACGACCTTTGTATCTCTAGTTTTCCAACCCCAGAAATGAATATTCGGACACTGCCATCAGCCGAAGACGACGCAGTGAGGTTCCTCCGGACGAAAGGTGTAGTATCTCTTACGAAAACTTGTGAGCAAGGTCAAGCAATGAGTATCTACAGTGCATCCAGAAAGTATTCACAGCGCATCACTTTCTCCACATTTTGTTATCTTACAGCCTTATTCCAAAATGGATTAAATTCATTTTTTTCCTCAGAATTCTACACACAACACCCCATAATGACAACGTGAAAAAAGTTTACTTGAGATTTTTGCAAATTTATTAAAAATAAAAAAACTGAGAAATCCCATGTCCATAAGTATTCACAGCCTTTGCTCAATACGTTGTCGATGCACCTCTGGCAGCAATTCCAGCCTCAAGTCTTGTTGAATATGATGCCACAAGCTTGGCACACCTATCCTTGGCCAGTTTCGCCCATTCCTCTTTGCAGCACCTCTCAAGCTCCATCAGGTTGGATGGGAAGCGTCGGTGCACAGCCATTTTAGATAGATAGATAGATAGATAGATAGATAGATAGATAGATAGATAGATAGATAGATAGATAGATAGATAGATAGATAGATAGATAGATAGATAGATAGATAGATACTTTATTAATCCCAATGGGAAATTCACAATTTTAAATTTTAAGATCTCTCCAGAGATGTTCAATCGGATTCAAGTCTGGGCTCTGGCTGGGCCACTCAAGGACATTCACAGAGTTGTCCTGAAGCCACTCCTTTGATATCTTGGCTGTGTGCCTAGGGTCGTTGTCCTGCTGAAAGATGAACCGTCGCCCCAGTCTGAGGTCAAGAGCGCTCTGGAGCAGGTTTTCATCCAGGATGTCTCTGTACATTGCTGCAGTCATCTTTCCCTTTATCCTGACTAGTCTCCCAGTCCCTGCCACTGAAAAACATCCCCACAGCATGATGCTGCCACCACCATGCTTCACTGTAGGGATGGTATTGGCCTGGTGATGAGCGGTGCCAGGTTTCCTCCAAACGTGACGCCTGGCATTCACACCAAAGAGTTCAATCTTTGTCTCATCAGACCAGAGAATTTTCTTTCTCATGGTCTGAGAGTCCTTCAGGTGCCTTTTGGCAAACTCCAGGCGGGCTGCCATGTGCCTTTTACTAAGCAGTGGCTTCCGTCTGGCCACTCTACCATACAGGCCTGATTGGTGGATTGCTGCAGAGATCCTTGTCCTTCTGGAAGGTTCTCCTTTCTCCACAGAGGACCTCTGGAGCTCTGACAGAGTGACCATCGGGTTCTTGGTCACCTCCCTGACTAAGGCCCTTCTCCCCCGATCGCTCAGTTTAGATGGCCGGCCAGCTCTATGAAGAGTCCTGGTGGTTTCGAACTTCTTCCACTTATGGATGATGGAGGCCACTGTGCTCATTGGGACCTTCAAAGCAGAAGAAATTTTTCTATAACCTTCCCCAGATTTGTGCCTCGAGACAATTCTGTCTCGGAGGTCTACAGACAATTCCTTTGACTTCATGCTTGGTTTGTGCTCTGACATCAACTGTCAACTGTGGGACCTTCTATAGACAGGTGTGTGCCTTTCCAAATCATGTCCAGTCAACTGAATTTACCACAGGTGGACTCCAATGAAGCTGCATAAACATCTCAAGGATGATCAGGGGAAACAGGATGCACCTGAGCTCAATTTGGAGCTTCATGGCAAAGGCTGTGAATACTTATGTACATGTGCTTTCTCAATTTTTTAAATTTTTAATAAATTTCCAAAAATCTCAAGTAAACTTTTTTCACGTTGTCATTATGGGGTGTTGTGTGTAGAATTCTGAGGAAAAAAATGAATTTAATCCATTTTGGAATAAGGCTGTAACATAAGAAAATGTGGAAAAAGTGATGCGCTGTGAATACTTTCTGGATGCACTGTATTTACAGCGGAAAAGTTCCTGGTGCTGTTGCAAGCAGTCGAGCAACGTTAAAATTGGTTAGAGTCAGGGAAATTGGCTTGAACAACAACAACAACAACATTTAGTTCTAGTGCTTTACATGATGAAGAAAGAGAAAAAAAGACAAAATAATAATTAAAATAAGAGAACAGTAATTAACATAGAATTAAAGTTAGGTCCGATCGCCAGAGAGGGCAGAAAAAAATAAAATCTGTAGGGGGCCACGAGACCACCCAGCCCCCTCTAGGTATTGTACCTCACATCAATGACCTCAATCAGTCCTCATGGTATTCAGGGTTCTCATGGAAGGACTTGATGATGACGGTCATGTGGACTTCTGGTCTTTAATCCATCAATGGAGGAACATCATGGTGCTCTGATTAGGTGGTGGTGGCGCAGGTCGCCACCACAGAAAAAGAACAGAAGAGAGAGTAGGGGTTAGTACGGATTATGGAGCCACCATGAAAAATAATGATTGTTATTTGAATATACAGAGCATCAGGATTAAACTAAAATGAAGCTACGAGAAAGCCATGTTACAGTAATGTGTTTTCAGCAGTGTTTTAAATTCACTCCACTGTATCAGCCTGGCGAATTCCTGTTGGTAAGCTATTCCAGATTTTATGTGCATAACAGCAGAAGGTCGCCTCACCACTTGTTTTAAGTTTAGCTCTTGGAATTCTAAGCAGACCCTCATTTGAAGATCTAAGGTTACAATTTGGAGTGTAAGGTGTCAGACATTCCGAAATATAAGATGGAGCAGATTATTGAAGGCTTTGTAAACCATAAGCAGGATTTTAAAGTCAATTCTAAATTGCACAGGTAGCCAGTGTAGTGACGCTAAGACTGGGGTGATGCGCTCGGATTTTCTTTTCCTAGTTCAGATTCTAGCAGCTCCATTCTGCACTCGTTGCAATCGATTGATGTCTTTTTTGGGTGGTCCTGAGAGGAGTGTGTTACAGTAATCTAGAGTGAACTAATTTCTCAGCATCTTTCAATGATATAACAGGTCTAACTTTTGCTCTATTTCTTAAGTGAAAAAATGCTGTCCTAGTGACCTGATTAATATGTGATTTAAAACTCAGGTCACAGTCAACAGTTACCCCTAAATTCTTTATCCTCCGTCTTGACTTTTAACCCTAATGCATCAAGTTTATTTCTAATAGTGTCATTGAAGGGAGCAGATTACCTCTTGTGACAGTCGTGCGCTTCATATACTGCTGGCGTAAGAAGCTGACTTCAAATAAATTCTGTTATGAGGAGCTCAACATGAGCGGGAAAACAGCCATTGATTGGAAGAACTACATGAGGGAGATTTGTACTTTGGAAATGTGCCATTCAAGCGAGGTTAAAATAGGTGGCCCTAACACTATTGTTGAAGTTGACGAAAGCCTGTTCAGCAAAAAGAAAAATAATGTGGAGCGAGTTCTTCCCCAGTAGTGGATTTTTGGAGGTGTCTGCCAAGAAACTGGGGAATGTTTTCTCGGACAAGTTCCCAACTGCAGTTTCGCCACCCTTAGTAAGCAAATAGTGAATCATATAAAGACGGGTACCACTATTTACTCCGACTCCAGGAAGGCATACGTGACAAATGAGTTTGAAAGGCAAGGATTCCAGCATCTGACTGGGAATCACAAGTACAATTTCATCGACCCAGAAACTGGAGTCCACACACAGACGATCGAGAGGCTTTGGGGCAGCGCCAAATGGCGAAACAAGAGGGAGAAAGGGACTAGGCGAGAAATGATTGAATTATACTTGGCGGAATTCATGTTCTGCAAAAAGCAGCAGACAATATCTTCGAAATGGTGTTCAACGCAATAGCTAGACATTGGCCTCAAAATTGAAATGTAATAATAAGTACCAATTGTACATAGGTATTTCTATAATATTCCAATTTCTGTAAATTTCTGTATATTTTTTATCTCAATAAATATGGTATGAATTTGTCAGAACAATTGTATGTATGTATTTCTATAATATTCCAATTTCTGTAAATTTCTATATTTTTTATCCCAATAAATATGATATAAATTCATCAAAACAATTGTATGTATGTATTTATAAAATATTCCAATTTCTGTATATTTTTTTAACTCAATAAATATGGTATGAATTTTGTCAAAACAATTGTACGTATGTGTTTCTGTAATATTCCAATTTCTGTAAATTTCCATAATTTTTTTATCCCTATAAATATATTATGAATTCGTCAAAACAATTGTACATATGTATTTCTATAATATTCCAGTTTCTGTAAATTTCTGTATATTTTTTATCTCAATAAATATGATATGAATTCGTCAAAACAATTGTACGTATGTATTTCTATAATATTCCAATTTCTGTAAATTTCCATAATTTGTTTATCCCTATAAATATATTATGAATTCGTCAAAACAATTGTACATATGTATTTCTATAATATTCCAATTTCTGTAAATTTCCATAATTTTTTTATCCCTATAAATATTTTATGAATTCGTCAGAACAATTGTATGTATGTATTTCTATAATATTCCAATTTCTGTAAATTTCTATATTTTTTATCCCAATAAATATTTTATGAATTCGTCAGAACAATTGTACGTACCGGTATGTATTTCTATAATATTCCAATTTCTGTAAATTTCTGTATATTTTTTTATCCTTATAAATATATTATGAATTTGTCAAAACAATTGTACGTATGTATTTCTATAATATTCCAATTTCTGTAAATTTCCATAATTTTTTTTATCCCTTTAAATATTTTATGAATTCGTCAGAACAATTGTAAGTATTTCAAAAATTTCCATTTTCTGTAAATTTCTATAATCTGAGCACATTTCTCCAGTTTTGATGTCACTACACTGGTTACCTGTGTCATTTAGAATTGATTTTAAAATCCTGCTGATGGTTTACAAAGCCTTCAATAATCTTCTCCATCTTATATTTTGGAATGTCTTACACCTTACACTCCAAATCATAACCTTAGATCTTCAAATGAGGGTCTACTTAGAATTCCAAGAGCTAAACTTAAAAGAAGCGGTGTGGCAGGTGGCCTTCTGCTGTTAGGCACCTAAAATCTGGAATAGCTTGCCATAGAAATTCACCAGGCTAATATGGTGGAGCACTTTAAAAAACTGTAACATGGCTTTCTCATGGCTTCATTTTAGTTTAATCCTGATGTTCTGTATATTCAATTAATTATCATTATTATTCATGGTGGCTCTAAAATCCTTACTAACCCCTACTTTCTCTTCTGTTCTTTTTCCGGTTTTCTGTGATCTGTGATCTACGCCACCAACACCTAATCAAAGCACCGTGATGTCCTTACATTAATGGATTAAAGGCCAGAAGTCCATATGTCGGTCATCATCAAATTCTTCCATGTGAACCGTGAATACCATGAGGACTGATTGAGGTCATTGATGTTAGGTAGAATGCCTAGATGGGGCTGGGTGGTCTCGTGGCCTCGGAACCCCTGCAGATTTTATTTTTTTTCTGTCCTCCCTGGCCATCGGACCTTACTTTTATTCTATGTTAATCAGTGTTCCTTAATTTTGATTATTTATTTGGTCTTTTTGACTCTTTCTTCATCATGTAAAGCACTTTGAGCTACATTGTTTGTATGAAAATGTGCTCTAGAAATAAATGTTGTTGTTGTTGAAGAAAAAAAAAGTATATGACGAGAATAAAGTCACGTAGAGGAAAAAAGGAAGTCAGTTTAAGAAGCATGTACCAAGGAACATGGGTCAGGGAACACTTAACACAAAGCATTTAAAGTGCTACATTACTTATGATGGGGTTTGAGAAAATCTAGTAAATTAAACACTGATTTTAAAATGACATTTACAACGTTCTATTTTAATGACAAATTAAACTTCAAGAATAAAGTCAATATGTCAACTTTAATCTCGATATAAACATCGAGATTAAATTGGAAATGTCAAGAATAAAGTCAACATGTCAACTACAAAGAACATCTGTATGGCAGGGTGATGAGAAAGAAGCCCTTTCTGCACTCATGTCACAAACAGAGTCACATGTTGTATGCCAATGCTCATTTAGACAAGCCATATTCATTTGGGAACAAAGTGCTTTGAACTGATGAGACAAAAATTGAGTCATTTGGTCAGAACAAAAAGTACTTTGCATGTAGGAAGAAGAACACCACATTCCAAGATAAACACCTGCTACCTACTGTCAAATTTGGTGGAGGTTCCATCATGCTGTGGGGCTGTGTGGCCAGTTCAGGGACTGGGACCCTTGTTAAAGTCGAGGGTCGGATGAATTCAACCCAATATCAACAGATTCTTCAGGATAATGTTCAAGCATCAGTCACAAAGTTGAAGTTACGCAGGGATTGGATATTCCAACAAGACAATGACCCAAAACACAGCTGGAAATCTACAAAGGCATTCATGCAGAGGGAGAAGTACAATGTTCTGGAATGGCCGTCACAGTCCCCTGACTTGAATATCATCGAAAATCTATGGGATGATTTGAAGCAGGCTGTCCATCAAACTGAACTGAACTGGAGAGATTTTGTATGAAGAATGGTGAACAATACCTCCATCCAGAATCAGACACTCATCAAAGGCTACAGGAGGACAGCGTCTAGAGGTGTTAGATTTACAAAAGGAGGCTCAGCTAAGTATTGATGTCATATCTCCCACATTTACGCACCTGTCTAATTTTGTTATGATGCAAATTGCATATTTTTTGTTAATCCAATAAACTTAATGTCACTGCTGAAATCCTACTGTGTCCATAAGGCATGTCAGATATTAAAAGGAAGTTGCTACTTTGAAAGCTCAGCCACTGAGAAACAAAAATCCAAAGAATTAAGAGGGGTTCCCAAACTTTTTCATATGACTGTATGCTATAATAGATATATAATTTGAATTTTCATTCCTATGGGTGGTCCTAGCACGTGCTGTTGTGACTTTAACAAGTTTGATGACCTGTTGGAGGCCATCATCTCACAGACCATGTGTTTAATATCCCTAACTCTGCTCAGCCTTTCACTGAAACCCTTAAGGTGACACCCCACACACCTGAAACCATGTGACCAGAAAGATATGCAAACCTAGTCCAAGTTAATATTTAAAAGTGTTTAGCATATTTATTATTAGAAAAATGATATTCTTACAACAATTTAACAGCGGTAATACAGATTCAGTCCTTCCTCTCTATCTTCGAGATGACCTCTGTTTAATTACAAATCTCATTCTGTTTATATAAGAAGTGTTTTTTGCCCAAGTCCTCTGATTCTCTCATTCATTAACTAATTTTTGTCTCTACCTGGACTTTCATTTTTGCGGTGGTGTACCACTTCCCATCAGTTTGTTACTAAAATATTTAATGGTTCAGACATTCAAGTCCCTTGTGCCTTAATTTAGAACGAGGTGTGCCCTTGACCTGACACTGAAACCCTCATGTTCAGAAAATGAGACCGTTTTTAAATTTCCCAAATCCATCCATCCATTATCCATCCCGCTATATCCTAACACAATCGACTGATATATCATCACAAGCCAATCTTAGGATTTGTTCATCTGTCTCTCCAGCCCATCTCTGACCCACTCCTGTTCTTAGTCCAAGCTTTCGCTCGTGAGCCTGGGTGGACCAGATTCATGACATGGGTGCCGATCTAAACTCTTGAAAAGTTACAGTGCACACTGGGTAAATACGAAAGGAATGGAAACCAACAGATATTACCAAATATTATCACATACAGTGCATCCGGAAAGTATTCACAGCGCATCACTTTTTCCACATTTTGTTATGTTACAGCCTTATTCCAATATGGATTCAATTCATTTTTTTCCTCAGAATTCTACACACAACACCCCATAATGACAACGTGAAAAAAGTTTACTTGAGGTTTTTGCAAATTTATTAAAAATAAAAAAATTGAGAAATCCCATGTACATAAGTATTCACAGCCTTTGCCATGAAGCTCAAAATTGAGCTCAGGTGCATCCTGTTTCCTCTGATCATCCTTGAGATATTTCTGCAGCTTCATTGGAGTCCACCTGTGGTCAATTCAGTTGACTGGACATGATTTGGAAAGGCACACACCTGACTATAGAAGGTCCCACAGTTGACAGTTCATGTCAGAGCACAAACCAAGCATGAAGTCAAAGGAATTGTCTGTAGACCTCCGAGACAGGATTGTCTCAAGGCACAAATCTGGGGAAGGTTACAGAAACATTTCTGCTGCTTTGAAGGTCCCAATGATCACAGTGGCCTCCATCATCCGTAAGTGGAAGAAGTTCGAAACCACCAGGACTCTCCCTAGAGCTGGCCGGCCATCTAAACTGAGCGATCGAGGGAGAAGGGCCTTAGTCAGGGAGGTGACCAAGAACCCGATGGTCACTCTGTCAGAGCTCCAGAGGTCCTCTGTGGAGAGAGGAGAACCTTCCAGAAGGACAAGCATCTCTGCAGCAATCCACCAATCAGGCCTGTATGGTAGAGTGGCCAGACGGAAGCCACTCCTTAGTAAAAGGCACATGGCAGCCCGCCTGGAGTTTGCCAAAAGGCACCTGAACGACTCTCAGACCATGAGAAAGACAATTCTCTGGTCTGATGAGACAAAGATTGAACTCTTTGGTGTGAATGCAGGAGGCGTTTGGAGGAAACCAGGCACCGCACATCACCAGGCCAATACCATCCCTACAGTGAAGCATGATGGTAGCAGCATCATGCTGTGGAGATGTTTTTCAACGGCAGGGACTGGGAGACTAGTCAGGATAAAGAGAAAGATGACTGCAGCAATGTACAGAGACATCCTGGATGAAAACCTGCTCCAGAGCGCTCTTGACCTCAGACTGGGGCGACGATTCACCTTTCAGCAGGACAATGACCCTAAGCACACAACCAAGATATCAAAGGAGTGGCTTCAGGACAACTGGCGGGGTACGCTAAACCTTTTTCTGTTGTCTCTACAGACCAGACGCAGGAAAACCTGTCTGATTCATCCCTGAAGACATCACTTCTGGTTCCTGCACCCAGGAGAATGTCACTTCTGGTTCTGGCACCTAACAAAATGTCACTTCCAGTTCTGGTACCTAGGATAGTGTAATGGTTATGACCTCAGAAGAAGGTCACTTCTGGTTCCCATATGTCACGTCCGGTCTTGGCATTCAAAGCCGCCATTTTTAGAACCTATACTCAGTTCACTTTTGGACTCCATTGAAGACTCTTCAATGGGATGATACACGGGTGGCTGCTCCAAACCTATTTGAGTGTGTCAAGTCTGATCATTTCACAAGAGATAAGAAAACAAGTCCCGCTGATTCTTTTCAGCATAGGAAACCCCTGAAATAGTCCTGTTGTTGATGGCAGAGGACGAGTTAGAGAGAATAGAGAGAAGGAGAAGCATGCAGCAGGGAGACAAACGATGGACAACAGAGTAAGGCAGTGCAGAGCTCTTACTTCTGATACCATCAGATCCTGAATGTTCTGGGCAAGGAATTGAAGAGGACAAGGTGACTATGAGGAGGAGAAGGTTGAATGTGAAGGGCGGGCGGCAGCTATAGCAGCAGCACAGAGTGAATCAACACAAGTCACATCACGTCTACCGACTTCTTACAAAAGCAAAAGTGGACAAAAAACACAGAAGGTGCTACTAAAGCTCCATTTCTATTGAGTTGCTCATTATTTAGACATTTACGAGGTTTGTCCAGAAAAAGTCCACCCATTGTTAAGATAACAAGAATGGTTTGCGCGGCATCAGTGTAACCTGGCAGCCAAACAGAGCGGACTGGAATGTACATGCGTGAAGAATGACAACTTCACTGGATTGTTCTGTGGGGGCGCTAGACGCCTTTGTGTGAGCATGTTTACTGTGCGGCCGTCGCTTTCAAAATGACTGAGTGAGTAGAACACTGAATCTGCTTCAAATTTTGCATTAAGCTTGAACATTCGTCCGCGGAATCTATTTGAATGATTCAGAAGGCCTTCGGGGATTACGCAATGAGTGCAGCGTAAATAAAAGTGTGGCACAAATGCTTCAAAGATGGCCGAGAATCTGTTGAAAGTGATACACGTTTCTGGAAGGCCTGCAACAAGCAGAACACCTGAGAATGTTGAATGTGTACAGGCTGCAATCAACAAAGATCAGCGACTGACAGTGCAAGGACTAGAAGCTGATCTGGGGATTCCAAAAACTATACTAGACTTTTGTATGACTTTAGAGAGTTAAGAGATAAGAAAAGAAGTTCCGCTGACACTTATCAGCATAGGAAGCCCGTGAAAGAGTCCTGTCATTGATGGCAGATAACGAGTCAGAGAGAGAATGAGAAGCATGTAGCAGGGAGATAAACGATGAACAACAGAGTAAGGCAGTGCCGAGTCCTTCTTCTGATGCCATCAGATCCTGAATGTTCTGGGGAGGGAATTGTTGGGGGGCAGAGCTCAGAGGAGGCTGAATGTGAAAGGTAGCAGGAAGCTGTAGTAGCTGCAAAGAATGAAACAGCACAAGTTACGTTTCACAAAATGTGGAACTTGGCCCGGACACAGAAAGGCAGACACGTTAGTATTACCCCACACACGTTTTATTTAGGGCTTCCATATTTACAAATCAGTACTCACAGACCCCAAATACCCCACAGTCCAGGCCAACACAATGCCTTCTCTCTCTCTCTCTCTGTCTTCAGACCGCCTCCTTCTCTCCTCCAGAAACTTTGTCCTTCTTCCACCCGACTCAAGTCCCTCTCTGAAGGGAGGCGGCCCCTTTAAATAAGCACCCGGATGTGCTCCAGGTGTGTTCCCGGCAATCTCCCACCGACACGCCCCAGTGTGGCAGAAGTGCTGGCTGTCTCCCCGGAAGCACTCTGGGTGTCTCTGTCCCTCTTCCCCCCAGCACTTCCTGAGTGCTGAGGTCCTCCAGGTATTGGGGTCCCCCTGGCGGTGACCACGGGCCCCTACAGGGTCGAGCTTCCCAGCTCTGTACCCGCAGCCCCCAGGGCGGTCGACCCCTTGAGGTCTGGAGGAGGCACAAGCCCTCTTCTGGTCTTCTTGGGCGTCACGGCTGGGTACACCACCCTCATCTGGGCACCACAAAGAGCAAAGGTGCACAAAAAACACAGAAGGTGCCACATATGTTCAGTATCACTGGACTGAAAAACAGTTGATGGCTGCAGAGTATGCCAGGCGCCACATTCTAATGATCACAAAAATGTGACTGTGGTCTGGAATTATCATGCTGAGTAATGGATTATTATTATTGTGCTATTACATAAAAGTGTTACGAATCAAAAGTAATTGCTGCAAGTATTAAAAATTGGTTTAAAAAGACGCAAAGGGAAGAGGTTTCAATAAAATTTTTGACAGTTATGGTTATTTGTGGCTTAATTTAAATATAAATATATGCCAGGACTCTAAAGACCCTATTTATGTAATAGTGTTTGTTGAAAGTCCTAAAAATACAAGGGATAAGGAAACAAATATAGGGAAGAGACACAATTGAAGGTTTTATAAAAGGAAATTACTGCAGTAGATTCTAGTTGTTACTGTAAAATAAATTCTTCAACAAGAACACAGTTGGAAATTTGTTAAGGGTAAATTTTGCACAAATTTCACAAATAGAAAGATTTTCTTGTCACGGAGAACCATAGACACAGAGTGGGGTAGATAATAGGACTTTTGGGATCTTCAACATTCAACCTGCGGTTATTTTGGAGAAATTAGGTGGACAAAGGATTCTCAGACTATGTTGGGTTAAAAAGCCTGCTCTTCTCAATTCATTTTTTTAGATATTCTAAAGGAAATTTGGGATGTTGAACATAAAAGAAGACTGAGAACGGCGAAGAGAATATTCAATCCATTTCACTTGTTTGGTTTCCCAATAGGTAAGTTGTCCCCATGTCTTATCCAGGTGCTTCTTTAAAGCTGAAAAAGTCTGTAACTTCTAAAGGATGCTCTATGTCAAATTAGACAAACAATCATTTTAGAGAAAGGCCAGGAGAACTGGTGCGGTCAAAGTATCATACTAAAGTTATAACCAAATGTCTGTATGGGTTTTCGACAAATGCTAACCAAAAATCATAGTGCAAAGAAACAAAGCAGAAGTTCAAAATAGCAAAAATCAACAAAACAAAAGAGATTGCACTTAAGGGTCTTTGTATCCAAACCTCGGGTAATGCAGGTCTGTACACAATGGACTAATACCATCATGTTGATGATATAAACTTTCTCTCATTTCTGGAGGATCACGGCTTATTGACTCAAAAAAAGACAAGTAGCAGGTGATATGCAAAGTCAAAAAACTAGGTAAAGTTTAAAAAAATAAGAGTCATCAGATCTATCAGCGAAAGTAAAACAAGAACAAAACTCAAAGGTCACGGACAAAAGCAGAAGATCAGAGAAACAGAAAGTCACAAATAAAGCTCTTGAAAGCTACAAAAGATGATAGGCTTGTTATCCGCATCATGACGATGGAGTATTCAAAATGGCAGTGCACAAAGGAAAAACAAAATGGCATTGTAGCAAAATGCTAATAAATTCTAAGTTCGTCAGAAATCCATGAAACCTATAATCTTCAAAACCCCAGAACACAAACATATACCGGATTTACCCGTGTACCACGCGCACATTTTTCCCCAAAAATTAGCATTAGAAAATCAGGTGCGCGTCATACACAAGGAAATTTTTTCTGTAATGTTTACTTCTTCTGCTTGGGCTCTCTCTCGTTCGCTTCCGTGCACTCTCTCTCTTTCTCGTTCGCGAGCGCTCTCTCTCTTTCTCATTTGCACACGCTCTCTCTTGCTCGTTTGCTCGCGCTCTCTCTCTCTCGTTCGCTCATGCGTCCTCTCTGTCTCTCTTGCTCATTTGCTTGTGCACGCTCTCTCCCTCTCCCGCTCGCTCGCTCATTCATCATGCAACAAAGACAGAAGGGCATTTCGCGGAAAACATGCCCTAAACTCTTCCTATACGATCACAAAGTGCGTCGTACACGGGGAAAATTTTTTTTCGTGATTTTCTTTGTAAAAATTAGGGTGCGCGTCTTACACAAGGGCGCATGGTACATGAGTAAATACAGTACATAGCCACAATTCATTAAGGATAAAGTATTAAAAAATCAGGAGTGGTCTCCCCTCGACTTTCTCGTATACTCAGATATAGGTATGGATATTTGAGGAGTAAAATGCAAGGCAATGATTATGTTTTTATATTATGTACATTAAAGAACCGTTAACAACAAAATCAAATCAAATTACTAATATATTGAACAATTATTATAAAAGTATGAATGAATGCATGAATAAAAGGTACCGCATCCACTTAGCAGAAATAACCCAAAAGTTGATAGAAATCTACGTTTTGTACCTAATCCTTGTATGCAAAATTTGGTTGTCCTAAATGAAAACGTACTCAAGTTATCGTGTTTACATACATACACAGACAGACTCACAGACATAATTCCAAAAACTGTACTTTCGGACGCAGGGAGGTCTAAAACGTCGAGATTCATGAAAATCTCGAAATTGAATTTTTGGAGGATTCCAATACTTTTCCTATACTTCATATAAGAGGAAGTCAGGGACGTCTAAAATGTTGAGATTCATCAAAATCTCAACATCAAATCTTTGGACAATTATGATCTTTTCCCTATACTTCATATACGAGAAAGTAAAAATGGTGTTTTCTGACTCAGGGAGGTCTAAAATGTCGAGATTCATCAAAATTTCGACATCGAATCTTTAGATGATTGCAATACTTTCCCCATACTTCATATATGAGAAAGTCAGGGAGGTCTAAATGTCAAGATTCATCAAAATCTCAACATCGAATCTTGGAGGATTACAATACTTTCTCTATTCTTTGTATATGAGAAAGTAAAAATGGTATGTTCGAGATCAGGGAGGTCTAAAATGTCGTGATTCATCAAAGTAGCTATATCAGATCTTTGAACGATTCCAATAATTTCCCTATACTTCATTTATGACAAAGTCAGGGAGGTGTAAAATGTCAAGATTCATCAAAATTTCGACATTGAATCTTTGGACGATTGCAATACTTTCCCCATACTTCATATACGAGAAAGTCAGGGAGGTCTAAAACGTCGAGATTCATCAAAATCTTGACATGAATATTTGAACGATTACAATACTTTCCCTATACTGCGTATACGAGAAAGTAAAAATTATGAAAAATATCACTCAGAACTTACAGTCATACACTGTCATAGCAACAGAGCACACACTGAAGCTTGAAAATGGTGGCATCTAGACATAAAGAAAATGGCATTGGAGAAATGTAATAACTTTTAAAGGGAGAGATAATAAAATGAAATGATAACAAATTCAAATTCTCGGAGGTAAAAAAAAAATGACAAAATTTACGTAAATCTTGTTTTTGAGTGGCCACAAAAAATGAATAAAGAACTAACAAAAATGACCAATCACGTGAAAAGCTATGATGAACTTTAAATTCTTCTTATTCGAGAGTGGTAAGTGACGATGCAACTGCAAAATCCTTCCTCCCGTGTACCCTGAGAATCCATCCATCCATCCATTTTCCAACCCACTGAATCCGAACACAGGGTCACGGGGGTCTGCTGGAGCCAATCCCAGCCAACACAGGGCGCAAGGCAGGAACCAATCCCGGGCAGGGTGCCAACCCACCGCAGGACACACACAAACACACCCACACACAAAGCACATATTAGGGCCAATTTAGAATCACCAATCCACCTAACCTGCATGTCTTTGGACTGTGGGAGGAAACCGGAGTGCCCGGAGGAAACCCATGCAGACACGGGGAGAACATGCAAACTCCACGCAGGGAGGACCTGGGAAGCAAACCTGGGTCTCCTAACTGCGAGGCAGCAGCGCTACCACTGTGCCACCGTGCCGCCACCCCCCTGTAAATCCTTCCCTGAAAAGGCACACCTAAAGTCAGGCAGTTGTTTGCATCTGTTCACATAGGCATGTTAGACAAAGCAAACCCTTGCGGGTTTCTCAATTAAGTTTTTAATGTTTTTTTTATTATTTTAAATTTGTGATAATCCTGTCAGGCACTTTTTGTGGCACATTCTCTTTCCTTTTGTTGTCTTTCTTTTGCTGCCTAAAATCTCGGTGACATTTTGTCTTGCATAAAGAAATATTGCAGTCTGTGCCTACCAGTTGAGACACCCAGCCAAGAACCTGACTGCCGCAACTGCTGCCCATTACATCAATTACATCTATTATTTAAAACAAAACCCACTGGCGAAACATGAAAATACAATTGTCAAGTCTCCACTTGCAGAAAAAAAACTTTCTTTTTCACCATAAATTAAGGAGAGGTAAGCTAAAAACAATCACCTTGAAGCAGGAGTTTGTCATCTTGTTCAACAAAGCCTGAAGCCATTTGCAGACAATAATATCCACTTTTGAAATAAAACCTGTGAAACAAAGAGGAGAAATAATGGTTTTATCGCATTTCTAGATGTCATGTTACTATTATCTTGAAGTTTTATGAGTACCGTAATTGTGTCAGACATGAAGATGAGGACATCCGGTATGGTGAAGCTGAAATCGAAAGCCTTGACTCTGATCTTGGTTGACCAATGCATTTACACAGTCATGGTCTTGGACTTTAACCCACAAAGTTGCTGGGTAAGTTCATACCTGTGACTGAGTGTGTGTGTGGTGAGTGTGTCCTGTGATGGACTGCTGATTTGTCCAGAGTTAAACAGAGTTGACAGCAAGTCAACCCCGAACAAACCTACTACATTTATCTTCTCAATTGTGTCCTAACATTTTTGCAATGTGAAGTGTGGCCTAACTGGTAATAAACTGCCAAGGACAAAAATAACACCATTTGGAAGGAGACGGGGGAGTGACTGATAGGTTGTGTTGGGTTGTGGTGGACAGAGAGATGCTGGCTGTCAGAGCCCCTCTACTATTTTTGCAAACTCCAAGTGGAGTTTCATGTGTTGTCTGACTGGATCTAGCTATCTATTATAGCAAGCCAATAAGGGAAAGGAGAATCAAATAAAAGCTAGGTTGCCAACTGGGTGACCCTATTTAAAGCCAGTGTCCAAACAAAAGATCAGGCGCAATATCTGCCTCTTAATCCTCAATGGCTTCTCTAAATTGTTGGCTCTCTTGAGCAGGTATAGGTCTTGGAACTCTGTCATGTGGGACGTAGTTTCTGTGACTGAGATGCCATCTTTCGGGAGCAGTCGGATTTATGTCATCCGAAGTGGAAGGGACGTGGCTTAGTTGAGTGGGGGTGCGGCTGCAGTGTCCTGTTTGGGTGGTTTCTTGGAGCTATAGTGTTGGTATCCCCTCTTCTCCTGGAGAGGTTAATGTATACCTTATTTGAGACTGGAAGATGATCCTCAGGCACCCATGCATGATGCTATCTATCAATCTATCTATCTATCTATCTATCTATCTATCTATCTATCTATCTATCTATCTATCTATCTATCTATCTATCTATCTATCTATCTATCTATCTATCTATTATATAGTGCCTTTCATATCTATCTATCGTGAAAGCATAAAATGTGGGAGTAGAAAATGAATCTATCTATATATTATATAGTGCCTTACACATTTATCTATCTCTATGTATTATATAGTGCCAGTCACATATCTATCTATTATATAGTGCCTTTCATATCAATTTATCGTGAAAGCATAAAATGTGAGAGTAGAAAATGAGTCTATCTATATATTATATAGTGCCATTCACATATCTATCTATCTATTATATAGTGCATTTTAAATCTATCTATCTATCTATCTATCTATCTATCTATCTATCTATCTATCTATCTATCTATCTATCTATCTATCTATCTATCTATCTATCTATCTATCTATCCTGCCAACTATACTAAAATTAGTATCTATCTATCTATCTATCTATTATATAGTGCCTTTCATATCTATCTATCTATCGTGAAAGCATAAAATGTGGGAGTAGAAAATGAATCTATCTATATATTATATAGTGCCTTGCACATTTATCTATGTCTATGTATTATATAGTGCCATTCACATATCTATCTATTATATAGTGCCTTTCAAATCTATCTATCTATCTATCTATCTATCTATCTATCTATCTATCTATCTATCTATCTATCTATCTATCTATCTATCTATCTATCTATTATATAGTGCCTTTCATATCTATCTATCTATCTTCATATAGATGGATATGAATGGTACTATATAATTTATCTATCTGTCTATTGTATAGTGCCTTTCATATCTATCTATCTATCTATCTATCTATCTATCTATCTATCTATCTATCTATCTATCTATCTATCTATCTATCTATCTATCTATTATATAGTGCCTTTCATATCTATCTATCTATCTATCTATCTATCTATCTATCTATCTATCTATCTATCTATCTATCTATCTATATATTATATAGTGCCTTGCACATTTATCTATGTCTATATATTATATAGTGCCATTCACATATCTATGTATTATATAGTGCATTTTAAATCTATCTATCTATCTATCTATCTATCTATCTATCTATCTATCTATCTATCTATCTATCTATCTATCTATCTATCTATCTATCTATCTATCTATCTATCTATCTATCTATCTATCTATCTATCTGTTTTCATGTAGATAGATATGAATGGTACTATATAATCAATCTGTCTAGTTTATAGTGCCTTTCATATCTGTCGTCTCTCTCTGTCATAGAGCATCTTTCATGTCTATTTTTCAGTTATAGAGCCATTTTCAATCCATCTGTCTGTGTATTCCCACCCCATAACTAATTGAAGTGCCCACCTTGAATCTCACTGGTCTCACTAGTGCATCTCCTTCAATGTCACCTCCAGATGGAAACAGAAAGATGGCAGCTCCAATGGTCCATGGGTCTAAGTAATGGTTTTAGTCATTCTAAAAAAAAAAAAAAATCATGAAAAATACACCTGCATATTTTAAAGAGGACTACATTTAAAAATCAGAACTTCTGCACTGTGTTTAAATTGAATGATCTTCCATTCTCCCTTCAGAGTTAAAATGGCTTTTAAAAAAAAATCAGGTAATTGTTACCATAGTAACACAAATTCCTTTAACACACTTAAAAGACTATGTAAATGTCCTGTGTTTCCTTTCACTAATAATGTAACCAAGTGGTTGCTTGACTCATGAAATTATACCTCGAATGTTTGAAGGTGCGGTACATGTGAGAGCAGCCTGTGACAATGACACCGTAGCCGCGTTATAATTTCAGCATCGCCGCCACGATAGGCTAGCAGAGAGCGTACCACTTGAAGACAAGATATGCAATCATGGAAGGAACAAGTGAAGCCTTGCTGCTCCTTTCCCAGATTGATTTTTTTTTCCTCCTTTTTTGTAATCCTTGCCACCAGAGGGTCGATGACTCAAGCCCTGATTGTAATGTATGTCTGTAAGAGGCATTTCCATAAAAGGCTCTGCGGTTGCCTTAGAAGCCTGAACAGTGAATGAAAGAAGAGAGAGAGAGAGAGTGAAAAAAATGAGATGCTCCTGCTCTAATACAGCGAGAAGATGTGAAGTGACAATGAAAGCTCTGGTTTCTCATTATGGAGATCAGTTTGCCACATTACCATTTCTTCATCATCATCAAAGGCTCAGGAATATATTAAAATACACGGGTTATTTATATAAATGTCCACGTGTTTGGAGTCTTCATTTAATACTTTTTTTTTCGCCTCTCTTTTTCCATTTCTGTTGTCTTTAACACCTTGCGGTGTTTTTTCATGAGTACAGATAGTTTTTTAAAAGGATTTGCATTCTTAGAACTGCTAGCTTCACTGAAAGGCTGCTGTAGGAAATGGAGAAAATGGAACTGTGTGGATGCCTGTAGGATTGGGTCTTAAGAATTAAAAAGATGTAGGCAACCCTCCATTTGGAAATGTTTGATGGATCTAGTTAGACAATTTTATTTTTGACAGGTGCATAATCATTTAATCAACTGAAAGGACAAAGAACATCTGACAAATGAGAGGAGACCATTCAGTCCATAAAGCTTGGTTGTTTAGCAAATATCTAAAAAATGAATGCAAATAAATGAGAATTATTAGGACTAACAAGTAAATATGGATCTAAACACACAAGGAATAAAATAGCACAGGCGTATTGAAAGAAGAACTGGCCCTGTTGCCACAGAAGAACAAAGAACTTCAGAGGTGTAGAGTTCCGATCTCCTCAGAAGTTGCTCCAGAAGTGAATGACAACTTCCAGTGGACACCTCGTTTTAAATCCAGGAGGGGCGGGGCTTTGAGACTGGGGGAAGTGACCTCACCTGTGGCTTCCCTTCCTTTCATTCTGAGGGAACAGATGGAACCAAAGGTAGCAGCAGTGTGACACTCAATTACTCAAAACATTATGGGGACGGACATTTTCGGGATTATGGGTGTTGCTGCTCTTTTCAGTAAATACTTGATCTGGATTGAAATGTAACCAATGTGCTGGTTAAGTTGGAACGGAATGGCGGATACTCTAAAGACAGCAGAATCATTACAGATGGACAGAATTTGGATATGAAGGATGGTAAAAAATGTATTGTGAGTAATTATTAGGATTAACAAGTAAATGTGGTAGACGTGAATGCACAATGGAGAGTCTGAAACTTATAGATAGATAGATAGATAGATAGATAGATAGATAGATAGATAGATAGATAGATAGATAGATAGATAGATAGATAGATAGATAGATAGATAGATAGATAGATAGATAGATAGATAGATAGATAGATACTTTATTAATCCCAAGGGGAAATTCACATACTCCAGCAGCAGCATACTGATACAAAAAACAATATTAAATTAAAGATTGATAATAATGCAGGTAAAAAACAGACAATAACTTTATATAATGTTAACGTTTACCCCCCGGGTGGAATTGAAGAGTCGCATAGTTTGGGGGAGGAACGATCTCCTCAGTCTGTCAGTGGAGCAGGACGGTGACAGCAGTCTGTCGCTGAAGCTGCTCCTCTGTCTGGAGATGATCCTGTTCAGTGGATGCAGTGGATTCTCCATGATTGACAGGAGTCTGCTCAGCGCCCGTCACTCTGCCACGGATGTCAAACTGTCCAGCTCCGTGCCTACAATAGAGCCTGCCTTCCTCACCAGTTTGTCCAGGCGTGAGGCGTCCCTCTTCTTTATGCTGCCTCCCCATCACACCACCGTGTAGAACAGGGCGCTCACCACAACCGTCTGATAGAACACCTGCAGTATCCTATTGCAGATGTTGAAGGACGCCAGTCTTCTAATGAAGTATAGTCGGCTCTGTCCTCTCTTGCACAGATCATCAGTATTGGCAGTCCAGTCCAATTTATCATCCAGCTGCACTCCCAGGTATTTATAGGTCTGCACCCTCTGCACACAGTCACCTCTGATGATCACGGGGTCCATGAGGGGTCTGGGCCTCCTAAAATCCACCACCAGCTCCTTGGTTTTGCTGGTGTTCAGTTGTCGGTGGTTTGAGTCACACCAGTTAACAAAGTCATTGATTAGGTCCCTATACTCCTCCTCCTGCCCATTCCTGATATAGCCAAGAATAGCAGTGTCGTCAGCGAACTTTTGCACGTGGCAGGACTCAGAGTTGTATGATGTATGAAGTCCGATGTATTTTGGCTGAACAGGACCGGAGAAAGTACAGTCCCCTGCGGCGCTCCTGTGTTGTTGACCACAATGTCAGACCTGCAGTTCCCGAGACGCACATACTGAGGTCTGTTTGTAAGATAGTCCATGATCATTGCCACCAGGTATGAATCAACTCCCATCTCTGTCAGCTTGTCCCTAAGGAGCAGAGGTTGGATGGTGTTGAAGGCGCTGGAGAAGTCCAGAAACATAATTCTTACAGCACCACTGCCTCTGTCCAAGTGGGAGAGTGATAGGTGTAGCATGTAGATGATGGCATCCTCCACTCCCACCTTCTCCTGGTATGCGAACTGCAGATGGTCGAGGGCGTGGCGTACCTGTGGTCTCAGGTGGTGAAGCAGCAGCCGCTCCATGGTCTTCACCACATGTGACGTCAGAGCAACAGGCCAGAAGTCGTTCAGCTCACTAGGACGTGATACCTTTGGGTCTGGGGTGATTCAAGATGTTTTCCAAAGCCTCGGAACTCTCCCCTGTTCTAGGTTCAGGTTGAAGATGCGCTGTAGTGGACTCCCCAGCTCCAGTGCACACCCAGTCGTGGCGATACTCCATCTGGAACCGCTGCTTTGCTGGCACGAAGTCTCCTCAGCTCTCTGCTCACCTGCGCTGCTGTAATTGTGGGTGGGGATGTCTCTCCTATGCTCGTATCACCAGAAGGATGTGTGGATGGTGCAGTACTCCGAGGTGAGAGTGGGTTAGGGTGGTCAAACCTGTTAAAGAAGTTGTTCATTTGGTTTGCTCTCTTCACATCTCTCTCGATGGTGGCACCCTGCTTCGAGCTGCAGCCAGTGATGATCTTCATCCCATCCCACACTTCCTTCATGCTGTTATTCTGCAACTTCTGCTCCAGCTTTCTCCTGTACTGCTCCTTCGCCGCCCTGAGCTGGACTCGGAGTTCCTTCTGCACATTCTTGAGCTCATGCTGATCACCGCCTTTAAAAGCTCTGTTCTTCTGGTTCAAAAGGCCCTTGATGTCACTTGTAATCCATGGCTTGTTGTTAGCATAGCAGCGTACTGTTCTTAGTAGAACAACAATGTCCATACAGAAGTTGGTGTAGTCAGTAGTAAGTACACCTTATGTGATGGATTCACGAATTGTGGTGACCTCATTACTGTGCACATGCAGAAAGAATTTCACAGTACTCTGTACAGGAGATCAAGTTAACATTAATACTCCTACTAAGCATAGGACTGGAAATTTAACAAATGAGAGGTGACCATTCAGTCCATCAAGCTTTGTTGTTTTGCAAATATCTAAAAAATGAATGCAAATAAATGAGAATTATTAGGATTAACAAGTACATATGGATCTAAACACACAAGGAAAAAGATAGCACGGTCATATTGAAAGAAGAACTGGCCCTGTTGCCACAGACTTCCAGTGGATACCTCATATAAATCCAGGAGAGGCGGGGCTTTGCGACTGGGGGAAGTGACCTCATCGGTCTTCCTATGGCTTCCTTACCTTCTTTCTAAGGGAACAGATAGAACCAAACTTAGCGGCAGTGCAACACTCAATTACTCAAAACGTAATGAGCAGACATTATGACATTTTCGGGATTATGGATCAGGGCTGGTGTTGCCGCTCTTTTCAGTAAATACTTGTGCTTGATAGAAATGCAACCAACATGCTAGTTAAGTTGGAATGGAATGGTGGATGCTCTAAAGACAGCAGATTCATTACAGATGGACAGAATTTGAATATGAGGGATGGTAATAAATGTATTGTAAGTAACTGAGAATTATTAGGATTAACAAGTAAATGTGGTAGACTTGAATGCACAACGAAGAGTCCAAAAGTTGAAGGTACACCTTGTGTGAAGGACTTTAGAATTGTAGTGACCATAATAACGTACACATCCAGACAGAATTTCACAGTACTGTGTACACATCACAATATTATTACTAGTTCTCCTAATAAACATAAGAACATTGGAAATTAGACCACCGAGAGGAGACCATTCAGCCCATGTGTTGCTTGTTTGTTAGCTAATAGCTAACTGTCCCCTTATCTCCTCCAGATACTTCTTAAAGGCCGTCAAACTTCATGTCTTGGTAGTTTGCTCCAGATTCCCACAACTCTCACTGTAAAGAAGTGTTTTCTTAACTTCAGTCCTAAATGCTGTTCCCCTTAATTTCCATTGGGGTCCTCAAGTACGAGATTCACCCTTAATTTGAAAGAATTCTGATGGATCTCCTTCATCGATGCCTTTGGGGATTTTGAAGACCTGGATGAGGTCTCCACGTAGTCCCTTCTGCTCCAGACTAAACTGGTTTAATTCAGCTGCTGTTTTCATTACATCACTTCTTCTGTTCCTACTCTTTCTCAACTGGTAACAACCCAAACAGAAGACTGTTTAGACCATCCAGCTGGCTTGGTTAGCTAATAGCTATCTGTTCCCATATTTCTTCCAGATACTTCTTAAAGGTTGTCAAACCCCATGGCTGAGTAGTGTCACACACGTGTGAGTAGGAGGAAGCTGTACGGACCAAGTGAGGGAAATTCCATGCCAGTCCAGGAAGTGGCAGGGTGTGCTAAACCTTCTTCTGTTGTGTCTACCTACCAAAAACGGAAAAACCTTTCTGATTCAACATTGAAGGAGTCACTTCCGGTTCTGATGCCCCAAAGCATGTCACTTCCAGTTCCGACGCCAGAAGAACGTCACTTCCAGGTCCATTACATCACTTCCGGTCTTGGCATTTGAAGCCGCCACCTTAGCAGGAGGGGCGAGACTTTGAGAATGAAGGAAGTGACCTCATCGGTCTTCCTGTGGCTTCCCTTCCTTCATAACTGATGGAACCGAAGTTAGCAGCAGTGTCACACTCTTTGCACTGACAAAGAGTTGAGGTTTGTCTCAGTCTAGTTGAAGGTACTGTATAATAATATAGTAGTAGTTCTGCTCCATCTTGATTGATTTTTCGTCTTGTTCTCTGTTGCTTTGGAAACAACTTGTCATTCTTGTCTTATATATAAATGTCTACGCATGGAAGTGTGTGTGTGTGTGCCTGTCTGTCCAGCCCGGAAGTGAGAGGTGTAATTGGGGTAAGGGCTCGACCTCCAAGGATACACAAGCAAAGCGAGCACATCAGTAAAACGAAATCTCCAAAGAAAGACATGGTTGCTTAGCCACTGATGCACAAGTGATGTGAGCACGTCGGCAAAACGAAACCTCCTAGGAGAGAGTTACCCAGCGGAGTTCCTTTCAACTACCTGACATCTCTACATTTCAATTTTTTTTCTGATGATTTCAATAGTTTCTAGGACCCCGGGCTTTGTACAGCCCGGCTTACACAGCTAGTACATTTTATAACTTGCTTTGTAAGTCACCTTGGATAAAGCTATATAAATCAATATTATGGCACAAGACTGTTCTCACAGACCAAACCATCACCACCAACAGGTCAGACATCGTGTCGTGTAGCCATCGTAGTCATCGATGTGACTTTGCTGAATGACAACAGCATCTTGAGCAAAGAGGCTGAGAAGATCATCGGAAATAGGAAGACCTTGAGTTGCATGCGGAGAATGAGGAGAAGAGTGGCTCCATGAAGAAGTTGGCACGCTGGGAGCCATCAATAGTGGGTTCCAAGCGCTGGTAGACAAACTCCCGTTTTAGAAGAGTCAGTGCTCCTGGGCATGGCCGGCATTCTCATAGGAGTCCTCAGCTGAACAACGAGGTGAGGGGTCTGGTGGACCTCTGGCGAATGCACCAATTATTATTATTAACTAGCCATCCCCCGCGACTTTGCCCGCAAATAAGTGAAACAGGACAGCAAGGAGGGTACAGCCCCGGCTCCCCACTCCTAACGTCACGCTTCCCCCTCCCCTAGGCCCGCAGCCTCTGTCTCGGATTAGCGCGGATATATCGCTCCTGCAAGCGAACTATGATTCTTAGCGCAATGAGAGAAGTCGCAAAATCAACCAGAATGTTCAAGCAAATTCTAGAAAAAAGCCATTAAATAGTTCTCTCGTTCGCTAACTAAGCGGAGTTAAGGTTACGCCCGAGGCAAACACGTCAGTGAGGAGGGCCCTGCAGCCCGATGAGTCTCTCTCAGATTCGCGCTAATAAATTGGTACCACAAGCACACTGTGATACTGAACGTGATGAGAAAGTCACAAAATCAACGGAATGTTCAAGCAAATTCTAGAAAAAAACAGATCTAAATCCGTTAAGTAATTCTCTCGTTCGCTAACTAAGCGGAGTTAAGGTTACGCCCGAGGCAGACGCGTGAGTGAGGAGGGCCCCGCACCTATCCCTGCAGCCCGATGAGTCTCGAATTCGTGATAATAAATCGGTAACGCAAGCAAACTGTCATATTTAGCGTGATGAGAAAGTCGCAAAATCAACGGAATGTTCAAGCAAATTCTAGAAAAAAACAGATCTAAATCCGTTAAGTAGTTCTCTCGTTCGCTAACTAAGCGGAGTTAAGGTTACGCCCGATAGCCCAATGAGTCTCGAATTCGTGATAATAAATCGGTACTGCAAGCGAACTATGATACTTAGCACGATGAGAAATTTGCAAAATTATAGAAAAAAAAAAAACCCAATCTAATGCATTAAGTAGTTCTCTCGTGAAAAACGGACAGATGTACAAACGGGTATAAAAAACTATAAGAAATTTCACGCTTGGACCACAAAATTTTTAAAACCGTTTCTTAGCGAGCACCTATGGGCCAAGGGTAACCTCCATTCCAAATTTCAAGTCCCAAGTTCTCATGGTCCGGGAGCTTTCATGATGAGTGAGTCAGTGGTATTTGGCTTTTATATATATATTTAGGTTATTAATAATAATGATTTCATAAACCCACTCGATCCAATATTTGGGTCAAGGGTAGGCAAAGCCCACCGCCCTATAGAGCAAAAAAAAGAGCTTTTGGTAGCAAAATCACTAAAGGAGCATCTGGACAGGATGTCCCAGCTATGGCCAACCTGATTTGAGAAGGTGAGTCAGTGACCTCAGACTTGAAGGGTGATTGTTGATTTTTCCCCCTTGCTTGCAACCCCCAAAAATAAAAATGCTTAGAAATTCTGCTCGACCCACAGAACAGAACTATCATCTTCATCTAATATAAACTTTATTTTAACTGTCATATTCTGGGTAGGGGTGGCACGGTGGCGCAGTGGGTAACGCTGCTGCCTTGCAGTTAGGAGACCTGGGTTCGCTACCCGGGTCCTCCCTGTGTGGAGTTGGCATGTTCTCCCCGTGTCTGCGTGGGTTTCCTCCCACAGTCCAAAGACATGCAGGTTGGGTGCATTGGCGATTCTAAATTGTCCCTAGTGTGTGCTGGGTGCAGGGCTGGCACCCTGCCCGGAGTTTGTTTCCTGCCTTGCGCCCCGTGTTGGCTGGGATTGGCTCCAGCAGACCCCTGTGACCCTGTATTTAGGATAATGGATGGATATTCTGGGTAGAGGCAGGAGGTTCAATTGCTTTTCCAAATTCTCTGATATTCTGTTCTTCATCTTAGGTTCCATTCTTTATCTGGAAAACAAATTACATTTTTTTATCTACCTGAACCAAACTGCTGTATCATTTCTTGTCCAATTTAATGAATTAGTTACATTTTTCTCTTTCCTTTACAGTTCACAGTTATTTGTCCTTCTTTTGCACAGCAACATTTTTGCAGCTATTTTTCTAAAGGAGGCACAGCTTTTGCCATCTGAAGGTCATATTGCTTTTCTCGTCATTTATAAGCACTCTGCTGTATATGGGTCACCTGGTTACAAGAAATAAGAAGCTGACAGCTCTCTTTCAGTCTCAGGATGGAATTCAGGAGGTCTCATTTCAGGTAAAAGACACTGATTCAACTCTCATTTAGTTGACATAAGGTACGATTTTCCTGCCAGCTGAAAATGTCAGGTGGTAGCTTTTCAAAGCACACAGATATAACACTGCAAGCCAATCTGATGATTTGAGTGCCCAAATAAACTGACAGATGCCCTGACTGCCACCTCCAACATATTGGCCTGTTTACTAGCAAAGCTGTCCACTCGCATTGCCAAAATTGCATTCAACTTTTATTGGTGTTGGGTTATTGAAAGCTGGAAAGAGCGGCAGAGGCTGCTGGGCAGAAACAATCGCTAGGAACAAACAA